>NC_071258.1:13185000-13537500 GCF_023375685.1 Ictalurus furcatus
ATCTTGTGAAAAGTGCCCTGAAGTATATTTTACGGATATATCCCTGAAAATATATTTTATGGATCAGATTAAAGTCATGATAATATGGACTACATAAAATATAAAATATAAGAGCATTTATTTAGTCATAAGGCATTTTTATAAGTGACAATTCAGATGCACGCGCACACACACGCATACACAAGCACATTAAAAATGTTGTGATTAGCCTTAAAGATGTGCGTCATTTTTATGTTATTTCAATTAAATATATAGCCATTCCAAGTAGTTGTGAAAATAGTAGGGGTAATGCAAATATGTGATGATGTGAATCCTGGGAATGTGCGATTCCCATAGTGGAAATCAGCACTCTATCAATTACAGTGTTGTGAAAAAGATCCTGATTTCTTGAGATTTTGTGTACATCTCATACTAAATAATTTTAGATCTTCAAACATACTACAACATAAAACAAAGACAACCTGAGCAAACAATACAGCTTTTATTTTATTTTATTTTATAAGCAAAAAAGTTATCCAACACCTACCCCCAATGTGAATAACTTATATCTGGTTGTGCCACCTTTAGCAGCAATAACTGCAACCAAACACTTCAGATAACTGGAGATCAGTCTTTCACTTACTTCTAGGACTAGGACTTACTCCTATGCCTTGGATCATTCAGTATGTTTTCATGGACAACAATATTCCGATATTAACCCAATTAAGACAATACTCAGATTAAGAAATTACCATGTAAACAATGATTACTGATTACCTTAATCTGACTAAAGTCATACTCGAAGTAAACACAAATCGAATTAAAAGACATGTCGAGTATTCCTATTTTAGTCGCATTATCGAAGTGCATTACAGACATGTACACGCCTTAATCACACTATCAACGTCGTGTGGGAGTGTTCACCGCATTTTGCGACAGGACACATACACACATGGCAGTGCTCAACCTTTTGAAGGCAAACAAGAGAGCGAGGCTGCATCCGAAACCACGTACTTACCTGCTATATAGTAGGAGTGTCTCAGCTGCTATATAGTAGGTAAACACGCGGTTTCGGACGCAGCCCACGGCTTCAAGCAGTCTTCTATTTGCACGTATATCATGACAAATAATTAACTGCACTTGAAGCTTTTGTGAACTTAAAAATCAAATAAACCCAAAACTTTATATGGTACCATAACGAAGACGAACTGTATGTTGATACGTGAAATTCTGGAGGGAACGTCGAGGCGTGGGGACGTAATGTTGTGTGCCGTTAATCGATCTATGTTCTATAACATGTAAAACGGGAACATGAAAGGAATATTCTAAAAGCGACTCGTAAACACCTTAATTAAAAATATTGTCTTATTCAGAATAAGTCAATAAGTAGATTATTGATGTCCATGTAAACGTAGTCACTGTCTTGCTGCATAATCCAGTTGCGCTTGAGTTTCAACTCACGTACTGAAGACTGGATATTCTCCTTCAGGGTTTTCTGATAGAGAGCAGAATTCATGTTTCCCTCAATTATTGCAAGTTGCCCAGGCCCTGAAGCAGCAAAGCTAGGGTTAGGGTTAACCCTAACCATCACATTGCCCTAACCATGCTTGACCATAGGTATGATGTTCTTTTTGTGGAATTCTGTGTTTGGTTTACTCCAGAAGTAACGGGACCCCTGTCTTCCAAAGAGTTCCACTTTCGACTCATCAGTCCACAGAACATGCTTCCAAAAGGTTTGAGGATCATCAAGATGTGTTTTGGCAAAATTCCCATGAGCCTTAATGTTCTTCTGCAATGGTTTTTGCCTCGTTACTCTTTCATGGTTGCCATTTTTGCACAGTGTCTTTCTAATACTGGAGTCATGAACAGTGACTTTTACTGATGCAAGAGAGACCTGTAATTCCTTTGATGTTGGCTCTTTTGTGAGTTGCTGGATGAGTAGTTGCTGTGCTCTTGGAGGAATTTTGGAAGGTCGGCCACTTCTGAGAAGGTTCACTACTGTGCAGAGTTTTTCCATTTGGAGATAATGGTTCTCACTTTGGTTCTTTGGAGTCCCAGAGCCTTTGAAGTAGCTTTGTATTTCAATCAACTAACTGATATATTTCAATCACCTTCTTCCTCACAATTTCTGGAATTTCTTTCAATTTAGGCAAACTGTGTTACTGGGTAAGACCTTTTAACCAACTTCATGCTATTGAAAAAGTTCTATTTAAGTGTTGATTGATTGAACAGGGTTTGCAGTAATCAGGCCTGGTTGCGTCTAGTCCAGCTGAACCCCATTATGAATTCAGTTTCATAGATTTGGGGAATTAGTAACTATGGGGGCAAATACATTTTCACACAGGCCCAGTTGGTATTGGATATCTTTTTTGCTTCAATAAATAATATTATCGTTTAAAAACTGTATTTTGTGTTTACTCAGGTTGCCTTTGTTTTGTCGTTGATTTTGTTTTAATTTCTGAAACAAAAACTAAAGAAATCAGCAAATACCTTTTCACAGCACTGTTTACTTCTAATGCAATTGCACTGCATGAACACCAAAGGTAGCAATCTGCACAACCCATAAAATATAACAAGCATTCGCTGGGCCCGATAGCTCCGGATCGCAACAAATGACATGCATTATACATTATACGTTTACGTGACCACATTATAACCATTAAAGAGCCCTTCAATAGCTTTTAAAGGACACCAGCCCCACACCACTGCGATTTACGGTGCCCAAGAAAAAGGTTGTGGAATTCTTTTGTTTTTTTTCTGACTTTGGAGGTCTTCTGGTTAAAATGACGCCTCAAGTGCTGCTAGGTTTCAATGCATCATCTTCCCAAGGTCAGAGACTTTGTTTATTCAATCAAATTTTTGGGAGTCTTTATAAATTTATTACATTTATTTTTAAGATATTGAATCAATCAAGCTGAACCATCAATTGTGAAACCAATATCGTGAATTGAATAGAATGGAATCGTGAAAATAGTTTGTAATCCATATAATACCACTATCAAACTGTGTAGAATTTGACCTGGTCCTTCTGATAGCATCAAGTTAACAAAATTATTTGTTGCAAAAGAACTCAAAATGTCCACAGTTGTCCAGGTAGAGCTCAATAAGTTTCTCTTATTCAACATCTTATGTTTAAAATTACAAATGCTGTATTAAACTGTATGTAAAATTCATTAACTTAAAATTTTCAAGCACTTATACCTATTATATTCTGTGTTTTCTTTGGTGAAACTTTGACAGAAACTGCTAAAATATCTTTGACATTTATCTTTTAACAGACTTGTTAAGGGCGATCGCATTCCGCTTTCGGTAGGCTTAAAACAATGTAGAAATACATCTTCCTCTGATTTTTTTACTTTGTTCCAAACTACGCTATCTATTAAAAATCTGAATCCTCAAATCTGGTTGTTCAGAAGGTATTTTTTGATTACAGCTCTGACAGTAGTACTGGTCAAATAATAGTCAAATAATAGTTTTATATTAATGCGCTTCTTTGAATATATTTTTGTTTCTATTCATTCACAGAGACACTCTACTTACTCTACAGCTAACAATAAAAAACAGAATAAAAATGTGTTGCTATGTAACAAAGAAAGACATGGCACTATATGGCCAAAAGAATGTGGACACCTGACCATCACACCCATATGTGGGTCTTCCCCAAACTGTTGCCACAAAGTTGTAAGCACACAATTGTCTATAATGCCTTTGTAAGATGTAACATTAAGATTTCCCTTCACTGGAATTAAGTATCCCAAATGTATTTCAGCATGACAATGTCCCTGTGAACAAAGCCAGATCTTAAAGACATGATTTGCCAAGGTTGGAGTGGAAGAACTCAAGTAGCCTGCACAGAGCCCTGACCTCAACCCTACTGAACACCTTTGGGATGAACTGGTACGCTGACTGCACACCAGGCCTTCTCACCTGACATCACTGCCTGATCTCACTAAGGCTCTTGTTACTGAATGGGCAAATCCCCACAGCCACGCTCCAAAAACTATAACATATAGTGTATAACTATTGATATGGTGACATAAGGTGACCTGGCTCGAGTGGCAGGGCCTTATAATGGTCAGAAACTTTTCCTCCATGGTCAACATGACAGAGGACTTTATTCTATGTGGTTTCTTGGTAACATAACAAGCTCAATTCTTTGTCTCATATCTTTTGTTTCATTACATCAAATGACAGAAACAAGCGGGGAAGAGCCACCATTTATATAATCCGTTCAACAAATATTAATCTTCATCAAGTCCTCATTTAGAACTCTACACATTTTTAATTCCATTGAAATACTAATTACCTCTTTTGAGTGACTAAGGATTTTTGAAGATGTTGCTATTTAACAGATATAAGCTGATGTTCAGATATAAACTGATTAGCTCACCTTTCTAGAAGTTGGGTAATCATGGGGCTAGGCTAGGCTAATCTTTTATACCGATATTTATATTTGTCCTAAAAAAGTATATTTTTTTCTATAAAAGCACAGCTCTGAGGGTACTGCTGGCTGTAATTCAAATGATAGTATTATATTAATGCACTCCTTCTAATACATTATTGTTTCTATAGTATTATACTGTATACCATCATGCCCCATTGTGTTTTATTCCTTACAAAGCACATCTCAAGGGTCACAGTGTACCTAGATGTTTTTGCTATGTTGTTATATATTACAGGTATAGCATAACATTAATGGTATTACAATTTTTTATTTCTTCATCCTGGATCATGCCAGTACATATTCACATATCTAAGTGAAATGATCCAACAGCATGTCTTTTTTTCATCATTGTGTGCTGTCTAAAATAAAATTAAATAAAATAGAATAAATCCACCACACTTCTTTAGACAACATCACCTGAGGTTTTTTTTTATTCTTAATGAAATTGAGACTAGTCAATCCAAACATGGCAAACTACTCTTTGTTGTGCAAAACCCCCATATCTGAAGTGCCAGTGTTGAACAGAGTTGTTTCATCAATAAAGTAGCTCGTCATTCACTCACTCCCTGCTGCGGAGCTCTTACTTTTTGTCACAGCAATCATATCAGTCAAACGTATCCACAATTCGGAAGCAGTAATAAACATGTGGTTACACATTACATATTATTATCACATTGTTTTCTCCCATCCTAAATCCACTGTTCTTGTTTTTTTTTGCATGCGAGTATTTGACCTAAATCATGTTTAGTTTTGGAGATGCAGTTGTAGTTTTGGAGATGTTTAGGAATGTTGCATATAATGTTTTCAATCAGTTCCTGAGTCTTTTATGTAACTATGCATAAAAACATGTTGCCAATGTTAATGATTGCGGTGGGTTTGATTTTTTGGTTTACATGTAATCTTGGGAATGAGCAAGGACAAGAAAGCAAAATAAAATACAGCAGACACACAACTGTGGTGCAGCTTATAATACAGTTTATCAGGGCCCACTGTAGACACCAATGAATTCAGTACTCCTAATTAAAAGAAAATGGCCCTGATTTAAAAACCAAATAACAAAAAACAAATCCTATTATGAACCAACAACATGTTTTCATTCAGATTTTTTGAAAGCTGATAAAGAAATGCATTCAGGTATTAGGTGATGGCATGAAATAGTGATTAAATGCTTAATTTTAAATAAAGCACCATGAATCATGTGGAGAATTAAATTGTTTTAGTGGTCTATGAGAATTTTAAGTAATGAAGTATTTTTCATAATTAACACTGGAATTGTCAGCTCAGCATAATATTACACAGACAATGAATAACACATTCCTTTTAGAGAGGAAAACAACCGAAGTAGCAAAAACTAAACTAGAAAAAGAGCTGGTGGTGGTACCATGCTCAAAGCAAAAAAGTATGTGTGTGTATATACATTATATATATATATATATATATATATATATATATATATATATATATATATACACACACACACACACACACACACATATATATACATACATATATATATATATATATATAACACACACTCACTATCCACTTAGGAACACCTGTATACTTGCTCATTTATGCAGTTAGCCAATCAGCCAATCATGTGGCAGTAGTGCAGTGCATAAAATCATGCAGATACAGGTCAAGAGCTTTAGTTAATGTTCACATCAAACAGCAGAATGAAGAAAAAGTGTGATCTCTGTGACTAACTGTGGCATGGTTGTTGATACCAGATGGGCTGGTTTGAGTATTTCAAAAAACGCTGATCTCCTGGTATTTGAATGGTGTGAAAAACAAAAAACATTGACTGATCAACAATTCTGTAAGTGGAAATGCCTTGTTGATCAGAGGAAAATGGCCAGTTTGGTTCAAGTTGCCAGGATGGATATAGTAACTCATATAGTCACTCTTTACAACCGTGGTGAGCAGAAAAGATTCGCACGGCACAGACTCACCCATACTGGACAGCTGAAGACTGGAAAAAGACAGGGTGATTTTTTTTCCCCCTAATCTTCAACTGTCCAGTTTGTGTGAGTCTATGCCCATGAAAGCCTCAAATTCTTGTTCTTGGATGACCAGAGTGGAACCTGATGTGGACTTCTGCCATTGTAGCTCATCCACCACAAGGTTCGATCACGTTTTGTGCATGCTGAGATGCTTTTCTGCTCACCACAGTTGCAGTGATTGTGAGTTAGTATATCCATCCTGGCAGCTTGTCTGGGCATTTTCCTCTGACCTTTCTTATCAACAAGGTGTTTCCAATCACAGAACTGTCGCTCACTCAATGTTTTTTTTTTTGTTTTTCGCACAATTCTGTGTAAACTCTAGAGACTGTTGTGTGTGAAACTCCAGCAGTTTCTGAAATACTCAAACTAGCCCATCTGGCTCCAACTACCATGCCAAATAAGCAGGTGTACAGGTGTTCCTATTAAAGTGGAGAGTGAGTGTATATGCACTTTTTCTATATTTTCACTTTTAAGAAAGTATATTTGAATGTTCATCCATGACACGTCATCCATCCATTTTCTGTACTGCTTATCCTACACAGGGGAGCCTGGAGCCTATGCCGGGGGACTTGGATCCATCGCAGGGCACAATCACACACGCATTCCCACAGTACAGACCATTTTAGAGATGCCTACAACCCATGTCTTTGGAATGGGGGAAGAAACCGGAGTACCCGGAGTAACCCCCAAAGCACGGGGAGAACATGCAAATTCTGTGCACGCAGGTCAGAGGTGAGAATCAAACCCCGAACCCCATAGGTCTCACTTGTTTTTCCTGTTTTTAGTTTTTCCACACAAGTGTTTTCAGTGTTCAACGTAGCCACTGTTATTTGCTTAATGAAGCATTTCAAGAATTTAATTTTGTTGGATGCTTGAGTTTTCCACTATAAGTAGATTAAATATTTAGTAGAAAAAAAACTTTTCATAATTTCATTATCACAATTAGTTGCATTGTCTTAATGTTTTGCAAGCATGTGTCATGATACATAACTACCTATTTACTTACAACATTCTGCATGGCTAAAAAAAGAAAAATGTGGCTCTGCATGAACCAACGACAGTGCATTTTCCAATCTATTTTCAAATATCCTACAAAGGCTGTAGTACATTTGAGTGTTAAAATCAAATAATGCGAATGGGCTCATTGCACTAAATACTTCTGCTTTCTTCTTAATATGCTTCCAGTTCATTCATTACACTCACAATGGCAGTATTTTATAGCCAATGTCTGCAAGAGCTCCCAAAGTTATGTTCATCAAATATGTAAGAATACTTGCAAAGCCCCTTCTAGGAAACTGAAGAAAGGCTTCAAATTGTATGAATACTCAAGGACAGAGGTTAGAAAACACCTTTTTTATATAACTTGTACACATACCTAAATATAGGAATAATAGTTAACCTAGAAAATCTTGAAAGGCAAGTTGCTATTTAAATATACTGACGAATGTAAACAAGGCCGCCGGAAACATGAGAGCCGCACTATTTTGAAACGGAAATGTATCATAGCACTGAATGCTGCCTACTGCAAACTGATCATTAGTATAGCATTCTATGTAACAAGCAAGTTTCCGGGTGTTTGGAAACTAACATTATTCAGCTACTTCTAGTAGAAATTCAGTTACTGCCTTTTATTTAAGCCCTAACATTTGGGTGTTTAGCAGACATTTTAACCAAATAATGTAATGAATAAATGTACCAAATTCTTCATGTGAGTCCTTGTCTGATTCTGTAGTCAAGTCATCAAACAAACAAAAATTATGAGATTTTCGAATCACACTGTGCCAGCTAGGTTTTTTATGTCTCTTATGTCTCTCTCCTATTTGAACAGCCCAAGCAATTCTATATTTGGAGCAGATTTTGGTGTCATTAGATGCCTTACAGTCTTATATATATATATAAAATATATTTGGATTTAGTGGATTTTGGATCTATACAAGTCTTGTTGACATGAAGATAAATGATGGGAATCCTGCTGCATGGCCTCTACCTCATAGAACTAATCACCCTGTCAAAATTCATAAGCATACACACACTGAATGTAAGAATAATGTCAAGCCAAAAGTGTAGTCTATGTAAATACATTTTCAAGACTAAGTTGAGCTTAAATAATCAGCCGTGTGATTATTTACTTGAAAGTGCTGGGAATTCCACCCCTCCCTCCTTTTTTAACAAGCAGTGCATACCTTTCCTATGATTTATCAGAAGCTCTTATGCTCATCATCATGTATGCAAGGAGGTGATGCAGGATGCAAATGCAGTTAAGAGCTTTATTAAGGGGCAGGCAGACAAATCCAAAATGTGCATCACAATTGTAGTCAAAACAAGCAAAAGGTCAGGCAAACAGCAAACAGAAAAAAGACTAGGCAAAACCAGGATCAATAAACAGGAGGGCAAAAACAGGATCAAAATCCATGAAACGAGAAACGAGGATTAAAGGCTCAGTACGGGTCTGGCGGAAAACACCGAAACACACAATACTTTGCACTGTACAAACACACACGAGGGGTTTAAATAATTAACGTAATTCAAAGGTAAAACATAAACAGCTGTGAATAATGATGAGACACGTGGAAGACCACGAATAACATAAGGGTGGAGACAGGAGAGAAACCAAATCAAAAACACACACGTCAAAAGTAAACAGTGAAGTGTAAACAACCCGGAAGTGTGCGCGTAGTTCATGCTTGCTGAATGCGTCGGCACTCAGCGCCAGAGTAAATCCGTGACATTCATCCTATCTCATTTACAAGATGCACATTGCCCTCCACTAATATTGGCATGCTTGGTAAATATGAGCAAAACAGACTCTGAAAGACCTTTTGTTTAAATAATTCACAAAAATTCTCTGCTCTCATGGATATCAAACAGTTGCAAAGAAAACATAGGTTTCTAATCTTATATACATGTACATTATATATATATATATATATATATATATATATATATATATATATATATATATATATATATACATATATATATTTGTTAAATATAGGTGTGCAACAATTATTGGCACCCCTTTTAGACAATACTTTGTGCAACCTCCCTTTGCCAAGATAACAGCTCTGATAATGCCTGATGAGGTTGGAGAATACATGGCAAGGGATCTTAAACCATTCCTCCATACAGAATCTCTCCAGATTCTTAAAATTTCGAGGTACACACTGGTGGACTCTACTCTTCAGTTCACACCACAGGTTTTCTATGGGTTTCAAGTCAGGGGGCTGGGATGGACATGGCAGGACCTTGATTTTATGGTCAGTAAATTATTTTTGTGTTGATTTTGATGTATGTTTTGGATCATTGTCCTGCTGGAAGATCCAACTATGGTCCATTTTAAGATTTCTGCCAGAGGCAGTCAGGTTTTCATTTAATATCTGTTGATATTTGATAGTCCATGATGTCATGTATCCTAACAAAATGTCCAGGTCCTCTGCCAGAAAAACAGCCCCAAAACATTAAAGAGCCACCACCATATTTAACCATGGGCATGAGGTACTTTTCCATATGGCTACCTCTCTGTGTGCACCAAAACCACCTCTGGTATTTATTGCCAAAAAGCTCTATTTTGGTTTCATCTGACCATAGAACCCGACCCCATTTGAAGTTCCAGTAGTGTCTGGCAAACTGAAGATGCTTGAGTTTGTTTTTGGATGAGAGTAGAAGCTTCTTTCTTGAAACATTTCCAAACAACTTGTGATGTAGGTGAATTCCAATTGTAGTTTTGGAGACTTCCTGACCTCAAGACGCAACTAACTTCTTCAATTCTCCAGCTGTGATACTTGGAGATTTCTTGGCCACTCAAACCATCCTCTTCACAGTGCGTTGAGACAGTATAGATACCCGTCCTCTTCCAGGTTGATTCATAACATTTCCAGTTGACTGGAACTTCTTAATTATTGCCCTGGTGGTGGAAATGGGCATTTCAATGCTTGTGCTATTTTCTTATAGCCACTTTCCATTTTGTGAAGCTCAACAACCTTTTGCCACACTTCACAGCTATATTCCTTGGTCTTACCCATTGTTATTAATGACTAAGGGAATTTGGCCTATGTGCTACCTCATAGTTATACCCCTGTGAAACAGGAAATCAGAGTTGAACAATTACCTGTTCCTAGTCACCCAAGTGTACCAAAAAATTAAAAATATAAATGGGGATATACTTCAAATATATTTTTCTTATATGAATTCACAGGGGTGCTAATAATTGTTGCACACCTATATTTAACAAAGTTTTT
This sequence comes from Ictalurus furcatus, assembly GCF_023375685.1. Classification (NCBI taxonomy): domain Eukaryota; kingdom Metazoa; phylum Chordata; class Actinopteri; order Siluriformes; family Ictaluridae; genus Ictalurus; species Ictalurus furcatus. The sequence goes on from NC_071258.1 coordinate 13,195,665, forward strand.
TTTGATAATTGCAAACAAAACACCGGTTTGTTTGAAATCCATGAGAGCAGAGCATTTTTTGTAAATTGTTTGAACAAAAGATCAAAAGGTTCAACAATAAAGAAAATTTTTCACAGTCTTCTTTGTTCATATTTACCAAGGGTGCCAATATTAGTGGAGGGCACTGTATGTTTTATATCAGATCTGATCATAAATTCCATGTATTCCATGTTGTTCCTTCCATGTATGTTAACAGTCATGTATGCATGTGAATGAATTCACTGATGTGAGTATGTTCTTATATGCACAGAAACTGAAAAGCATGCATACAAAGTTTTTTGTGCTTATGTACAGGTACGCTAATGCAGCCTCACGTCTGTGGATGTGGGGTGGGGGGAACTTTCAATTAATCCAGTGTTACATAATAACTACTTCTGGACAACTTATTAAAATTCCAAAGAAATATAGTCAGAAATCTGGCAAAAGTAAACTGCCATTGCTGTACTTGCTTTGTTAGAGTACCCAGCTGATGGTGCAATTCACAAAAAAAAAAATTTCTTCATTAACTTTCATTTGCAAGCAACTGTTTTTTGGTCTGGTTTTGCATTTCCATCCATCCATCCATTTTCCATACTGCTTATCTTACACAGGGTCATGGAGGAGCCTAGAGCCAATCCCAGGGAACTCGGGGCACAAGGCGGGGAACACCCTGGACAGGGTGCCAACCGATCGCAGGGCACAATTGTACACATTCACACAGCCATTCACACATTACGGACAATTTGAAAATGCCAATCAGCCTACAACGCATATCTTTGGACTGGGGCATGAAAACGGAGTACCCGGAGAAAACACCTGAAGCACGGGGAGCACATGCAAACTGGGTAGGATTCAAACTCCCAACCCAGAAATAACAAAATTACCATAACTAATTACCTAAGACAATATTTATAATGCCTGTGTCCCACCACATGAGGATATTTGGGAGTGTTATCTAGGTGAAGTCAAGGCAATTGTTCACATACAGGATTTTAAGTTGATTTGCAATTAATAATTTCATAAAGGTTTTCTAAATGGTTTATAGGAACTTTTTGACAGAAACAATTTCACATCCACATTTAGTATTCTTTTACACACATCTACAGTCATGTGAAAAAATAAGTACGCCTCGTGGAAATTGGAAAAGTCAACACAGCCCTACATTATCACAAATTACCTTCAAATCCATATCATTTAAATCAGGTGTACAAGTTTGGGTGCCAGTGGTCAGAACCTACTTAGGGAGTGCAGGTAGAACCTGGCTTATTTATACCCCACCCATATCAAGTGTCTGGTGTTCCCTTTGCTATTGAGGTGTGTGGTGTTGTTACAATGGAGAGTCTGAGATGGATGCAAATGCAGTTGAAAGGGTATTTAATGAAAATCCAGTAAACAAATCCAATATGAGAGGCAAAAGCGTGGTCAGAAACAAATAGGGGTTCAGGCAATCAGAAAACAACACAGAGTAGAACAATCCAAAATACGAAAAACTGGAAGCAGAAACAGAGTTCAAAAACCAGGATAGCAAAACAATGATCAACGGCTTGGTAAGTCAGATAGGTACACTGAGCGTTACTTCGCAAAGTCCTTGTGAATGAAAGTTTCTTTTTAAAAGGGTGGTGTGTGTGTGTGTGTGAGTGAGTGTGTTATTGGCAACAGCTGTGTGTGATTAAAACTCCAGGTTTTAGACACCTAACAGGTGTCATCATGCCAAGATCTAAAGAGTTCTATAAGGCCTTCAGAAAAAAGTTTTGGATACCTATGAGTCTGGTTAGGGATTTAAAAAGATCTCTAAATTATTCAAAATACATCATTCCACTGTAAGGAAAATAATCTACAAATTGCGCAGACTTCAAAAGACTGCCAATTTGTCAAGGACAGGCCATCCCAGCAAATTCAGCCCAAGAGTAGACCATCTGATCAATAAGTGGTCTCCAAGAATCCCCAAAATTTGACTTGCATGGGCAGCGTGCCAGGAAAAAGCCTTTGCAAGACTACAGTTTGCCAATGAGCATATAGACAAAGACCAGGCCTTTTTGGAATAATGTGCTTGGGACAGATGACTCAAAGGTAGAGTTGTTTGGCAACAGTAACAGCAGACATGTTTGGCGCAGACCAAATATAGCTTTTCAGGAGAAGCACCTCATACCAACTGTGAGGCACGGTGGTGGAAATGTTATGGTTTGGGGTTGCTTTGCTGCCTCAGGGACTGGACAGGTTCAACTACGAATTCTGCATCATATCAAAGAGTGCTTGAAGATAATGTGAGGCCATCTGTCCAAAAGCTGAAGTTGAACCAAAAGTGGGCCTTTAAACAGGATAATGATCCTAAGCACAATAGCAAATCCACCAAGGAATGGTTCAAAAAGAAGAAATGGTGGGTTATTGAATGGACTGGATTTGAATCCCATTGAAATGAGATGTTTAAGGTTACTCCCATTTGACTCCATGAAGTCACTCCAGTGTGGCTCCTTGCAGAAACAAGAAAAAAACAAAACAAACAAACAAACAAACAAAAAAAAACTCTTCTTAAAGCCTTGCAAGGATCAGTTGAAATCAACCTTAAGTTCTTGGTTCAAAATCACACCCTGCTGTCTTAACTCAGATTTTCGAATGCAGAAGATCTGGCACATTTCTTTAAACTCTATGGATAAACTGAATGTTAATATTCTTGTTTCTCAGGGTGAAATGAAACTGTCATGATACTAATACTCAACTCATAGCAATGTAATTTTACTATTATCCACTTGTCAATGTAAGCCAATATACAACATAAAAGTATTTTGCTATAGTAGCCTCTTAAGCACATTTTCAGTTGATTTTCCCTTACACAGTTTAACTGAGAAAAGGCTAATTCACATACTACTTGTTACCCAAACCTTAAAAATCAGGATACTTTTCATACAGAGGAAGGTTCCTGCACACTTTTACTGTTACAAACTATTAATAAAAGGTGAGCAAGTTGTATTCTTCAGAATCAAGCTTACAAATGACAAATGGTATTTGCTACTGATACACGTAATGGGAGAAAACTCTTTAACATTCTATTTTCCAAAATTATGAGAATGTATTATACTTTAAACCTCAAATCTCATCTGATAGGGAATGGCCACAAGTAGCTAATTCCCCTTTCTTGTTGGGTACAGTGGTAACTCAGCAGGGTCTGTGCTAATGATTGTTAAGTTGTATGTTTATATCACCTCAAATAACTAAAGCTACATGAAAGATGTTTTGTATTAAAAAAAAGTGTCTTCCAAACAAATAAATATAAATAAATCACAGATTATCATTTTAACGCTATCACAAATGTATTTTTTAAAAATCACTTATAAAACAAACTGAAATTTTTCATCTGATATAGTCTTTCAGGTTATTTGTTCTAAAGCTTCTCATCATCCATAGAAGAAGGTTTAGAAACAGTCGGATAAAGGAGTACCACTGCCCCAGAAAGCCAGTTAAACACCATGCACAGCCATGCATGGCCCCAGAAAAATAAAACAAGTCCGCTTGGGGCGGAGCTAGCCCCAAGCACTCACAGTTGGAGCGCAATGATTGCATTAAGCCTTCTCCACATGTAACCTCAGCAGGTAATAATAAAAGCATAGCTCACTGGCAGAGAAGGGAGAGATGTTGCATGCATGCTCACAGCAGGTTACTATGAGATAACGATTCTCTATACTGCTGTCTCACTTTCTGTGTGTGTGGGTGTCTCTCTCCCTGTCTCTTGGGGTGTCTCTCTGTGTTTGTCTCTCTCGCTGTCTCTCTCCCACAGCAGCTGGCCTGCGACAACATTTTGACAGTCAACACAAAAACTCATCCCCCTGTTGCTGATAAGTATCAGTAGTACGTTCAAGAGCATGTTCTTTAAAATCCCACTCGCTTCCAAAGTTATCTTTGCTTGTACCCACCCACAATATTTTCTAATGAACAGAGTTATAAATAATAGTAGTATACATTTAAACCTAACTGACCTTGACCAGGATAAAGCCATTACTGAATATGACTGAATGAATGTGTAAATACAGTAATAATCAACCTGCCTTTTCTTCTTTGACCATCCACATGAAAGTAAAAACTTCCCACTCCCATGACTACTTTGTTCTGTTCTTGGGGTCCCGATTCACACCTCTACTACACACTAGGCGTCCTGAATGACTTGCTACTTTCTCCTGGTGGGTGAGCTTTCACCCACTAGTGGTGCAGAGGGTGACTATGGAGCACTTTCTCTGTGTATTGGACCACAAAGTGAGAAAGGCAGTGGAAAATCAAGATATACAGTCGGCTCTGAAAGTATTGGAACAGCAAGGCCAGTTCTTTTGTTTTTCTATACACTGAAGACATTTGGGTTTGAGATCAAAAAATGAACATGAGACGATAGAATTTGAGCTTTCTGTTCCTGCTATTTACATCTAGATGTGATAAACAAATCCGAATATGGCACATTTAGTGGCAGCCCACCCAATTTTTAGATGAGCTAAAGTATAGGAACAGATCGTCTTAAAGTAATTAACACTCAATATTTGGTTGCATATCCCTTGCTTGCAACAACTGCATGAAATTAGCAACTCACTGACATCACTGAGCTGTAGACTGACTTGGCCAGTCTAACACCTTTAACTTTTGTCCCTTGATGAAGTATTTCACTTTTGTTGCTCATCTCTGTATTTCTTTGAAAATTCCAATCTGGCCTTCTGCTTCTTACTGCTGATGAGAGGTTTGCATCTTGTGGTATGGCCTCTATATTTCTGCTCTCAAAGTCTTCTTAAAACAGTGGACTGTGATACCTTCACCCCTGCCCTGTGGTTGTTGTTAGTGATGTTCATCAACTCCTGTTGTTTTCATTCCTAATTGTTGTACTGGCTATGCCCAATGCTTGTGCCATGGCTCTGATTAGCTTGTTTTTCTCCCATAGACAGCTCTATGGTCTTCATGTGGATTTATCTATTTTTAACAACAAATGCCGTCTTCACGGGTGCTACCTACGGCTAAAACCAAGGATAGACATTCAGAGCTATAAATTGTTTAAACAATTAATGCCAGGGACACACTAAAAGATTTTTTTTATCTTAACTGATTTTAAGTCCATGGGAGACCACAGACATAAGGACAGTTTCAACCAGTTTTTAACATTGCTAGATGATTCGGCCAGACCGCTAGACGACACCTGTCGATTGTAGTAACGATTTCACAGACATGAGATCTCACAGAAACTCGCGTTTTATCAAACGTGACTTCAGAAGAAAAACAAATATGGAGGACGATTGACGTCATCAGCAGACTCTCCTGGCGTACGTTATATTTTGCAACAAAAAACAAAAAAGGAACAAAAATAGGAACAAAAATAGGACCAAAATAGCAATTTTAGCAAAATGTAATTTTATTTACAAAACATCCTCTACATCATAGATATTTCTTTGTAAACACACACAAAGTCATCTCTCCCGTGGCATGTTTGTGGCTGCAATGTTCCTGCTATAAAAGCACTATTGCAGGTATCCCGCCTCTGGCAGCCCGATCAAGAGTCGTAAATATCAAACATGTTTGATATTTACGATTTGGGATCGGGGAGGCTCTGACTCGATCCAGAACAGTAAAATAATTGTAATGACACCACACAATTAAGGATTTTTTGGACAAAAAGTCGGTAGTGACCAAGCCTTGAAAAAAATGAGTGGGTTCAAACAAAATGTGCCATGTTCTACTTTAAGTTGAACAATGTAAATGTACATATGAGGAAATGAAAGCTGAAATTCTGATCTACAGTCTCAATCAATTTTTGATCTCAAACTCAATGTATAGCAAATCTCTTCAATGTATAGCAAAAACAATATAATTGCCCTTGCTCTTCCAATATTTTCAGAGGGGACTGTATATCTCATTCTTTAACAGTACACATTTGACTACTGACTCATTTTCACTGGAGCTGTTGATTTCTTAGACTCTTTTTCAGTTTAATCAAAGTTACTGTTCAAGATTTCAAAGTTTGCACCAAAGCAAACATTCTTTGACTCTGTGTATGGAACTAGACTTTGATGTGACTCAGACTTTCACATGAGGTTCCCAAATGTCGCCATTTCTTGAAATTCTTTGAACGCACACCTGGTTGCCTGTTCCAATAATTTTGATCACTTGAAAAATGGTTGGGTTCAAACACATCTTGATGTAAATATCAGGAAATGAAAGCTGAAATTCTGATCTATTGTCTCATTATTATTCTTATGATCTCAAACTCAAATGTCTTCACTGTATAGCAAGAACAAAAAAATTGGCTCTGCTGTTCCAGTGCGTTTGGCGGGGACGTAGACAAAAAGTATGCAAGGCCTTGCCATTTAAAATCCCACACATTCTTTTAGCAATTTCAAAAACTGAAGCAATTATATATGTTTCATCAAGAAATCATAAAAGACCATCTGTCAGGAGTGTGACCAAGCCCTATTTTTCATTTTGTTGTTTTTAAAGTACTGTTCCTGCTTTTGCCTTCATATTTTCATCAGTGTTATGTAATGCAGTTGCCATGGCTCCAGGGTAGTTGGTCATTGTATTTTGGCAAGTAAACTTTTACTAAAATAACATCTGTCAATCGTGTAAAAAAAATGGCTTCATTTGCAGAATAAAGGTCATGGTTCGATAAGAGATGAAAACATCTTTTCACTATCTCTCTCTCTCTCTCTATGATTCATTCATATTGAATTTCTACAAGATTGAAATGATTAGATGGAGCTGTTTATAATACTACATAATGAGTTTCTTACAAGCCAAGGACTTCTCAACAGTCTCCAGAAAAAAAGTGTGATTACATCGTGTGCATCAGGTTTAATCCATCAGTTTGCTTACATGAAATAACTACATGCCGCTGCAGTAATTGGTTTAAGAAAGACAGCAATTCTTCACTCAGAATTGAGTATTATTACATCTGAACCGTTTGATTAGACACTGAGTAAAAAAATATCCCATAAGTCTATAAAAGCAGTCTCACTTGGCTAACTTTATGAACTTTCATTTAATAGAATATTCATTCACATTTTATTTGTTCATACTTTCATCAGTCATTCCTAAATTTGGTTTAGAAAGACAGATTACTCCACAGAGTCTGAATCACTATATGAATTGACAATGTCATGACTGGTTGATAGTAGAGAACTTGCCCTCTTATGAAGGTTTCCTGCATCTGTTTCTCTTAAAGTGAGCTCACAAGAAGTACTTGCGAAGTACAGAAATGCATCTGTAAAACAACAAACCACTAACACATACTTAATTTCTGGCCTCATTAGCAAAACACTGAGCACCTTGATTCTTCACGTCTTATCCGAGTGCTCTATCACGTTCTTCCTGTGTCTCATTACTGGTGTTTTAAAAGCACTCCATTCAATAATCAGTCTTCCCTAATTCAAAGGTTACAGTTAATCTTATATAAGCTTTGCAACTTTCTGATGAAGATGAATGTAATGTTTATTTGAGCCGTTTGGAAAGATTCAGAACAGGGCAAGACAATATTTTTGCAGTTTGGATATTACATGAACCCCCCCCCCCCCCATACACACACACACACACACCCCTATATATGTACACTGGCAAGAAAAAGTATGTGAACCATTTGGAATTTCATGGTTTTCTGCATAAATGTGTTATAAAATGTGATCTGATCTTCATCTAAGTCAAGGGTATTGACAAATATAATGTGCCTAAAATAATAACACAAAAAAAATTCTGATCTTTCATGTCTTTATTGAGAACAACCAAAAAAAACCTCATAGTGCTTGTGGAAAAAAGTATGTGAACCCTTGAGTTAATGACCTGAAAAAAGCTAATTGGAGTCAGGTTTTAGCACACCTGGAGTCTCAATAAGAAAATATGTTTGGAGGTGTGGACTACAGCTACTTTGACTGATAAAAACCCCTCAAACTTTTGGAGTTTGCTCTGCACAAGAAGCACACGCTTATGTGAGCCATGCCTTGCCAAAAAGAGCTTTCAGAGAATCTATTATCAAGAATTCTTGATTTACATAAAGCTGGCAAGGGTTACAAAGTGATTTCAAAGACTTTAGAAACAGTTAGGCAAACATTTTACAAATGGAGACACTTTGGGACTGTTTCTATTCTACAAAGAAGTGGGCGCCCAGTCAAAATGACACCAAGAGCACAACGAAGACTCATCAATGAGGTAAAGAAACAACCCCGAATGACAGCCGAAGATTTGAAGGCATCATTGGAACTGGCTAACATCTCTGTTCATGAGTCTACAATACGTAAAACATTGAACAAGCAGGGTATCTATGGCAGGACACCACGAAGGAAGCCACTGCTTACTAAAAAGAACATTGCTGCATGCCTTAAGTTTGCAAAAGAGCACATTGACACGCCACAGCGGTATTGGCAAAATGTTTTGTGGACTGATTGAACTATTTGGAAAAACTACACAGCACTACATCTGGCATAGAAAGGGCATGGCATATCATCATGAAAACATCATCCCAACCGTAAAGTATGGTGGAGGAAACATCATGATTTGGGCCTGCTTTGCTGCTGGCCAGCTTGCAATCATTGAGCTGAAGATGAATTCCCAAGTATATCAGACATAATAATGTCAGGATAATGTGAGAATATCTGTACGTCAGCTGAAACTGTGTAGAAGTTGGGTGATGCAACAGGACAACGACCCAAAACACCGGAGCAAGTCCACAACAGAATGGCTTCAGAAAAACAAAATCCGCCTTTTGGAGCGGCCAAGTCAGAGCCCAGACCTCAACCCAATAGAGATGCTATGGAATGACTTGAAGAGAGCCATACACATGAGACGTCCAAACAATATGAGAGAGCTAAAGCAGTTCTGCCAGGAAGAATGGGCTAAAATTCCTCCTGAACGATGTGCAGGTCTGATCAACAGCTACAGGAAGCGCCTGGTTGAGGGTATTGCTGCCAAGGGGGGGGTCAACCAGTTATTAATTCTAAGGGTTCAATTACTTTTTCCACTGCCATTTTGAATGTTGAATGAGTGTATTCAATAAAGACATGAGGGATCAGAATTTATTGTGTTATTATTATAGACACATTATATTTGTCAATACCCTTGACTTAGATGAAGATCAGATCACATTTTATGACAAATTTATGCAGAAAACCATGAAATTCCCAAAGGTTCACATACTTTTTCTTGCCACTGTACAGTATACAACTTCTAACCCTTTACCATTCAAACATTTTCCATATTATGCAAGTTTAAACCAATACACTTATTTCATGTTGTCTAGATCTCTAAAAACATTGCATGTTTTAAAATGCATCTGATAGTAAAGCACATCTCACTGTCATTGTCATTTAATACGTCCCTGTTATGTTTATTATTATCGATTTACTGCAACAAAGGAATGCTGCTTATTTGCTTTTATCTGGGAATGCAGACACAGAATGCAAATCAATTCTTAATGACTAAACTCGTTTTTGTGCACCAAATTGCCTGTACTGATACCTTACTAATTTAAATGAGTGTCTGTGAGCATCTTCAATTCTGTAGAGCTCATGAATGTATCATCGCAACCAATACATTCGAATCTGACTGGATACTTATTATGCCTGGCAAAGCGGCACCATGCAGCATGCCAATACGTTTGTCCTTGGGAATTCAAACAACTGTCAGCACTGCGCAACCAACGGCCCTTCATTAATCAACACTAATTAAGTGTATTGATTGAGTAGAACATCAGGATTTCCAACTGAAAGGGTGTACTAGAGTGTAAACTGGAAACATTACATGCTATGGCAAAGCATGAAAAGACTTGAAATCAACGTTTGCCCTTGGCAGTATTACATGGCAAAAGTGAGGGAAATGATAAAGGAAAAAAAAGAGAAAAGAAGAAACACCCATGTTTCTCTCTCATTAAATGCTGTCAGACTCAATCCGATCTAGAACTCTGCTGAGCAAAGGTGAATACTCACTCAATTTCATTGTTTAGGGGCTCCTCATGCACACACACATACAAATGCACACACACACACACACACACACACACATACACACACATACACTTAGAAACTTAATCACATCTAAAAGGTATTAAGGATACAGTGTATCTTTTGTATGCAAAACATGAAAAATGATGGAAAATGTATACATATTTTTAAAAAAGTGAGCCCTATTAGATGGAACAAAAATCGAATGCTGGTAAACTGGGAGACTCCGATGGACTAACCGTTCACGAAGATCAAACATCGTGCAAAAAAAAAGAATATATTCTCAAGAAAGGAGCTGTTTAATTAGCCTAAAAGCACAGGTCTGTAAACAAAAGCTGCATTACTGTATTGCCACAGTACTGTTATGACAGTTATGACTGTTTGAATGATTGCTGCGTAGCTACTAACTAATGCAAGGCAATATGCCATCCACTATGCCGTAGCCATGACAGTGGGCTACAACTCTTAACCATTAACTAGGAAAAAGATCATGGTGATATTTCATGCAGTAAGCATTATATTATTATTATTATATTATCGATCTGAAAATTAATTTAACACATTTCAAGGTTACAAGCACACTGTACACAATAAAAGCATTTTTTTCAAATGCTTGAAAATTTTTTCTATCTCGGGATCTGAAAGACGGTTATTCCAAAAATGTTTCAAATATCACTGTACAAATCCAATGATGTGCAAATAAAAGTATTATTTTGTTACATCCAAATTTGAAGTGTGGAAGAGTATCTGAATTGATCAAAATCATGATCTTTTATTCAGCAAGATGAATTATGAGGACAAAATATGCAAAAATATTAAACTAAAATACAAGGATAAAGACATAGTAGTATTCATCTTTATCCAACATCCATTAATATTCATCTTGTTAATCCCAATCACGGTCACAATAAGTATAACTACCAATAAGAATATGAAAGCGCGAGTTTTTCACACAGCGCCAGAAAAATACAGCTGGCACCTTGCCTTGCTCCATAGACCCATCTAGTGGCATAAAGGTCCAACTGCGTTTATTTAATAAAAAAAAGTCTCAACAAACTCAACGAGCAGAAATAAATAGGTTAGTGTTCTCCGCACATGTTTTTTGGAGTGTTGCTCATATCACAGCTGCAAAGCTAAACCCAAACAAAAAGAAGTCATTCTAGCCCATAAACCGTGCATCAATTCTTCTTCTAAGATGATTAACAGCAAATATTCATAATTAAAATATGAATTTTGCAGCAGCATTAGCTAAGTATATGGTAAAAGAGATCTGTGCAGTGAAAATAAAAATGTAAGAAAGTTGGGTCAATTGGACTGTGGCCATAATGATGGAATAAGATAGCCTAAACGTGGTATAAGCACTGTTATATACCGCCAGTTAAAACAGTTTAATAGACCTCATACATAGAGAGTCAATTAGAAGAAAACATCTGTGCTGTGAGCAACACAAGTCTTTATTGCCCATTGAATTACAGCAACTCTTCATCACTGAACTCCAGATCGATAGAGGCAAGAAGGGGAAAAACACCAGAGAGGGACAGAATCAAAAACGCTATCACAACACAAGTTGGTTCAATGAACACAGGCTGAGTCGTTTTAACCGCTGTGCGCATCGCAATACCTGTTCAGCTGTGGGGTTGTTATTACTTTAATAATATAGGTGTGCAGCAGGCAGCATGCACTACGCCACAGGAATGTAAAGAGATGGAAGAGTGTGGAAACCTGGCAGAGACGCAGCAGATATAGAGCCTTTTATTCAAACCCCTGCATAAAAGACTTCATCTAAAGCCATGGGGCAGTTAGTGTCCAGCTGATAGTCTTTTCATAACATGGATGTTTTTATCTGTATCACAACTCATTTAAACTGAGATTTCTATTTGTATTGTTTCAACGTCGTGAAGCGGTTCAAACTCCAAAGCGTTTTGCTCCGTAAACGCGCGTCGATGCCGCAGAGTAACCGTGCCAAAAGTCCACTTTTACATTACTGTGGTGTTTAATACTTTAATACAAACATAACGACTAACAGAGGGGGAAAAAACAAGCACTGGTTTCAATATGAAAAGCACAAACGCAGCCTACCTCTCAGCGGTCACGGTTTGTCTCTGTTTCCGTCCACCGTCCGTCCGTGCGTCCGTCCTTCCGCTGGCGTCGTGCGTGAAATTGTAGTCTCCGCTTTCTGCTGTTACAGTTTAGTTCTCTGTTTTTAACAGCAAAGAAACCGCGGTTTAAATGTGTGATGCGGTTTTTAACTCGAGAAGAAAGGGGCACTGTGGAGCCTGCCGAAGAGGATGCGCGCACCGCGATACCAGCACAGCGCTGTCCAGTTCCCCACTTCAGCTCAAGCGCGCGGCCCCGTTTTAAACTCACGTGACGTCAGCCACCTGCAGCGAAGCCGCACGTGCCCTGGAACGTTCGGCTTGCTTTGAAAATGCGCGCGCCTTCAGCTCGTCAGTCTATCCGTCAGTTCATTACTTTCCCTTCTAACTTCGTCCCTTCATCAGCCTTTCCTCACATTGTCCTTGTGCATATTCTATGTGATTACTGATCTTGCTTCCGTCTACAGGGTTTTTATTAATTCAAGGATTTCAAAAAGAATAATAAATCATATTCTCCTTCTCGTCTATTTGGTTTGATTAGTAGTTTAAGTGCTGAATAAATGCCAGACACGTTGATATAAGCACAACACTACCAGCTTGGGCTGCAGATCGCTGTGCGTCTGTGAAAAATGCTTCATTATGCACCAATCTGCTGCACAAACTCGCCAATGCAAAAGAAAAAAGAAAAAAAAAAAACACCCACTTCCAAATTGCCTTTGATACAGCTCTCAAATATGAAATATAATGCTATGTGAAGAAATACACTTCCTAAAGGCACATTCACATTAGTTAGAAATGATCATACTCTTGCTTATACACTTTTAAAGCTGGTGCATCATTAATCTGACATCTCATTTGAATAAGATCAGATGCATTTCTGAAGAAGAGTGTCTACTACTTCTATGCAAATCCAGCAATTATCCAGATCTGTTTGCAGTGGCAGCCCGCTGAGGGACAGATATAGGTTCCATGATCTGCTGATTAAGCTATTCTGTTTTGGTGAACTGTACAGAAAGTTCGTGCATATTTAACTTCTCCCAGTCCCAATAGTGTTACAGTAAGGGGCAACACAAAAAGTGGCAATAGCCTGAGTCCTAATGTGTCCTGAGGAGGTCCAGAAGGGCAAGAAAGAAAATACATTTGTAATGAGAGATAAAGAAAAAATAATTTTTGGTAGAATAAATAGGCAAACAGGCTGAACATTTCATGTGCACAACATTCAAGGTCATCTGAGGGCTTCTCAACTCTTTCTGAACTTTTCTTGTGAAAAAGATTTGAGGTCCTCTGGGTGCTCTTCTACTCCTTCTCAAAAGCACAAATGCTGGGTCTGCCTCAGATCTAAATTCAGAACTTATTTTCTTGGGAAAACCAGCAAATCGCTGTTAATGCAGGAGCCTTAATACAATCAAACCATATCCCAAGAATTTAAAATAGAAGCAGATAGTTTAAGCTTAAGAATAATTTTATTTAAAAAACAATAGTAATATTTTTGAATATATGTGGAGAAATAAAATGAATAAAATGATATACATGTTTAAACGGAAAAAAAAGAGTACAGGTGCATCTTTTAAAAAGTGTAATATCGTGGAAAAGTTAACTTTTTCCATAATTTAATTTAAAAAGTGGAAATTTCATATATTCTAGATTCATTACACATAAAGTGAAATATTTCAAGCCTTTTTTGTTTTAATCTTGATGATTATGTCTTACAGCTCATGGAAATCAAAAATCCAGTATCTCAAAATATTAGAATAAAGAATTTATAATACAGAAATGTCGACCTTCTGAAAAGTATGTTAATTTATGCACTCAATACTTGGTCGGGGCTTTAATCCTTTTGCACGAATTACTGGATCAATGCAGCGTTGCATGAAGGCAATCAGCCTGTGGCACTGCTGAGGTGGTATGCAAGCCCAGGATGCTTTGATCGTGGCCTTCAGCTTGTCTGTTTTGTGGGGTTTGGTGTCTCTCATAGATTCTCTATGGGGTTCAGGTGAGGCGAGTTGGCTGGCTCATCAAGCACAGTAAGACCATGGTCAGCAAACCAGTTAATTTTGGCACTGTGGGCAGGTGCCAAGTCCTGCTGGAAAAGGAAATCAGCATTTTTATAAAGCTTGTCAGCAGATGGAAGCATGAAGTGCTCTAAAATCTCCTGGTAGACGCTGCATTGACTCTAGACTTGAGAAAACACAGTGGACCAACACCAGCAGATGTCATGGCACCCCAAATCATCACTGACTGTGGAAACATCACACTGGACTTCAAGCAACTTGGATTCTTTGCCTCTGCACTCTTCCTCCAGACTCTGGGACCTTGATTTCCAAATGAAATGCAAAATTTACTTTCATCTGAAAATTGATTGTGGTTGTGTGTACTGAACCAGACTGAGAGATTAGAGGCTCAGAAAACCTTTGCTGTGTTTTGAGTTAATTAGCTGGTTAGAGCTCTTCTCAGGTCGATATTTCTGTATTATAAATTCTTTATTCAAACATTTTGAGATACTGGATTTTTGATTTCCATGAGCTGTAAGCCATAATCATGAAGATTAAAACAAACAAACAAAAAGGCTTGCAGTATTTCACTCTATATGTGTAATGAATCTACAATACATGAAAGCTCCACTTTTTTAATTAAATTACGGAAAAAAATGAACTTTCCCACGATATTCACATTTTTTGAGATGCACCTGTATGTGAGAGAATACATAGTAAAGACATAGTATGATTGGCATAGGCTGGGGTGACATTCTATCACATGTTCTATCACTTTGTCAATTATTCCAAAAATACATAATATTATTGCGGGTAAATAATTATACATAATAATCCTGTTTTTTATATGAAAACTGAGTCTTGAAATTATGTCCCTGAACAGAAGTAAAATTAGTGTCATGTAGTGTTGATTTCTGTTGATTACTTCAGACAGCATGACAACTTCCTTACAATAATTCCAGTTAAATTTGATGAACAAATTCCTTAAGAAGTTGCTTTACTATCCTTGTCTTCATTAAGGATTAGTGTGTAGGACATTCCATTTTCCATACTGTTTATCCTATACAGGGTCGTGGGGAAGCAAGGCTGGGGTGCCAACATATTGCAGGGTTAATCGCACAAAATGCCTACAAAACATGTCTTTGGGCCGGGTAAGGAAACCAGAGTACCTGGAGGAAACCCCCAAAGCATGGGAGTAACATGCAAGCACTGTGCACTATGTGGAGGTGGGATTTGAACCACCAGCCCTGGAGGTACAAGGCGAGCTTGCTAACCACTAAGCCACTGTGCCACCACTGTGTAGGACATGTAGGTGCAAAAAGAATTCAGCTTTGAATCCTGAAACCTAGCTAATGCCTGACATTTGTATGAAACCATCACACAGGTCACCCAACTTCTTGACAGGTCCTGTCAGCAGGAATCATGTTGCTATTTGTGATGGCCATAGACTGCAGTACAGAAACTCTTCACTGAAGCCATCACACAATTAAGTATCATTTACTATTCCATCCCAGGATCAAACCCATGACCTAAAGCATCACAGTCACAGGACGTAACCACCATGCCACTAGAACACAGTGAAGACAAACCAAAAACAAATCATCTAACCACCAATTATGTGTGCACCAGAAATATTAAATGACAGAGCACCTACTGTACAGGTCTTGTGTTTTGTCTTTCAGATAGTGGTTTGCATAGTTTATCCATAGTCCAATAGCGGCAGTGGTAATATGGGTAAACTGTATTTTATATACATTTTATTTATGTACAGGATAGAAGGTTTATATCGTATTATTTTTACTATATCTATTGTCCTCCATCATGGAAATTGCAGTTGTTTGTGATGTAAAGCCAGAAATCAAGACCGTGAAATCCATTGTGACCTTGAAACCAATAATCACACGTATATATACATACATACATACATACATACATACATACATACATACATACATACATACATACATACACACACACACACACACACACACACACACACACACACACACACACATGAAACATCAGTCCATCACAGTGCACCACGTGCACACACATTCACACAATCAGTCACACCTAGGGGCAAATTATCCACCTACTGTCATATTTTTATGGGGTGGGAGAAAACAGGAGAAGCCGGAAGAATCCTCCAAAGGGAGAACATGCACAGTCAACTGAGCATATGATCCCAAGACTCTGGAGCTGTGAGGCAGCAATGCTAACCACTGCACCACCCTGAAACCAATAATATTCAAGAAAAAAAATAAAACAAATAGATAATTATTAGGAAAATGAACATAAGTGTAACTAATTTAATACTTTGTGTAAGCACCCTTTTCATTTATTATAGCAGTGGGTCTTTGTGAGTAGGTCTCTGTCATCACCTGGATATTGCAATTTTAACCACTCTTCCTTGCAAAAAGGTCAAGTCCTTTAGTTTGCCTGGGAATCTTGTGCTCATCCCTCTTTCGGTAATTCCACTAGTTTTCTATGGAATTGGTTGGGCTTTGACTGTGCCATTTCAAGACATTGATCTTTCTTTTGTGAATACAGAATACAGGAAATTGTTAGGAAACCTGTCAGAACCTGCAGCACCTTTAATGTGGCTGTAAGCTTTTTGGTAGTCTACCAGATAAGTTTTCACCTTGTCCTGCCATCAACCTTGGTGGATTATCCTGATCTTGTCAGTGTCCCTGTGGTGCCACATTTTCTCCACATGTTGATAATAGTCTACACATTGCTCCAGAACCAATGCCTTTGACATTTTATATACCCCACTACTGATCCGTACCTTTCAACAATACCATCCTGTAGATGTTTTGTCAACTCCTTGTGGACCATGTAGGCTGCAAGCATGAACATTTCAAGGAAATCCTACAGGAAGAGTTGATTTTTATTTAGGATTACTTAAAATCACTTTCACTGAATGCAGCTGTACTCTGCTTACCTTTGGACAGTTCTGCTACAGCTACAGCCTGCATTATGAAAAGGTGTGCATGCACACTTGTGCAACTAGGGTTTTGTTTTTCTTTGACTGGTGGTTTCAAGGTCATGTTAACAATGGAAAAATGGCTGACATGATTTACCTTGATTTCTAGCTTTACATGACAACCAGCTGCAATTTCAATTAAGAGTGGGTAGACTTTTTATATCCAACTATCTCCTCCAGTTAGTGCATGACTGTGTGTGCATGGTGCACTGCAACGGATTGGCGTCCATTGTCCTTTGGCGTCTTTTCCGGGATGTATTCCCACCTCGCGGCCAGTGTTCCTGGGGTAGGCTCCTGACCCACTTCACCCTGACTATGCTGGCTACTAAAGAAGAATGAAAGAATAAATGTCTCTGTGTTTGCTGCTGTGTTACTTAAATTTGTTATCACAGTTCAAATGGCTATTTTCCTATTTAGTTAGTCAGTATGTGTATTCAGATAGAGGTTGATGACATCATTAATGTTTACAGGAGTTAAGCTACAGCACCTTAACTTGGTTAAAGGTTTGAATTTAATGAACATGCAATAATAATGTGATGTCTACTACATGTCTATTATTCTCTGTGCACTTTTTGAAAAGTGTCATATTCACCTAACAGAACTAAACTAAGAGTAAATTAAGGGTTACAGAATGTGGTAACGTATTTAATGTATACATAATTACTAAATATTTATATTATTTTCATTACTTAGCAACGGGCCATGAACTCAAATCATCTCTTTTGGGTTTCATAGTCTTGTCACAAAACGTAGATTTGCAGTTGACCGTTTACAGCTGAAAAAATTTCAAATGGTGATTCAGACGGCACGGAATGTTCGAAATAGACAGAGACGTGACTGAGACTAAATTAAGATAATTTCATTTTCAAAAATCAGTTTAGCCCTGCTGAAAAAACAACAACAATAGGAACCCTCATAGAATTTGCAATGGATTTAATGGTTATAATGGGAATTGTATTGGTTTTAATGGAAACTGTAATGGTCCCTGTGGGTCTCTACTGGTAATTTGTTGCCTTCTATTGGTGGCATGTTATGTCTAGTGGATACCATTAAGGACCAATAATGGTAATGGTTTGTAATGGTATTTGTAGTGGAAACCATTAGAATTCCTGTGATGGTTTCTACTGCTGGGCTCACGGTGGCTTAGTGGTTAACATGTTTGCCTCACATCTCCAGCGTTGGGGGTTTACTTCCCGCTATGTCCCTGTGTGTGTGGAGTTTGCATGTTCTCCCTGTGCTGTGGAGGTTTCCTCTCCCAGTCTAAAGACATGCATGGTAGGCTGATTGGCATGTCCAAAGTGTCTGTAGTGTGTAAATTGGTATGTGAGTGTGCCCTGTGATGGACTGGCACAAGATGTACCCTGCCTTGTACCCGATGCTCCTTGGGACAGGCTCCAAGACCCAGCAGGACAGGTGGTATAGAAGATGGATGGATTGTTTCTATTGTTTTTTTTTTCCAGTTTTCCCAAGTTTAACTATTTTATATGTAAAACACATTATGACGTGTGGTATTATTACCACCATTATTAATGTTAAACTCAGAAGCCTAATTAAATAGGTGATATTAACCACTAATCAGGAGGAAGATCAGCCCTTTCCACCAGCATGTACAGAAGTTACCAGTCTGAAGCTACAGTAGCGCATGCGCACCAGCAGATGGCGCAGTTGCCCGCTCTTTAGCACGTTGTTCGGAAGACAGATGTAAATATTTTCGTGACACAGCTCCGAGCCTGAATCCTTCCGCGGTAATATCCACCCGGTGGTGTGAACGATATTTGTGGCTCTACCATCGCTCCAGTGACAAACCTCGAAAGAGCTTTTCACTTTCACGCGCCGTTTAGCGTCGACACCGTGACCGCGCGCGTGCGCGGTAAATAAAAAAAATAATAAAGAGAGAGAGAGAGAGCGCTGTAGGTGGGTGTGTGATTGATAAGCTGTATAGTCTATGCCCGATCATATAGCACTCCCTCGGCCGCTCGTAAGTGTTGCTCTCCTCCATTGGTTTCTGATTGCGGAATAGCTGGTCACTGAGGGTCATCATGCAAAAACGGAGGAAGCCAGAACCGATCCAGCTCAACCCGATTCCGGATGGGAATGCCGTTAACGGAACCGGTGCCACAGAGTGAGTAGTCTGCCTACATCCAAAACCGTACAGTACCGCAGTCTACACTGTGTCAAAATAGTACAGCACTAATGGATACTTTGATCAGAACCGCACAGGCCTACTACAGTATTAAGAAGTATGTTAGAATATTATACTGCGCCGACGCCTATAGGGAACTAGTGATATTGACATCTTAGTATTAGATACTTGGTATACTGTGTCCTATGTAAGAGTCAAGCTATGACCCAGACCACCCTTAGGAAACGTTAATATGGTATCACTATGGTTTTAACTATTTGTATTTCATATTCAATCAGAAACGGTGTCAATAATAATGTTCCAAATAATACTGAACCAAAAACCTATGATCTCAGACCTACTAAAACAGTATGTCGAAATAAAGGCAGTAATAATTATCTGAACCAAAAGTGTTCAAAACCAACCATAGATTACAAGGTACAACAGGTGTTAGATTATTCTGACACACTGTTTAGTAGGGCGTAGTGGGAGGCGTTGCTGCTTCACAGCTCCAGCGTCCCTAATTCAGCATCCTGAGTCTGGGTTCAATCCCGTTCTCCCCATGTCCATGTAGGTTTTATCCTGGTTCTCTGGTTTCCTCCCACACACACACAAAAAAATGGCAGTTGGTGGATTGGCAATGCTAAATTGGTATGTTTATTACATATTTACCCATGAAACAATCCAAATTGTGCTGTTAATAATAGAAATGCCTCTCAACAACATTGTGCTACTGATAATACAGTTTGTTTTTGCTATACACTGTAGACTTTGAGAACAAAAGGTGAATATGAGGTGATCGATCGGAATTTCAGCTTTCATTTGCTGATATTTACATGCAGATGTGTCAAACATCTTAGAATATGGCACCTTTTGTTTGAACCCACCCATTTGTTAAGTGATCAAAAATATTGGAACACATAACTGACAGGTGGTTCTTGTTGCCCAGGTGTGCCCTGTTAGATTGATTGTTTAAACAATGAATAGCTCTGAATGTCTACTCTTGGTCTGAGCCCCAGGTTTCACTTGTGAAGACTGCATTTGTTGTTAAAATGGATAAACCAACAGAGTGCTGTTTATGTGAGAAAAGCAAGCCCCTTTGAAGTTCAGAACAGAGGGGAAGTCGATCAGAGCCATTGCACAAGCATTGGGCATAGCTGATACAACAATTTTGGTATGTCCTGAAAAAAAAAGAAAACCACTGGCATACTAACAATCAGACATGGAACAGTTTGGCCAAGGAAAACAACAGCAGTTGATGGCAGAAACATTGTGAGAGCTGTGAAGAAAACCTCCAAAACAACAGTTAGTGACATCACCAACAACCTCCACAGGGCAGGGGTGAAGGTATCAAAATCCACCATTCAATGAAGACTTCAAGAGTAGAAATGTAGAGGCCATACCACAAGATGCAAACCACTCATCAGCAGTAAGAATCAAAAGGCCAGATTGGAATTCGCAAAGAAATGAATGAATTCAGAAATCTACAGAAGCATTGTCTGCCAATTTACAGAGAAATGCATCCAATCTAATTGGGATGAATTTATATGCAGCAAGACAATGATCCAAAACACCCTTCCAAGACAACAAAGGACTTAATTCGGGGGAAAAAGTGGAAGGTTTTAGTCTGGCTAAGTCAATCACCAGACCTTAACCTAATTGAGCATGCATTTTACATTTAGCATTTTATAAGAGGAAACTGAAAGGAGAAATCCTCCAAAACAAACAGCATGTGGTAGCAGGTAACATTTATAAGGAAAAAACATATACAGGTCACAGTTTTTGTGTCAGTGTCTAACAATTTTTTTCCTCATTGTCAATGTTACTATAAAAGTGTTTCATCTTTATTTGTTGCATTTAATCTGTCACTGCCTCTCCAACAAGTAGCCAGGTTCAGTGTGATGTCCAAACAGGAAGCTCTTATCACATTTGTCCAGAGCAGCCAGCACACAACAATGTGACTCTTTTCTTTAATAATCTGTCCTCGTCTTTCTTGCCCTCTCATCGCCAGGTAGATTTGTTTGCAGTTGCCACAAAACAAGCAGGACCTTGCACACATTCTGTGAAGGTCTGTAAATAGGATATATGAGAGTCGAGAAGTCCAGAAACCAAGCAAAGTCTCATGAAATGGAGATCCCAAACAGTTGCGACAACACACTCCTCTTCTTCTAGCTCAACCGTAATCAACTTGTTTCACCACGTAATATCTGTATAAACAAACAAGAAGCAGGACCTTGTGCAGTGCTTTGTTTCAGGCTTGTCTAGGCATGCAGAGGACTGCCCTATCTGTCTGCTTATTTAGTTTAGCAGATCTTCTTTCCCTCTCTAAGCAATGAGCCGATCAAAGCCCTGGTGGCCTAAAGTCAGTGGTGCGTGACATTGCCTCTTGTTTCACAGAGGCCATCACAGGCGCTTGAAGGTTCAGACACTCCTCTTTCAGCCTTACAGTTTTTGCCTCAATTACTGATTGAAAGATCGAGGAAGAGGTGCAGAGGCGTTCTTCTTTACACAAGGCACTACAGAGATTTAAGTTACCAGTGGTTGCATAACAGATGATGTTCCACAATATTTCATCAGATATCAGGAATTCAAGTGGGAGAGCAGCGTCTCTGATTGTGGTCACAGTTTGTTTGATGACTTAAAAAGTGTAATATGAGAGCTCTTGAGCAATATATGGTTCCCAAGCTGTCATGAAAACTACATTGGAGACAATAATGATTGATGAGTGATTCCAGTATTTCAGACAGTCAGTACAGTTTGGACACAGTCTTCCATGCAAATTATATGGTGTTTTTCCTGATGTGAGTCGGGAAGTCTTAAGTGTCAAAAATTGCCATGCGTCCTGTGTATTAGCATAGCATCTTTGCGATATGCAGGTTGAAGCATTTATCCAAGAGCTGTTTACTCATGGCTAGTACCATGTGGCTCACAGTGTATATTGGCCAGTGTTTTGAATACTCTGTGTTGTTCTGTGTGATGAAAAAGTAGAACACATTCCATTCTGGAGGCCCGGACAGGTTGTGGCATACAGGCTTTGGAATGCATGCCTGTGCTGCTGGGATTCAAGCCTTCGGAAGTTAGTTTCATAGAGAGACTTTGTGGAATGCCTCGTGCCGTGGCATTCCAACTCTGTGTGTGTGTGTGTGTGTTTGTGTATGAGTGAGAGAGAGAGAGAAAGAGAAAGGTTTACAATAAGTCATTAACAGACTTGTTAACATTAACATAACCACACAACACATATGTTTGTGTCAGTGTCTGAAGCTGCTACTCTCCTTAAATGAGAATGTCCGCTATAGTTTTCCCCAGTTTTCACAATTTGAGTTGCATTAATATGACTCAGACATCTTATTCTCATTCAGGTCTTCTCAGAAGTGTTCATAAAACACTGTAAATAATATGAATGTTACCATTAAAAGCTGATTTGCTGTCATTACAAAAACCCAAAAAAACCTGTGATTAGTAGTATTCTAAAATTGATGAGTAAGTCCTCTAAAATACAGGAATTATAATAGGAATCTTATGAGAAACATTTGTGACAAAGTTGAACCCTGAACGAACCACAAGTAAGAATCCCCGTTAAATCTCCCGAGATATCAGAAAGAAACATTTAAGCAAGGAAACATATCTTTCATTCTTCCACACAGTGACTCATTTATGATTAAAATGCAAAACTACACCTAAACTCTTGAACTGCTCACTCTCGTCTCAACTCGGACTCATAATGGGAAATTGCTGACTTGATTCAGAATCATAAATCTTAATTCATAAACAACCACCACTTCAGCAAAATTAAAAGCAAGTACTAGTTACATTAAGTCCAGCATACAGCTGTTTTCTTGATCTTGAAATGAATGCTGACAAACATGTACTACAGTAAAAGTAGCATCTGTGTACAGTAGCCATTTCCCAAAGCTAATTCTGATTTGTGTCATATAAAATGTGCTACATGTTGCAAGCTGTGCACTTTTCAAGGCATCAAACCAGAAAATGCAGTGACTCAATAATGAAAATGAGTCATAAGTGGTTTATAAGAAAACATGTGGTGGCACATGCTCGCTCATGGTCACAGTATATTTGTGCATTGGTGAGACATCTTTCTCCACCACACACCGATAAGCAGGCAAGTGACTGAAAGAGCTTGGTTAATTATTAATCATGGGCCTTACATCGTTGCTCGCTGGGTAAAATGTGTAGGTGTTTGTGTTTTAGGACTAGCCATCATCATTCGGAGCCGTATCAGTCCATATCCTTCTCAAACACATGTCTGAGTGTACTTAACTGTTCATTCCCTGTGTGTTGCAATTGCAGCCAAAGAATAGAATATGAAAATTATGTTACACAATTGGATTTCATTTTGATTTCCTAATAAACTATTAAACAAAGCTTTGTTAAACCGTAACACTAGACCTTGTGTTTATGCTGCATGAGACAATAGAAGCGTTTATGCCCATCATAAAAGCAATACATGAGCTTAAGTCACGCTCAAGTGAGCAGTTGGCCGTGGGTACTGAGTTGCTGTTGCACCTCCTACATAAGATATGGAGTGTTCTCTCGACTTCGCTGTCTCAGAGCCGTTTTCCATCATCGTCTCCACTTCATAGCCCACCCACTCTACCCACGCAGCAGCCTCGTAACCATGGTTATACCGCCCTTGTTGGAGAAAACGAGGACACTTAACCCTCTTCTTTCTACGGGTGTGGATAAGGTGGTGAGAACCAGTGTTTTGGCCTGATTAAGTGTTATTTGCTCTTGAAGGCTCTCCAATAGCTGCATCATCTTCAGCCTAATTACAGTATGGTGGAAACAACAAAAATCTGTGTGCAGCTGATGAGCAAGATTCGATGTAAATTTATGTGTAAGAGCGTCTCTTATGTTGCTGGGACCAGCGCAGCAGTGCACGAACGTATTTTACATCTGAATTTATTAACTGTTCTCGGAAGCACACTGTTTTTCCTTTTACAATGTGCCATTTCTGTTACAGCAAAATGGATCTTAAAGACAAAAAATTTAGTCATTAACCACGCATGCAGTGAATAGAATTTAGTCTTTTGATCGTTTATGCTTGAAAAGTGGAAGTACTGCATGTGCTGTTGTTTGAAGGAATCATCCAAGAACACGAATACAGCTAAAATGATTTACAGTCAAATCAGTGAAGAGATGCTATGATGCTATTTTTGGCATGGGCTTTTGAGCAGGCTTGGCACTTTTTAGCAAAGTGTTCCTATAATGTGGCTGATTATTAGAAGAGCAAAAGGTGCTATCTCTACAGTAGGAGAGAGGAAGGACTTGGTGTGAGAGGAGTGGAAGAAGAGATGGAGAATAGAAGGTCAATAAGGTTCATTCCACGAATGGAAAGCTAAGGAAATACATTACCATGACAACAGTGCCAAAGGAGAAGCAGACATGCTCAGAGGAACTCCCAGCTTCCTTACGGAAGGTAGAAACTCTAGGTAGAAACTGTCTTTAGACAGACAGACAGACACACACACACACACGCACGCACACACACACTTTAGCCATCATGTGCACAATGGCCCATTCAGTTATCTTTGTTGGCCTTTGTCTTGGCTGAACAATAGGAATGTATCCCGGAATTGTTTTTCATGTTTGCTTCCATTGATCCCAAGTGGAGAAATTCTCATGGCTTCTACAGACACATAGAATTATGTCATAATCCGGAAATATGCTGCATGACTCGAATCCAAATTCCATGGATTCTCTTGGAATTTGGAAGGTTTTGCTTTTGCTCCACCCTTTTCTCCGCTCTTTTCACCTTGTTTTCTGTTATTGTAATTATGGTGTGTGTGTGTGTAGAACAAACCTAGAGGCCCTGCAAAAGAAGCTGGAGGAGCTGGAGCTGGATGAGCAGCAGAGGAAACGTCTGGAGGCCTTTCTCACGCAGAAGCAGAAGGTAGGAGAGCTGAAGGATGACGATTTTGAGAAGATTTGCGAGTTGGGAGCAGGCAATGGTGGCGTGGTCTTTAAGGTCTCACACAGACCATCTGGACTCATCATGGCCAGGAAGGTACGTGCAGTGTTTTAAAATTAACAGCAAATTTGATCGCTTTCATATTTTAGGAAAAATTCAGCAGTTTGATCATTTGTCTAACCCAGTGGTGTCCAATCTTATCCGGAAAGGGCCGGTGTGGGTGCGCACCATTCCAACCAAGCAGGAGCAACACCTGATTCCACCTGTATAATCAGTTGATCTTGGCTTTCAATAGACTCCGGTGTGGCTTCTGCATGGTTGGAATGAAAAACTGCACCCACACCGGCCCTTTATGGATAAGATTGGACACCCCTGGTCTAACCCATTACCTGTCTTAACTATACAGTCTTACATAGTCAAATGATCATCCTTGAACAGATATATCTGCAGCAGTTCTTTGTATAGAAGTATTTCTGAAAGGCATTGATTTTTTTATTTTATTTCAGCTTGTCTTTTTTTTTAGAACATGAGGTCAGTTAGATTATATATTGTGTTACTATGTACTCTGAATAGCACAAATACTATCACTAACTAATTGTAGGTTAGAATAATAAGCACTTACTAAAATATGGTATTCACTTGCTCAGCGCTGTATAAAACTGTAGTTCCTGTCAGGCATCTCTCCTCTGTTATCTCTCAGCTGATCCACCTGGAGATCAAGCCAGCTATCAGGAACCAGATCATCCGAGAGCTGCAGGTGCTGCATGAGTGTAATTCTCCCTACATTGTGGGATTTTACGGGGCCTTCTACAGTGACGGAGAGATTAGCATCTGTATGGAGCACATGGTACAGCTGTCTTACCGTTACACACACCATATGAGATAATACAATCCAATTAAATTGAAAAATGACTAAATTCATTCATTACACTGTAGGTTTTGCTTCAAATGTAAAAGTTTATATTCTACAGCCTAAATATTGCCGTTATACCTTATTTTCTATGCACTCAATATCAGTTGCATACTTTTATAATTAATAAACACTTGTAATGCAGGATGGTGGCTCCCTGGACCAATCATTGAAGAAAGCAGGCAAGATTCCAGAGCAAATACTGGGCAAAGTTAGCATTGCGGTTCGTACTTCACTTTCTGCTCTCATGCACATTACACATACACATTTCAGTTTAATACACCTGAAGATGGATGGATGGATGGATGGAATGGACTCACATGGTTTGATTGCTAAGAAATGCAGGGCACTACTGCATGGCCTTATAGGAGAAATTTGGATGTATAATAGATCACAAACAGATTTCGTTCCAATGTATACAAGCTATACAGAGGAATGACAATAAAAACCCACTTGACTTGAGATGTCCTGATATTTTCCTCTACAATTTGCTGGTATAATTCCGAATTCATTGTTCCATCAATGATGGCAAGCCGTTCTGGCTCAGATGAAGCACAACAGGCCCAAACCATGATACTACCACCACCATGTTTCACAGAAAGAATAAGGTTCTTATTCTGGTCTCAAATACCACAATACATTTTTCCAATAGTATTCTGGCTGGTCCACATGATCTTTAGCAAACTGCAGACAGGCAATAACATTCTTTTTGGAGAGCAGTAGCTTTCTCCTTGCAACCCTGCCAAAAAATAAATGTATACAAATTTGTCCCAAATTTACTCTACTTACCTTAGTAGTTGATCAGACGAGACATGTTTGTTATCTAATATTTTGCTTCTTTATTTGATTAACAAGGCTACTCTTGCTAACAAAAAAAGAAAATCTGTGACACTCCAGCCCTGCGATGAACTGGTGTCCCGTCCAGGATGTATTCCATTCTCACACCCAGTGATCCCAAGACAGTGCATCCAACCCCGTCCCTGACCAGTATAAATCGTTTACTGAACATGAATAAATGTTATTACAAATATATAAAAAATTATGGATACCAAAAGCTTAGAGTAGAGCGAAATTGTATAGATTTTATTTTTGGCCAAACTATTTCTTTAAGCGATACCCTACATCAGACTATTTGTAGTGATGTGTAGAGGTTGCGTTTCTTTTTTTGTCAATATGAGTCTTTATTTGTCTTTAATGTGTCATACTGTACCTTTCTCAGGTGATAAAAGGGCTGTCTTATCTGAGAGAGAAGCACAAGATCATGCACAGAGGTGAACAAATTCACTCTCACTTACTGACATCTTTCAGTTCCATCCAGACCATTTCACCATTATACAAGTTTCAGTTCTTCTCTTGCAGATGTGAAGCCTTCCAACATCCTGGTGAACTCACGTGGAGAGATCAAGCTGTGTGACTTTGGTGTTAGCGGGCAGCTTATCGACTCCATGGCCAACTCATTTGTGGGCACAAGGTCCTACATGTCTGTGAGTTTGTCTTTCATGTCCCCTTTGTCAGTCCAATGCACCAGTAGCTACAGAAAGTAACCTGTGCTATTTTCATAACGTTGAGCCCTCACTGCTTGTTAATGAATGAATCCTTTTATTTTACTATTATTATTCTACTCTCTCTATATATAATGTTCTATTATTGGAAATTTGCATGTATGACTGTGCATCCCTAATGATTGGGACTGAAGAGAAGTCCTACTCTGTATTTTATTTCAACACAAAGAAGCTTTTCCTCTCAGGGAAAGAATATTAATGAGGTATTTTCCATTTACTATGTCAGTGAAATTTGCATTTGATTTTCCAAGTTCCCTATACTCCAATACGGAAATGGAAACTCTGAAGGAAATCCATAAATGTAAATGACTAGGCACAATGTTAGTGTCACCATGTTGTGAATAACTGCACTTGAGGAATATTCTCTCAGTCAAGGTTCTTATCTGGATGTTGTAGTGTGTCATATGACATTTTACTCCCTGCCCCTCTCTCTCTAGCCGGAGCGTTTGCAGGGTACACACTACTCTGTGCAGTCTGATATCTGGAGCATGGGGCTTTCATTGGTGGAGATGGCCATTGGTCGCTTCCCCATCCCACCACCTGATGCTAAGGAGTTGGAACAAATTTTTGGCCTCCCTATGGAGGGTGACCCCTCATACAGTGAAGCCTCCCCCAAACCAAGGCCCCCTGGACGGCCCGCGAGCTGTGAGTATTTGAGCAAGCCATTTGTAAATAATATATTTGTAAATACAATAATACCGTTACTCCAGCCTTAGTTATGTTTTACTTCTGAATTATTACAAATATATGAACCTTGCATTGTCTTCTTGTTTTGTAGCCTACGGACCTGACAGCAGACCTCCAATGGCCATCTTTGAGCTGCTTGACTACATCGTCAATGAGGTATTCTGTATACTCAGCACTCTCAGCTAGATAAATAGGCCATGGTTTGGCACTAAACAAATTAAGATGTGGATTGAATGCCTGACTTCTTTACACATAACTGAGCCTATCTATTTTCAGCCACCGCCCAAACTGCCAAGCATCTTTGGCACGGAATTTCAAGATTTCGTTAACAAATGGTAAGGGTCAACTGTGCCTTAGCTTTAAAGGCGTGTAATGATGTTGGATTGCAACGTGGTATTTCAAGAGCTATTTCAGTGCCAAATACTTACTATGCCCTCTAGTGGTTGAAATATGAATGCCAGCTGGCTAACTGACTAAATTTTTTTTTTTCTTCAGTTTAATAAAAAACCCAGCAGAGAGGGCAGATCTGAAGCAACTGATGGTGAGAACACTTACAATGCCTTATACACTCTTAGAAAAAAGGTCAAAATGTGCCATATAGAACACCACAAAAATGTTTCCCTATCAGATATCATTCCAAGTAGAACCCCTTTAGGAAGATAAGCATCTTAACCGTCTAAAGAACCCTTAACAACCTTTATATATATATATATATATATATATATATATATATATATATAAACAAACAAACATTGTACTGTCTATGGCTATTATAAGACTTACAGACTTATCTTAGAATTACTTTATAATTTAGTTTTTATTTTATTTTATTTTACACTAAACTCTTACATCATTGGTCTCTATAGGTCCATCCCTTCATTAAGACATCAGAAGCAGAAGAAGTGGACTTTGCTGGGTGGCTCTGCAGCACCATAGGCTTAAATCAGCCAGGGACCCCAACTCACAATGTGGGGATATAAAAGGGAATTACTTTATCTAATCTCTTTCTCTCTCTCTCTCTCATACACACACCCACAAACATACCCAGACCAGTGTTTTTATTTGGGCTCAAATCTGTTCAATAGTCAGTCACTGCCTCTTGTAACTCTTTATTTTTATGTTATAAGTATTGAACTGATGTGAATGAATCATATCAAGACCCACAATATGTATTAGATGGCAAGGTTTACTTGAAAACAAAAACAAAAGGAAAAAAAAAAAAAAAAACACTGAAAGTGGCCTTGAACCTCAGATGCTCAGAATGTTCCCCTTGGAGTATTGCCATTACAAATGACCCTGTTGAATTTCAGGCTAGGTCATATCAGAGAATATTTAAAAGTATAAACAAAACTGCCCTTTTATATAAATGTTTATTGCTCGAGGGCACTATAGTTCTCCATTTGAGTGAAAATATGCATATTTTTATAAAGTAAAAATCTATTCCATCTCAGCCAAAGCACTGTCCCAGGGTATAAGAATTACTAAAGCTTTTTCAATAATTTTAAATGAATTGTTATAGTGCAACACCAAGACCTCTTTTACACATTAAGCTAAGATGAACACTTTTAGTTTGCGTTTAGCTTTTAATTGATTTTCATTAGTGCAGTTAAACTTATTGTCAAAGTAGTGGCAAAATAATCATTTCTTAATATGGGTCAGTATAAATTTGGAATGTCAAACAACTGTTTATTATTATTATCATTATTATTGTTATTATTATTAATGTTGTTTCTGCAGTTTCACTTTTGCCACATCAGATGGGAAAAGATAATACTACTTGATAAAATAAGTAGTTGTGGCCAAATTTACTGGCAGCCAACATTTTAAAAACCACATTCTAAATTAAACTGTAACTATGTACTGTTCAGACAAGCCTTAAAAGCCTTACTAAAAAAAACAATGCATGTTTTTGTGGTCAGTTACACTCATGACCCTATGCATAACCTTGAAGACATCTAGCATCAAAAAACAATCTTTAACTGATTAACTCTTCTTGAAAATGGCATTATAATGTAATTTAATATATAGAATGGTACTTCAGCCAAATATGGGAAACCACAGGAATATAAAACTTGTTTGAGGCACATAAGTGAGCCAAATTTATTTATGCACAAAATTGTACTCATATTGGTCTGAATATTCTAATAATTAGAGGATAACTACAGTATATGATAACCAGAAAGTTCTAGCTACCTGATATGCCTACTAATCTAACTTGGCTAATTAGCCAGTTAATGAACAGCTCTTGGTTATCCTGGTATATTTTCACTGTCTGCTATTATTCAGATTGAGTCTGAAACCACAGTCATGTGAACTTAGGAGAAATGCACTAAGCAATGCTTCCTGTTTAAAGTGAACATGTCACCGCTGCAGATTTTCATTCAGTGGTTGAAACAGAGGGCTTGTTTCAAGTATTGCCTTTCTGCAACAGCATAATACACAGGCATGTGTATGGACCTAATAAAATAGGCATGGTAGTGGTGGGAGAATAGTGGGTGCCTGCAATTTGCATTTTAATGTACATTAAAGGATCCTTGTCATCTCAATCTTAAGAATCCACGGATGTGCATTAAAGTACCATAATTGGACATGTTAGGACATTCATTCATCTTCAGTAACCACTTTATCCTAGCTAGGGTTGCAGTGGATTGCATTGTTATAATAAAACATTAAATGGTGAATATAAATATTTATTTTTACATGGCTTTAATTACATCTTTGGCAATATTAAGTTTAAAACTCATTTTCATACAACTGTTAACATTAATGCTTTCAGTTCACCACACATCAGAAGATTAATGGCTGCCATTAAACTTGGTCACAACTTTAGTCTATACCTATTCTAGTTTTTTTTGTAATAGCTCTTAATGTACTTGACTGACACTAAGGCTTTCTTCTGTGTGATACTCTGTTCAGACTTCTTTTGACTATTTCCAATGTACGATTTGTGTAGAACTAGTTTGTCAGCTGAGGAAACTTCTGCAACTATAAGTTATAATAAATGCAGTCTATTTGACTGAAGTTACATTAAACCCATCATTTTAGTCAAGTGCATTTCAGTTAACAATCTGGCAACAATTCCCTTGTACTCTGTAGGTGGGCACTGCAAACAAAAGGTAACATCAAAATCACTAGCTCCAATGCTGTAGAAGCTTTACATTGTTTAGTAGTGTCCTGCCTGTAATACCATCTAAACCTGATTCACGTTTGTTAGTAACTTCAGTAACCACTAAAAATGTGCAAGACTACTTTTCCTTTAACAAAAATAAACAAACCACCAAGCTAAGCATATTTGCAGATATTTATTGTCTGAAGTTAGAGAAGTAGCAGTGTGTGAACAAAGCTCTTCTGTTGCAGGAACAGGTGGACATCTTGGTCGAAACTCCTCCTGGGTTTCAGCATCTTAGCAAAATCAAAATAAACAAAATCCTTACTTTACATTAAACCTTAAGAAAATGCAGTCTTATGAAATGCACTTGGGGGGGGGGGGGGGGGGGGGGGTGAATAAAAAAATAAATCATGCCAACTATGAAGAAATTACATGGCCATTTAAGCCAAAACCGGAAAAGCACAAAGTCATTATACTTACAGGGCCATGCTGTCTTGGAGCTAGTGTCCATTCCCTCTGTTTCTTGATATTGCTTCTCCACACTACATTTTGTGTGCTGCCGTGTTTAAACAGGAGAACCAGCATTAAAATAAACTTAAGTCAGCAATTGAAAACCTAAACCAATTCAATTTGTGCTCAAGCTGACTCAGAACTTCGCAAAAAATCACAGCATTCATAAACACGGACCTGAAGTAGAAGCTCATCATTGTAGACAAGGAAAGCACAAAAGCAAATCTACAATCAAATGCACTGCTTCAAACTCAAACATGACTCACATGTACAAGATGCCTAGTAGTCCAGCTTGAAGGTGGAAGGCTTGTACCAGTAATCCATACAGGACAGGATTACTACACTAATATTCAGTTTCCTCAATCAGGGCAAAGCAGCATGAGCAAATAGTCACCTGAAGAGAAGAAAGAAAAAAAAAAAAAAAAAAGTATAGAATGCTCATCTCTGCATAACGTTAAGTTGTGAATCCTTAGATTTGATATTTATCAAGATCATTCAACTAATCATACCCAGGACATTGCTGAATCCTTGTGAGATAGCAGTCTTCATTACACACACAGCACAAAACCCTTGCAATCAACTCTGTGCCTGGCTGCTTGTAGTCAGAGGAATCCATTTGCTGAAGAGGGAAAAGAAAAGTTTGATAATCACCTGCTATCCAGTGCTGCTATAACTATTCATTTGCAACACAATATTGCCTTAAAATAGTTTTAATCACCACAATAGGAGACATGATAAATCAATAGACACTGCAAAAGGCATTTAACTTTTCCAGATTAATCAATTGCACGATGCCAGTTGGAAAGACACTTTTGAAAATCCATTTTTAAACAATCTTGAGAACAAAACCGAATTTGAGCTCGATGGCCAGCCACGCTACGACAGGGCGCACGTGCACAGACAATAAGCTCGTGTGCTAGGAAGAAGTTATGTTAGTTATTTACCATGCAGCTCCAAGGCTCTTAGCGCTATGCATCAATATCAACTATGAAGATTTACATCTTTTGTTGTGGCAACAAATATATTTTAACATCTAAGTTTATGATATTACACGCCACACGTGCACGTTTCCCAAACAAACCTGCCCCAACAATTCAATTTAAACTGTAATTCGTCGCGCCACAAAGATCACACTTATAACCGGAAATAGAGCAAATTATATAACTATAAATAAATTTAAGTAAGAAACAACTTTTCTTACCACGCTTTGAAGCAACTACTACATGTACAGAGCAGACAAAAAAGACCGACAATAGCCCTTGAAGGAGTTTATATACGAAAGACAACGTCACTTCCGCTCACTACAGTTTTGCTGTGGGAGGGCTATCAGAGACGGTTTTGGTGGTTGTGAAACTTTTCAGCCAAACATATGTTTCAATTATTTGTAAATAAATAAATAATAAAAGAATTATAATAATTGAGGGCTCTCTCTGAGCAGGTGTATTTTATATATATTTAGATTTTAGGCTTAAGAAAGTTCCCGAACTTTCTGCCGACAGAACACATTAGATTCAAGTTGAGAAAACTTATAGGGCACTTGTTTTTGAGTGATTGAGGTTTGTGATTTGACTTGTTCAATTCAAGCGGCCACCTATTGACTATAAGAACTCAATCATAAATCAAATAGCACTAATTTGTGATTTCCACTACTGTAACAAAGTAAAGAAATCTTAAAATTCCTGGAGATCACTGAACCCCACTCTGAGAACCACTGGCATTATAGAAGAATTTCTTTGATCAGACTATGATTTAAACATGATTATTATGTAATCCATCAGGTCCAATCAAAAGTTAAAATAATCAGAGTGATAAGAAATGTTTTAATCCATCAAAGGCCTAATAATGACTTTGAAATGTATTTCAATCATGAAGAGAGTGTGACTTAATGTTAAACCAGCATTTAAACATTATTATGTTGCAATAGTACATGGAATATTTTATTAACCAGAAAATAATTAAGTGAATATTCATGTAGGGGAAACTAGGACAAACTGATGTAACTCCAGCTTGTGGGAAATCACTGAGCACCCATTTCTCACTCGCAGTTTGTATCTTTTTCTTCCTAGCTCGCTAATTTGTTATCTATCATTTCATAGCATGTATCCACTATTATTGTCAAGCTTTATAAGTGGTCTATTGTTCAAACTGCAAATGTCGTATGCAAAGGCCTGTGTACGCAAATGTGCAAGTACTGATAAGACCACCTGTGTTACAGAATGTTCAAGGATATGTGTGCGTTAGTTTGCAAAAAGTCTTGCTTTATACTATTATCAAATAAAATATGTATGAGCTGTAGAGAGTCTTTGTTTTGAATGTGTATAAAATAGTGTATCAAGATGGAGTCTGGCAGTCGCTTTGCAAACCGACTCGGCTCTTGTTACTATGGTAATAAAAGTCTATATCTTTTTGCCATCAGAAACCTCGAGACTCTTTTTATCGACTGAAGACATTTATATTTTTGCTGAAGAAGATATCAGACAGTATACATGCACTAAGGACTTTATTAGGAACACCTGTACACCTACTCATTCATGCATTCATCCAATCATGTGGCCACAGTGCAGTGCATAAAGTCATTCAGATCGGGCCAGCAGCTTTGGGTAATGTTCACGTCAACCATTAGAAAGGGAGAAAACGTGATCTCTGATTTGGACCGTGACATGGTTGTTGGTGCCAGATGGGTTAGTTTGAGTATTTCTATAACTACTGATCTAGAATTTTAGAGTCTGTAGACAGGCTTTAGAATTTACTCAGAATGTTGAAATACAGAAAAAAACATCCAATGAGTGTCAGTTCTGTGGACAAAAATGCTTTGTTGATGAGAGAAGTCAATGGAGAATGGCCAGACTGGTTCTGATAGAAAGGCTACAGTAACTTGGGTAACCACTCTGTACAATTGTGGTGAGCAGAAAAGTATCTCAGAGTGCACAACACATTGAACCTTGAGGCAGATGGGCTACAACAGCAGACGCACAGGCTCACCAAAACTGGACAGTCTGAAGACTGGAAAAATGTAGCCTGGTCTGATGATTTTTGATATCTGCTGAGGCACACAGATGGTAGGGTCAGAATTTGGCACAAACAGAATGAATCCATGGACCAAATATGCCTTGTGTCAACAGTCTAGGCTGGTGGAGGTGATGTAATGGTGTGGGGAACGTTTTCTTGGCATACTTTGGGCTAATACCAGTCATCAATTGCATGCCAGTCTTATTATTGTTGCTGGCCATGTGCACCCCTTCCTGGTCATAATTTACACATCTTCTAATGGCTACTTCCAGCATGATAATGCACCATAATGCAAAAGTCCTCTCAAAGTGGTTTCATGAAGACAACCATGAATTCAAAGTTCTTCAGTGGTCTTCCCAGTCACTGGATCTGAATCCAAACACCTTTGGGATGTGGTGAACAAGAGATCCACAGCATGAAAGTGCACCTGAGAAATCTGCAGGAATTGTGTGTTGCAATCATGTCAACATGATGGACCAGAATCTCAGAAATGTTTATCTTCTGGAATCCATGCCACAAAGAATTGAAGCTGTTTTAAAGCAAAGGGAGGCCTTAGCCAGTACTAGTATAGTGTTCCTAATAAAGTGCTCCATGAGTGTATATTGCACACAAATTTAAAAAGAACATTTCCTTGCCTTAATTTATAAACAGCTGATCAAGACCTATACACTTTGGTTGAGCATCCTGTTATTTATCATGCTAAAGCATGATTATCAAAAGTTCATCATGCATAATGTTTTAGGAACACAAATTCAGTGCTCACAAAGTGAATCACTAGAAAACTGCACCAACATTTAGCAGCAAACTAAAGACAAGCTTTTGGAATTATGTACTTGAATAGCATTTAATTTACAGACACCTTGGATTTTAACCCAGGGTATGTTCATTACTTGATAAGGTCATACATTTATCATCAAGTATGTATTGCTTTGGTAAACTTGCTGGAGTATAAATGCATACAGAGGTATGACAATCATATCTACACAGGCTCCATCCCACAAACTAGCATTCAATCGAGCTTCATCAGATGAATCTGAATAATAACGAAAACCGATCATACATCAGCCAAGCCTGCTAATCAATTTATTTAGACTTAATCTGATGAACCTACTTTCGATAACTTGAAATATTTTAGTATTTTACACAAAGCATGTAAACAGCATAACTATATAACTAGGAGCCCCTTGAAAAGCTACATGGAAACAGATTTCTTCTAGGTGTGGGGCAGTGTAGCAACAATAACACTGAAATACACATTTAGGTTTACCAAGATTACTCAACATTTTCAAAAACGAAAGGGCAAAGGAAACATTCAGGACAATATTTACATAGTTATACTGGTGAGTGGCAATAAAACCTCGAGTTTTGTGAGACAATTTATCAATTTCCCCCATAGCACCCAGACCTAGTAGTATGACAACACACAAATGACAAATTTCACTTTTCAGGACATTGTTTATTGTTGGAACTATCTGCAGAGTTGCAGTATACACACAGCTTTACTCTGTTGCAGGAGCAGTTGCTGAAGTCTTGACCTTCTTAACCTTCCTAACCCTCTTTACCTTGGGCTTCAGCATTTTAGCCTTAATCTGCAAAGTGGAAAGAATCGTTAGCTTAGCTTCAGCTGAAAATGCAAATTGTTCAAATGCATCACATACATTAATTTCAGACTACACACCTCAGGCTTGTGCTTCAGGATGGCATGACGGCGTGCTGTCTTGGCGTAAGGATTGAGCTTCATCATTATTCTGAGATTCTTCAGCGGGTTCTTCTTGAGAACTCTGCGCTGAATAGTTTTGCTACAAATGACATAATTGGACTTGTTAGATACAAATTGAAAACAGAAGCAAATGACTTGAACTCAATACATATGAGCAGTGTCAACTGTGTGCGAGAGACTACAGGTCATACTTGGGGGCACGAAGTGCTTTCTGGATTTCCTCACTCTGCAGGATTCTTCCCAAATCTGTGTTGGTCATTTTGTGCATGGGCAAGCTTTAAAAAATAAAACTGATTTAAAACAAAGGCAGCATGTGTATAAGAAAATAGTTGCTTTGTATTAAACAGACTCAGAACTTCAGAATAAAATCATGGCATTCATAAACACGGACCAGAAGTAGAAGCTCATCATTGCAGTTTAGGAAGTCACAAGTGTGAATTCTAAAGAATAGTGAAAAACTTACTTGTAGTCCACCTTGAGGGAGGAAGGTTTACGCCAGGTGCCATAGAGGTCATCGAGCTTGCGGAAGGCGGCTTCAGTCCAGATGCAGAAACGACCAATGTGACCACCAGGGGCAAGTTTCAGGAGGTTCAGTTTAGTCACTCGCTGCATTGTAACACCTGAGGGCAAAACATGTACAGTTATTGATCACGCGTTAAATAAAACAGTTTTAGCAGCAGAAAGTCGCTCAATCCAGTCAACTCAGCACTCCCAAAAAAAACCAAAAACCCACCAAGAACTAATTTATATCTCAGGATTCATAAACATGGACCTGAAGTGGAACTAATCACAGCCAGAAATGAATAATGGTGACTGAGTAAGAAGTGACCGAAACTCACCTGGGATGTTTCTGAAAGCTTTCGTGACACCGTTGTCTTCATTGTAGATGATGCATGGCCCTTTGCGCTGGATACGTCTGCGGTTTCTCATTTTACCCTTGCCAGCACGCATGCGCTGAGAAGCGTAAACCTGTTGGGTAGAGGCAGGAATGAATAAACTGGCTGCTAATTTACACCAGGTCAAAAGGACTGTAGGCAAATAGGGAAAGGGAGGAGGAGAAAAGAAAGAAAAAAGTCACCTTCTTGATGTCGTTCCAAGCCTTGAGCTTCTTCAGCAGAAGCACAGCCTCCTTGGTCTTCTTGTATCCCTCAACTTTGTCATCAACAACCAGTGGCACCTCAGGAATCTCCTCAATGCGGTGACCTAAACAATAAGAAATTAACATTCTGATTACAGTTACTATTAATGTTCTCAGTCTTCGAAAGGGAGGTGCCAATATTTGGCAGTGCCCTTCTGCAAACTGAGGCTCATTTGGCACTGTAACGATAGCGGTATGGACATAAAGCAGACATCCTCCGCAGTAAAAACAGTGCACTCAATTAAATAAATATAGAACGTGGGGTCCATTAATCAGTACACCCTACAAGACAATGCTTCTTTACACCACTCACCTTTGGCCAAGACAAGCGCAGGAAGGGCAGAACCAGCTAGGGCAGAGCAGATAGCATAGCGCTTCTGGGTGACGTTGATCCTGCGGTGCCAACGGCGCCAGGTCTTTGTGGGGGCAAACATACGTCCACCACGACACATCTGCGCTATCGTCAAGGTGAACACACAGCATGAGAAAAATAGCACTAAAGCCTCAGGTATACTTTGTTGTTTCAAGTGTACGTTAGCGTATGCACACAGTCATACACATAGCCTTTCAACGTATACTCCATTTGACATGTACACAGGCAATGCACGCATGCGCATTATGACAAGAATTATACAAATGCAGGTTTCTAACCTGCACTCGTTTTAGTCTCTTCAACTACCTTGAGAATCAAAAGCCCTGGATCACTGTTGCCACCTTGTGGAACAACTAAACAGTGCAAGAGAATTAAATGCACATGTGCGACCTGCATGTACTCTGCTGACTAGAAATTTGCGTCACACGTAGTGTACACTGTTCCAAGTGTATGTGTAAGAAGTGACACATACTTTCTGCATAAGCAGTTTGACAGTGTCTTTGTGGAGCACCTCAGATTTGATTTTCGTCACCCTTCAGCACAAGCATGTGACAGCAGGCAACTGTCGCTACACGCAGAGTAGGACGCAAATTACACCATCACAGCAAGCACGTACTTAACACTCGCACACGTCCCAAGCGTTAGGCTTGTGCCATAGCATGCAAGGATACGTTTCCGAAGGCTCCCTGGCCAGAGCGGTGGGTACCGCCACCACGCACTCTGGGGATACGCGCCACAGCTCTGCCTGTGCCCCAGGACTCAGCACTGGTCTGATGACCTGAAAAAGACAACTAAGTGTTAAAAACTAACACTACTGACAGATTACAATAAAAGGGGTTTCATCAGGACTAGAAACAAAAGTTAAAAAAACAAACAAAAAAAAAACAACTCACCAGCCTGTTCACTGACAGCATAGGGCTGGCGCTTGTTCTTGCGCATGTTGGTGTGCACGAAGTTCACCACATCAGGGCGGATGGGAGCAGTGAACACAGCTGGCAACACCACGTTCTTGCCTGAAGTCTCCCCCTTGTCGGAGTAGACCGAGATCAACGGTCGGGCACAAGCCTGTGTCAATAAAACACAGAAGTTATATACAGAGTTCATGTGACACAACCAATAACCACTGATCAAGTTCCTCTCGCTCAGTCTGAGATGTCGTCAATCGTCTGCGCCAGCATTAGACAGCAGGCAACTGTCGCTGATCACAGAGTCAGACGCAAATTACACCATCATAGCAAGAATAAACTCCATATCCATTAGGTCTTTCGAGTGTGTTAAGCTTTATCCAATATCGCTAGCTAGTTTAATAACGTTAGCTAATGCAGCTAAGTATACGACTTAAAATCTTGCTAAACTGAGCCAACAATCTCACATAACCAGCGGCATACTGAAACACACAGCACCCAGAAAGATTACAATTGATTGAATACAGTTGGGTTGTATTTGCAAGTAAACGCTCCGCATGTTAGCTGGGCCGCTAGCTAGCCATCAGCCACTCATCACACGTGTATCTTGGCCGAGTCGTGTACAAAATGGCCGACCAGTCCTTTTAGTCCCGGCTTCTCATAAACCAACTTGGATGTCTCGCAAAACGCGCGTTTCACATCACGCGAAATGTTCGTTATAAAACAACACTGTTACCCAACGCTTACAGAAACACAAGAACAAACAACTATTCTTACCATATTTTAAAGAATTCACGGCTCGCCAGGAACCACGCTCCTAACTCAATGGCGGCCACGGAAGAAAAGGAAGACTGGAGAACTCCCTCATAACCATATACATCCGACATGCATCACTTCCGCCTACCGACTGACATATTGTTGTTTTTCTATTTGGTTTGTTCTAATATACACAATATACAATTGCCTTAAACGGATAAAAAATATAATCTATAATTACTACAAATGTGCACTTTGTCTTAAAAATCAGGAAAATGCACAATAATATTACGGACTATATACTGTTCTAAAGGACTGGCGGATGAAAGCCATTCCGCGGGACTACTTTTCATAGTTTCCTTGTTTTCTTTTCAGTAAAAAAAAAATATATATATATTTTATTCAAATAAAGTATATGTTTATATTACAGTACTATGAATTAAAAATACAATACTTTGATGAAAAATTAAATTATTTGTGTAGGCGTGTATCAACTAGTAACTTATGACCTTTGTGACGTAATACGGCGGGAAGAAGTAAAAATATTTTGAGATTCTTTCTTGCTTGAACTTTTTTTTTAACAGTCACTTTACAGACACATCATGAGAGCGAAGATTGTTTCGGAAGCTAATAGATTCGTTCAGTTTTTGAAGTAAGTCGTTGTTATTAAATCCTTGTGTTGTTTTTAAATACAGGATTGAGTCGGAAAGGAGCATTATAGATTATTTGGTTTAAATTGAGAAAAGAAAACGTGTTAGGCTTAGTGTTAGTCTTAGTACTGACACCAGAGATTACAGCTTTAAGTAATCAGTTACGTCATTTAAATATATATATTCTGTACTTTTGGTGTAACCTAAGCATTATTACATATGTATGTTTCTGTGTCAGGTTGTGTCAAGATGACAACAAAGATTCCTGGGTCTATCAGGTACAACAGAATAAGAGTTATATTGTAAAATACTA
The DNA here is from genome assembly GCF_023375685.1 of Ictalurus furcatus. NCBI lineage: Eukaryota > Metazoa > Chordata > Actinopteri > Siluriformes > Ictaluridae > Ictalurus > Ictalurus furcatus. Next base: position 13,236,396 of record NC_071258.1, read on the forward strand.
AGTAATAATCCATATTATCATACTGATCAACTGTTGCACTGTTTACCTGGTGTTACAGGAGTGTATGAAAATATCAAAATGTAACGATGAACCTCTTCTCAGCATGATTGAAGGAAACCAACCTGCCTTCATCTGTGAGAAAATGGTACGTCAGCCTGTCATTTCATTTCCATTTCAGTTCAGTTATTTTTCTTTGTGTGTAGCATTTTTAACAGTAGGAATTGTCCCAAACCAGCTTTGTATAGCGTTAGATCTCTAAAGAGCTAACCAGAGGCTGCGATGGGAAGGAAAATGACACGTAAGGAGAAACCTGGAAAGGAAACGGACACGACCGTGGCTCTGGATAATGGGATTATAAATCCTTACTCTTCCAGTGTTGTACACTAGAATCAGTCAGTGATATGTGTGTTGAAAGGATGTCCAGTATGAGCGTTATAGTCTTATAGCAGCATCAGCAGGTCTGCAGTACCCAGCTGAGGCTGTCCAGTGTAAACTTGGTACTTTAAAAAAATATATATTTTAACTTTAGCCTCCACCAGTTTATGAGTCTGAGGATACAGAGAGCACAGATGAACTCAACCTCAGTGAAGAAACACCTGTTAAACCACAAGAGCTCAACATTGGTCCACTTCCACTCAGTGTCAGTAGAGCAAGGTGAGTGAAGCTGTTAGTGTTGTCTTTTAATTTTGGTAGCTTTGATTTAATTAGCGGTATGCTGTAAGTGTAGCCGCGAGCTTTAAACTGTCGTCTTGTTGCACAGGGAGATATTGTCCTGGTACGCCTTGTCTCAGAATCCGAACATGTCCCAGGTGGACGCCCAGGTTCTGCATCCTCTCTGGGTCCGTTGTGACATGCAGGACCCTGCTAACACGTCCTGGCTGGGTGCAGAGACAGTCTACATTGGCAACAAGGCCACAGCGATTAAACTGTACACAATCAGCTGTAAAGGTAGTGTTGGACCCTGAAACCTAACCATTACATTCAGACTGAAAACAGGCAAGAAGAATGCAGTAATATCAGTTTGAAAAGGCTGTTTACAAGCCACCAAACTAATACGCTCACATTTTTAAATCTGTATTTTATTCAGGGTCATCATTGGACGAGGCCTCATTTATTACAATGGCTCAGCTGAAACAATTACACCAGAACCGACACCATTCCTCAGTGGTAATATGCGTTTTTTTTCTTGCTTGGTTAAAATTTAGTCACACCTCCTTGCCCCATGTTTGTCCTTTGTTTTATTGTTGTTTAACTGTAGGTGCTGACAAAAGGTTGGGCCAAATACAATCTTTTTTGCTCGGTGATGGAAGAGAGTTTGGTTATTGATTCTGAGAGCAGCATAACAGCTAACTTTAGATGGAACAATGTAGAGAAGATGTTGGAGATGCCGCCCCTGTCATCTACGGTTACGCTGGTAATCCTACCACTTAGTGTTTGTTGGTCATTGGGCCTCATTTAGCAATCTTTTAGTAAAACTCTGTGAAAATGTTTGCGTAAACCAAACGAAACATTTCCGCTGGATTTACAAAAGGTTCATAAACATTGATTTTCTTCATATGCGTGTACGTATGTTGATGAATGGCAATCACCTGTAAAATATCAGGCGCGTACAAGACACTGCTGGTTTACATTTGGTGACGAACACAAAACTCCATAAAAGGCAAAGCTTGTTTTTTTTTTTTTGGCAAAATCTGGAGGCAAATTACAGAAATGGTCGATTAGGTGTGCATTATTTGAGGTAAACAGAAAATGCTTTGACATGAAAATGGAGAAAAAAAATGATATCTATCTATCTGAGGAGTATGCTGCTCATTGCAGCTCGAGACAAGATACAAGATACCAGATCAGTCACTTATCGCTCACTTAGTACTGGCTCTAATAAAGTGCTGCACCGCACTAAAATAAGATACTGTGGCAAAGAGTACCGACTTATATACCATCTGATCCTCCTTTTATACAGCTGCATTTCTTCTTAATTGAATGACTAGTCTTAGTTGTCTCAATTTATGGATGTATCTTATTAATTTTTTTATATTTAATATTCCTTTAATTGATGCCATTATGAAATGACTGGTTTTCACACAGTTTTCAGTCAATTTTGTGTGTAATTGAAATTAAATTAGTAATCCAGTACCGTGTGACAGGATGGCAGGAATATCCGATTAGCATAAAATTGAACATAAAAATTTAAATTAGCATTTACATGCATTTTCATAGATCCTTGTATTCTTTAAAAGAATAAAGAGATTCTCATAATCCATTTTTAGTAGTTTGATGGGATTTATAAACACCTGAAACATTTTACTATTCAACAGACACTACCAGTCAAAAGTTTGGACACACTGAGTGAATACAGTATCTCACAAAAGTGAGTACACCCCTCACATTTTTGTAAATATTTGATTATATCTTTTAATGTGACAACACTGAAGAAATGACACTTTGCTACAATGTGAAGTAGTGAGTGTACAGCTCGTATAACAGTGTAAATTTGCTGTCCCCTCAAAATAACTCAACACACAGCCATTAATGTCTAAACCGCTGGCAACAAAAGTGAGTATACCCCTAAGTGAAAATGTCCAAATTGGGCCCAAAGTGTCAATATTTTGTGTGGCCACCACTATTTTCCAGCACTGCCTTAACCCTCTTGGGCATGGAGTTCACCAGAACTTCACAGGTTACCACTGGAGTCCTCTTCCACTCCTCCATGACGACATCACAGAGCTGGTGGATGTTAGAGACCTTGTGCTCCTCCATCTTCCATTTGAGAATGCCCCACAGACGATCAATAGGGTTTAGGTCTGGAGACATCCTTGGCCAGTCCATCACCTTCACCCTCAGCTTCTTTAGCAAGGCAGTGGTCGTCTTGGAAGTGTGTTTGGGGTCGTTATCATGCTGGAATACTGCCCTGTGGCCCAGTCTCCGAAGGGAGGGGATCATGCTCTGCTTCAGTATGTCACAGTACATGTTGGCATTCATGGTTCCCTCAATGAACTGTAGCTCCCCAGTGCCGGCAGCACTCATGCAGCCCCAGACCATGACACTCCCACCACCATGCTTGACTGTAGGCAAGACACACTTGACTTTGTACTCCTCACCTGGTTGCCGCCACACATGCTTGACACCATCTGAACCAAATAAGTTTATCTTGGTCTCATCAGACCACAGGACATGGTTCCAGTAATCCATGTCCTTAGTCTGCTTGTCTTCAGCAAACTGCGGGCTTTCTTGTGCATCATCTTCCTTCTGGGACGACAGCCATGCAGACCAATTTGATGCAGTGTGCGGCGTATGGTCTGAGCACTGACAGGCTGACCCCCCACCCCTTCAACCTCTGCAGCAATGCTGGCAGCACTCATATGTCTATTTCCCAAAGACAACCTCTGGATATGATGCTGAGCACGTGCACTCAACTTCTTTGATTGACCATGGCGAGGCCTGTTCTGAGTGGAACCTGTCCTGTTAAACCGCTGTATGGTCTTGGCCACCGTGCTGCAGCTCAGTGTCAGGGTCTTGGCAGTCTTCTTATAGCCTAGGCCATCTTTATGTAGAGCAACAATTCTTTTTTTTTCCCCCATATCCTCAGAGAGTTCTTTGTGATGAGGTGCCATGTTGAACTTCCAGTGACCAGTATGAGGGAGTGTGAGAGCGATGACACCAAATTTAACACACCTGCTCCCCATTCACATCTGAGACCTTGTAACACTAACAAGTCACATGACACCGGGGAGGGAAAATGGCTAATTGGGCCCAATTTGGACATTTTCATTTAGGGGTGTACTCACTTCTGTTACCTTGGGTTACAGACATTAATGGCTGTGTGTTGTTATTTTGAGGACACAGCAAAATGTACACTGTTACACAAGCTGTACACTCACTACTTTACATTGTAGCAAAGTGTCATTTCTTCAGTGTTGTCACATGAAAAGATATAATCAAATATTTACAAAAACGTGAGGGGTGTACTCACTTTTGTGAGATACTGTATATATTTTTCACTGTCTTAAAGACATTTTAATAAAGACTTAGGGTTAAAATGTGTTTCTAAGATGAATGCAAATAGTGAATTTAATGCCCATGTATCACTTTATTTCTGAATCAGAAGTTAGTTTTACTAAATCAAACATTTCAACTTAAATAGTTTCCTCAAACAAGTAGTTTTCATATTTGGAAACTTAAGAAAAGCCTCCTGGGTGAAGCGTCCTCACGAAGCTGGTCGAGTCGGTGCCAAGAGTGTAAAAACCTTTATTAGTAATACTGTAAAGAATTTAGAATATAAACTGGTTCTTATATTTTTCACACTTTCCTTGGCCAGTGCATACTTCCATGTGTTATTTCATAGTGTTACTGCCCTTGTTATTATTGTAAAATAATGTAAAATGAGCAGGTCATCACACTTTTGAAGGACAGTGCTTTAAATAATCTACAATTACACCTTCCAGAGTACTTACCATATTTACTACTACTATTATTCTGTATGAGATCATCTACATTATTAAATATTATGATGATAGCTGTTACAGGTCTATTTTATGATTAAGCTCTAAAACAATATTACATACAAAAATGCTCAGTTGTGTGATTTTTTTTTTTTTTTTTTTATGCATCCTACTCACAATTTTTCATCACACTCAATACTGTTTTTGCTGATACAGCTTCTGAAGGAAAAATGCATATTTAACTTGTATATTTTCTGCTATATGCAGCATATCAAGGTGACAGCTGGAGACATTAGGAGCCCTATGTATCAGACCTACAGAGAGCTGGAATTCCTTCTGGTGTGTGTTTCTTAACAGGACTGTAAACATTAAAAATGCAAGGTCATAAAAAGCTGTGGTGTTGTATAAATGCAAGGTTTAATTAGTTTTGTCTCACATTCAGAAGCTGACATCTCAAAAAAATAAAACTTATTCAGAAAAGATGATGTTTAACATTCCATTACTTAGTCCCTAATACTTCAGTAATCTATAATGACCTGCTCTTCAGAGTGGAAATAAACCATATTCATGAAGTTTTGTGCATGAAAGCATTTTTTCTCTCCAGACTCTGGCTGAAGGCTTGAGGATGGAGGAGGTAGAGTGGTTGGAGCCGCTGGAGACACAGTCTGCTGTGGATCTAACCCGAGCACTTATTGAAGGTGACGCTTCACATCACTGTAGTAATAAATAATGACATTATTCCTTATGCTTTGTTACATTTAGTCATATCCTCTTTGTTCTTAGAGCTTAAGAATGTTGCAAATGCAGTCCCAGGCCAGAATTTAACAGGATCAGAGGTAAAGCAAACAAACAATAGGAATTCACTTATCTATACATAATACAGCAAAATATTATACACATAGATATTTTTGGTTGTGTAACAGAACCAGACGGGCAAAAATGACTCTGTGGTGGGATTAGGCTGTATGCTAATGGAGAGAGGAAACCTGGATTTCACTGAGCAGCTCTGGGAGAAGATGAGAAGAAGTGAGTGTTAGTTGGGATCTATTCTAAGAATGAGTATAAATGACACAACATCATGTAATACAGATTCTGTATACAATCCTTTCCCTGATAGGTGTGACGTCATATCAGGACATAACAGACTCTTTGAAATTGGTCATCAAAGCTGTGCGGTTTGGGCAGATTAAACCTTGGGTATGTAATTTACATTTTGTCTAAGAATTAAAGAATAACCATGTCTGTTAAAATGAAATTGTCTGTTGTGTTAGTTGAATACAGTGCTGTATAATGGGTGTCGTGTTTTGCTGCACAGGTCCATAGAGACAGCAGTAGCTCTCTGAGTAAGCTGATGGTGCAGTCCTACCAGCAGCAGGTGGACACTGTGCCTCTCACCGGCCTCACTCCTGCCATTATGCTGCTGGAGCTGGGCTTGGACAAGATGAGGAAAGACTATATCAACTACCTTGTTGGTAATGATCTTGTTTAGTCTATCAACATGTTTAAAGTTTTTATTGATTTTTAACACGAAATTATGACGATGAGTGTATTTTATAGAGTATGGGGTCCATTAGCCAGGATTATTTTATTACTGTTTCTGCTCTAAACCCAGACGAGTCATTTAATAAAGATTTTAGATTTTATTATGTAGCTCAGATGTTTTTGGAATACAAGAACTGGTCAGGTGGGGACTGGAGTCTTTCCATTGAAATGTGATTTGAATGGAATATTTTTCACTGAGCCCTTGTAAGTACTTCCATATAAAATTGTTAGGGAGCCGTGTATGAGCTTCATGAAGTAGGTTCAGTGGCTTTAACTTATCATAGTACAATTAGCTAAAATATGGCTGTTATTAGATAATGATTGGAAACTTTTGTTAGCTGAAAAAGCATGCTAAGCTAGATAGTTAATTTGGGTTGTATTCATGATGACCAAATCTTGGCAGGGAATTCAGGAAGGTTCCAATTAGCATTTTCATGCATTTTCATATATCAGTTGAATTCTTTATAAGGGTAAAGGGATGTGAATGTAGAATGATCCTAGTCAATTTTTAGTGGTAAACATACTAAACAATTTATTATTTGCCATGCACTGCCAGTCAGAGGTTTGTAAATGCTGAGATTTTTGATAAGATAGTAATATTTAATAATATCTTTTACTGAAAAGACATTTTGATAAATGCTGTAAAGTCTAATGTACATGGTGAACTTAATGAGTAGTGTAGATGGTTTCAAATAATTTAAGATGACACTTTAAAGTGTCTAAATGTATTTAACAATTTTACGTTCTGAGAAAGTTGTAAGTTCTAATGAAGTTTTTTTAAATACAGTTATTAGTTAATAGAAGTTATAGAGGTCTATTTTATGATTAAGCTGTAAATAATATTACATAGAAAAACTGCTCAGTCGTATTTTTTTCTGACAGGGAATGAGCTGACGACTCTCAACCACCTGGTAAGAACATCACTTTTTTAATGCATGAAATATAAGTTTGTAACGTGGGAGAATACAGTTGTGCTCAAAAATTTATATACCCCTTGCAAAATCTGCAAAATGTTAATAATTAAAAATAAATAAATAAATTAGAGGGATCATTAAAATTTCATTTTGTTTATCATTTAGTACTGCCCTGAATAAGCTATTTTAACATAATAGATGTTTGCATACTTTATAGTTCACAAGACACAATAATAACTGAATTTACACAAATGAACCAGTTCAAAAGTTTACATATGCTTGGTTCTTAATACTGTGTGTCGTTACATAGGTTATCAGCTACTGTTTTTATGTTTTGTGATAGTTGTTCATGAGTCCCTTGTTTGTCCTGAGCAGTTAAACTGCCCACTGTTCTTCTGCAAAATTTTCCAGGTCCTTTAAATTCGTTGGTTCTCCAGCATCTTCTGCATATTTGACCTCTTTCCAACAGCGGATATATGATTATGAGGTCCATCTTTTCACTTTGGACAAACAACACAAAACTATTACAAAGGGTACATACATTCACTGATGCTCAAGAAAGCAACACGACATATTAAGAGCTAGGGCGATGTAAACTTTTGAGCAGGAAGATTGGTGTAAATTGTTATTATTTCATTACCTTTTGGAATAGTTGTGTACTAGTCCCTCAGTTGTCCTCCGTGTGAAAAGATGGATATCAACATCATATAGTTGGAAAGGGGTCAAATATGCAGAAGATGCTGGAAAAGCACAGAATATACAGGACCTGGAAGATTTTTCTGAAGAACAGTTGGCAGTTTAACTGCTCAGGACAAACAAGGGACTCATGAACAACTATCACAAAACATAAAAACAGTCATTGATCATCCAGGTAATGACACGCAGTGTTAAGAATCAAACGTATTTAAACTTTTGAACTGGTTCATTTTTGTAAATACAGCTATTATTTTTTCCTGTGGACTATATGTAAACATCTGTTATGTGAAATAGCTTATTCAGGGCAGAACTAAATAATAAACAAAATGCAATTTGAATGATCCCTCTTATTTAAAAACAAAAATGAAAAAACATTTTCAGATTCTACAAGTCGTGTAAATTTATGAACACAACTGTAGGTATTAACAGCCACTGCTGTGTTTCTGCATGATGATTTTTAGAGTTACTACCTCAGCAGTGAGGTGAATATACAAGAGCAGGTGATCAGACTGAGGAAACTGCACCACCTGCTGGAGGTCCTGGGCACCTGCAGCAGCTTTCTCAACCTGCCTCATGAGCGCCTCTTCTTCTTCACTCAGTCAGCGATTTGCTTCTATGTTCTTTTAACCATCTGTTTATGTAAAACACTCCATTCATTTTAATGGCTGATCACTGTGATTGTTTTTTTTTTATTTTTATCTTAGGTCATGTTTGCAGTACTACAAAACAGCACCTTATAACGAAGAGCATGTGTTTCAGATGCAAATCAAACCTGCTCTGATCAGCCACTTCTATCAGACGTAAGTAAAATCTGCTCTGATTCAGGTTTGCACTGTAAAAAATGTATGGATGGTGCATGAGATACTGATGTGATGTAATATAATGACGTGCATGTTTTGTTGATTTCCTAAATTAAAACGGTTAAAACCTCTGCAGGGAACAAACTTACTGTTTACGTGCTAAATTTAACACATCGGACAGCAATTAAACATAAACATAGGCATCTTCAAAAGTTTGAGCATCCTGTCATTCAATACTTAGTAACACCCCATTTCAGAGAAATCACAGCCTCCAAATGTTTCTTGTAGCCAGCTTTGTATTGTTGATTTAGGATCATTTTCTACACATTTTCTTGCGGAATGCTTTTAGTTCAGAAATATTCTTAGATAGTTTTGCATGCACAACATGTTTGAGATCTGCCCACACATTTTCAATGATATTCAAGTCTGGGGATTGTGAACATTTTTCATTTAGATAGTCAACAAAACATGTAATTTGACCAGGGGTCCCCAAACAATTGCCAAAGACTGCATGCATGTGTTTCATTCATAGAGAGCAGCCCTCTTCATGGGGAGTGGAGGTATCTAGTGGGAAGGGGTCAGGAGAGGTGAAGACTTCCTGGCATCTCAGTGATAAACCTCTAGTGGATCACTTCAGCTCAGACTCGGGTAAATTCCCAGGGAAGCTGTATCTCTTACTTGTTTATTCTTCATCTGCATGAAACATACTTCACATGATTGTAGCCTTTTTTGGTGGCTAAAAGAAACAAGACTTTCAACCACTCCACATTCCAGATGTGGCCCTGGAGGTCTCAGTGAATGGAGAGAGTGAGAAGACTGCATACTTCAGAACGATGGTGTGCTGCAGCCTGGCCAACTTCAGTTAGCAGGTCAGAATCACCAGCTCTGTTCTGTGCACTGCAAATGTTATTTAATACATTTCAAATGTGCCATTTGATCTTATTTTTTAACTTGGTATGAAATCAGAGGGTCTGCCAAAGTCAAAAAAGGATTTATAAAACCAAAGTTCATCACCATATCACACTGAATGTTAACGTCATTTCAATAAACTAGTACTTGGGCTCAGTGCTGCAGAGTCATAGAGCCTGAAAGCAGGAACCTATTAACCTATTATTGCATATATACAGGATGTCCTGGGTCCTTAAAAAGTCTTCCTTTGTCTCAACTCACTTATTTTACAAGTAAAAGGCCTAAATGGGGTTTGAATTGTTATAAATTAAAATGTTAAGTTCTTAATCCAGTGTTTTATTTTTTCATTCTCGTATGCGATTATATCTGTTTGAAAAACATTTGACATCACATCACACACAATAAATACAAGTGTTGGTCTGGGAAAACCTGTTGGATGTTGCTGCAGCTGAGTTTTGGCAAATCCAGCTTTGACCAAAATGGGTTTTTTCTTCTTATAACATACTTTGACACCTTGACTGTAAGAAACATAAATATATTTCCCTAAAAAGTAGGAATTTATGAAATTTATGAATTTCTGCGGAGATTACACATTGGGTAAATAAGGAGCCATTTTATCATACGAGACTGTAAAAACAGTCAGCTGTTAAAGCTGTTTTTATTTCTAGTTTGTTAGCTAAGTTTGCTTTTCTGAGTGAACATTATGCTTTGATCAAATTGTTAGTTACAGTATCTCACAAAAGTGAGTACACCCCTCACATTTTTGTAAATATTTGATTATATCTTTTCATGTAACAACACTGAAGAAATGACACTTTGCTACAATGTAAAGTAGTGAGTGTACAGTTTGTAGAACAGTGTAAATTTGCTGTCCCCTCAAAATAACTCAACACACAGCCATTAATGTCTAAACCGCTGGCAACAAAAGTGAGTACACCCCTAAGTGAAAATGTCCAAATTGGGCCCAAAATGTCAATATTTTGGGGCATCCTCAAACAGAAGGTGGAAGAGCACAAGGTCTCTAACATCCACCAGCTCTGTGATGTGGTCATGGAGGAGTGGAAGAGGACTCCAGTGGCAACCTGTGAAGCTCTGGTGAACTCCATGCCCAAGAGGGTTAAGGCAGTGCTGGAAAATAATGGTGGCCACACAAAATATTGACATTTTGGGCCCAATTTGGACATTTTCACTTAGGGGTGTACTCACTTTTTGTGCCACATGGCACATCAAAACAGACATCAGCCTAATACAAACCCTGGCAAAAATTATGGAATCACCACACTTAGAGGATATTCACGCGGCTTTTTTTACTTTGTAGCAAATAATTAATTAATAATAATTAAAATAACTAATTTGCATTTTTAGACTTGTGCTGGTATTCGTTTTAGAAATGCAAATTACAAGGTGATTCTATACTGTTTTCCCTCTATTTGATTTGGAGAAAAAAAAATGCTATTAATTAAACTAATTTAATAGCATTTTTTTTCTCCAAATCAAATAGAGGGAAAACAGTATAGAATCACCTTGTAATTTGCATTTCTAAAACGAATACCAGCACAAGTCTAAAAATGCAAATTAGTCTGCAGTTAAAAGAGAGTGTTTACAGACCTTAACCTTGGACTTTTTGAAAGGAAACATGGCCCCAACAAGAGAGTTGATAGTTGAAACAATGGAAATGATTATAAAACTCCTTCAAGAAGGAAATCCAACACAGAGTGTGCCAAAAGTTGTTGGTTGTTCCCAGTCACCTGTGTCTAAAAGTTGGTGCAAGTATGAAACAAAATTGGAAGGGTATAAAAGGAAAACGTACGGGTAGACCAAGGAAGACAGCAAAGCATCAGGATAGAAATCTCAATGTCCTATGCCTTGAAAATGGAAAATGCACAACAAAACAAAATGAAATGGGATTCATGTATAGAAAACCAGAACTAACACCTAAACAGAAGAAAATAAAGGTACAGTGAGCTAAAGAGAAGCAATCATGTAGTGTGGATGATTGGATGAAAGTGATACTCAGTGATGAATCACAAATCTGCATTGACCAAGGAGCTGGAACTTTTGTCTGGTGCCGTTCTAATGAAATGTATAAAGATGAGTGCCTGAAGAAAACAAATTTCCCCACTCATTTATGATACGAGGTCACATGTCAGGTAAAGGACCAGGGGAGACCTCAACAGTCAACGGGTGTACACTGAACTTTTGGACACTTTTCTCATTCCATCGATAGAAAATAGGTTCGTTGGTGATGGTCATTTTTCAGGATGATAATGCATCTTGCCACAGAGCAAAGAGTGTTAAAGCTTTTCTTCAGGAAAAGCAGATCAATTCGATTGGAAATTTATGGTGAAAATTAAAAAAAAACCAAATCGGTCAATGACAAGACTCCATCCTGCAAATCTGTCAACCACTATTCAAGAAAGTTGGAACCAGCTTGATTGAGAATATTGTTTTTCGTTAATGAAGTCCACGCCTAAAAGAATTCAGGCCATCATAAAAACCCAAGGAGGAGCAAGAGTACTAATTCTGATTTGCTTTTTTTAATTGTTGTTGATGATTCCATTATTTTTTCTCCTCAACATTGAGTGATTCCATCATTTTTTCCACTTTTTTGTTCAATTATTCAGCAATTATTTCAGCACTGATGTTAAGAGCATTCGTGATCAGACAAGTCAAAACCGACAATGAGGCTCCAGTTCATCAAATGCCGTGACTGACATTAACCTCTGGAAATGAAACTAGGGAAAGCGACATGGATAAATTGCCTATAATCCTATTGATTACTCATTTTCATGGTCCTATTTATTATTTTTATATTTACCTTTTTGCATATTAAATCAAATGCATATAAAACCAATAAATAGCATTTACTTTTAGACAGTCAAAGTGTTTGCGTCTTTCAGTGTTCAGTTCTGAGGGAAACAAACGGTAACATGCTAGAACTTTACTTGTGATTGAGATCTGTGCAAATGAGACACATATTTCATTTCTAGTATTCAAAACTTGATAAATTAGAAAAAATTGTTTTATCATGTGAAGGTTTTTACAATGCCACCACGCATGCATGTATGTTTAGATGTGTATTATTGCTCAAAATTTGGCCTTCAAAAAACTTTAGCTTGAGAATACCTATAGACACTGTATATATGTTTATTATAGAATAGGTTAGAAATATTTGAAGTGTTTGAGTATGTATGTGGTCAGTTCTTGCTTCTTTGCTAGGTGCGTCTGCGAAGGAGAAACATAAGAAAAAGCGCAGTGATGAGAATGCAGAGGGTGCACACAGTGGGCACGACTATCTCTGTTACCATCTCCATGTGGCTGGTCAAGGGATCTGAAACACAGGCACAATAAAACTCTGTTATCACAAGTTTGTTAGTACAGCGTCGTGCAAACAAAGCAATTTAGTTTTGTACCACTTGCTCAGAATAGCTCATAGCGCTTTCCTTGTATTTTTTGTAACACATGGCAGATGAGCCTGTCTGTGTGTGGGTGTGTGGGCTTACCATGAATAAGTCTTAGAATATTGGCAGCCGTACTCCTCTGTTCCTCTAATTTAAAAAGAGAGAAATGCATTTAGATTGGAATCGAGGCAGTTGAACCCTTTTATGGCATAAGAGCATAGAGTTAGCACAGAAGTAATTCTACACACTGTTGTTATAACAGTCGTGTAATAGCTGCTCACTCATGAAGTATCTTCTTGGTCTTGTCTAGAAACTTACACCTGTGGTGATTTTAATGAATTGGTCCATCAATACATGGCTATAGTCATGTGCTAATACTTTTATCATGACTAGAGAGCAATCTTTTAATGCATAGGTTTTAAACGGCAGGTTTGAGGACCCACTGCATTGCACAATTTCAAAATTTCCATGTTTTCAGTTTATGAACATAGTGAAGTGGATAAACTTTTTGTTAAGTTTTATATTCTGTGACATTCTCCTCTAGGGCAGCTGTCAAAATAAACTCATCGACCACTTTATGAAGAACACCTCTACTCCTGCACATACATGCAATTATCCAAGCAGCCAATCATGTCGGTGCAAGCAGTGCAATGTACAAAATCATGTAGATAGAGATCAAGAGGTTTGAGCTGGTTTGAGATTTTCATTACTGCTGATCTCCTGGATAGTTGAAGCTTGGACAAAGTCCAGGAAACCTAGCCTTAGATTCTTGTTCTTTGCTGACAGGAATGGAACCTTATGTGGTTTTCTGCTGTTATGATCCACCTCATGTTTTGGCATGTTTGCGTTCTGAGATGCTTTTCTGCTCACCACGGTTCTACAGAGGGTTTATTTAAGTTACTGTAGCTTTTCTGTCAGCTAAAACCAGTCTGGCCATCCACCTTTGACCTCCCGCATGATCAAGGCATTTCTGCCCACAGAACTGACACTCACTGGATGTTTTCCGGCTGTTTTTTTTTTTTTTTTTTTTTTTTTTGCACCACTCTGTGTAAACTCTGACTGTTTTGTGTGAAAATCCAGTGGGATCAGCACTTAAACCAGTCCTTCTGGCACCAACAAGCATGCCATGGTCAAAGTCACTGGGATCACCTTATTTCCCCATTGTGAAGTTTGATGTGAACTAAAGCTCTTGACCTGTATTAGCATGATTTTTTTTTCATTGCGCTGCTGCCAAATGATTGGCTGATTTGGATAATTGCATGAATGAGCAGGTATACAGTACAGGTGTTCCTTATAACACTATACTTAGTGAGTGTATACTGTATGCTTAAGGAAAAACCTCTACAAGAAAAGAAGATCTCTTGATTTGCCCCTCAATTCCCCTATTGCACTAGCATTTAGATGTTCCTGCCTAGGCAGTGTGCATACATTTGTTTTGGATTTTGAGTTTCAAATCAGTTTGCCTCATACAACTTCTACCAGAACTGTTGACTCTACCTTTTAAAAATGTTTCCCCCTCTTCTTATTCTGTCAGGTAAGGATTCCACCAGTGTATGGAAGTACATCTTGTAAATTTAAGCCCACTGTTCCACTAACATAACATAATTGATGTTTCACCTGCTGTTCTGAAGAATCCTAACAGACCCACTAAACTGCTACTTGTGTCACATTGGCAGTTGACACCTGTTCTTTTGTTATACCATTGAAATGACTGATAAGGTGCTGCTTTTAAGGGATGCAACAATTATTCATTTATTATATTGACATTAATCTGTAATCCTGTCACTGGAGGAATGTTTTACATGTTTATGTTCTGATTATAATGAGGATGATATGGGCTTAAGTATGAACAACTGACTGGATTTCTGAAGCTTGGTGCATACCAGTCAAAAGCAATTAAACTTAAACAAATATGGTCTTGCTCACAAACAAAGCCAGCAGATATATAAAAAAGCAGCTATTATAAATCACACACTAATGGCATGCCAGCAAACAGTTTTTTTTTTTGTATTTATTTGTTTTTTAATAAATCACTTGTGTTCAGATTTAATCTGTCAGTTTTGGTTCGATTATTTATTGACCTCTCTACAGCAAGTACCATTCCTGAGCAGCAGTTTTGTTGTCTAACTTAGGAACCTGCTTGAATAAGTAATTATTATGTGGTTGTTTTTTTTTTTTTTTTTTTTTTTATATACTGGCCTGAACATGAGCTGAGACATTCTGGCCTCCTGGGTCTATGCTGGCTAAAACCTCATATTCATAGAAGCGGACCACACAGTCTTTTTTTTTTTTTTTTCCCCCCTGTTTTTTTTTTTTTTTTTTTTTAAGGCTTTCCAGGACGGTGCAGAAAGATTGCCAAACCAAAAAGAGCACATTTAATCTGACTTATGCACTAGTTCCTAGTTCATCATGCACAAGCCAATCGTTTGGCATCCCTGCATGATCCTTATTTTCTTTGGATTCTCTTTTAGCTGGAGGGGATAAACAAAATAAAACGCTGTTCGCGAGTTAAGTCTTCTGAAGCTTTCTGTCCCATCAAAGCCTCTGTCAATCCGACTGTCTTGTTGGCTCGCATGCCAATGCCCATCTGACATAAATACCTGAATGATAGATACATGATGACAGATTGAGGTTATTATGTGGTCTTTGCAAAATGAAGTGGTACAGATCCAGAAGTAGGTAGATGAGGTTTTATGTCACTTTTCTGATGTATACTTTTCACTGCTCTCTACAAATGGATATTGTTTTTTTTGCCCCAACTAATCCTTCATCTCTCTTTTACTAGATCTGTAGACTTACTAACCTGCAGCCAGGAGCCGGTTGCTAGATGAACACATCTCTGCAGCCTTCCTCTTCCAGTTCTCAACCTGCCAATTGCCATATGAAACACACATTTTATCAATACTTGTGTGTGTGTGTGTGTGTGTGTGTGTGTGTGAAATTTTGCATTAGAGGCTCAAAAAAGACTAGTACGTGAAGAAACAGATTTTTGTATACATTCTTGTGTCTCATTATACATGTAAGTATAAATAATTCAGTATATTTGTAATAAATGCCTTTGCAGTGTTAACGTCTCATCCATTTGATTCCTTCTAAAATCCTAATGCCAGTGGTTGTAGAACATTAGTCGATTAATAGAAGGAGCACAGAAGAAACAGCTGGTACCTCTCTAAGATTAGGGAATCCGTTGGAGCTGATGATGCGTTTATAGTAGTGAACGGAGGCCTTGGGGTAACGGGTTTTGTTCTTATTCTTAAAGTCTACATAATACAGGCCAAATCTGTCTGAGTAGCCATCATCCCACTCGAACTTATCCAGCAGAGACCACGCAGTGTAGCCCTTCACATTCACTCCATCTCTGATGGCTGCAAGAAACCAAGATTATTTGATTTGAGCAGTGTGTCATATTTCAATGTCCAAAAAGATTCTGATTCAATAATGAGCTCAATAGTTTTGATTCAATAATCACTTGCCTTTCAGCATTTCATTGATGTAATCCCTATAATACTGGATCCTCCAGTCATCACACAAGTCCGTGCACATCATTTTCTCAGAGACTCCATTTTCAGTGATGTAGATTACAGGGTTCCCATACTGAGTCTACAGAAGTAAATAAAAGTCATGACCAAAAAGAGACATTTTTAGAAGTCTCCAATTGTCAGCACTTTGTAACAGTAAGAGGTAGGTTTTTGTGATTTCTTTGTAACATGACAACCTGTTTTTTTGTCTTAACTCATAAGGAGAGATAAAAGAGAGGCTGGAGAGGGAGCAACGGTTTATAGCTGTTATAATGTACAATTGTGATCGGAAGTTTACATACACTCATCATGAACATGAATTTTCTTTAAACCGACTATATGAAAGGAATACAACAGAAACAGGTTGTGCTGATGTGTCACTAACCTGAAGTTGATTATTTCCCAGCACATTTCAAAGTGTTTTATTCATGTTCATCCAGTTCATGGTAGGCCTGTGCCTTGATGGTTCCTGGGGGTTTTTCTGGCCATCCAGACAAATTTCCTCTCAACTGAGGGTGACAGTTTGGGTCTTCTTCCAGACCTTGGAAAAGTGGCTACATTTCCCAATAACTTGTACTTATGTACAGTTGTTTGAACTGATGATCTTGGAATCTGCAATTGTTTAGAAATGGCTCCAAGAGACATTCCTGACGTGTAAATCCTTTTTTTTCAGATCTGCACTGAGCTCCATGGACTTTCCATAGTAATGTGTGTCGGTCAATCCAATGTGTGCTGTCAAGCAAACCCTTTTAATGTTGGCACAGAGAACCCGCCAGCTGTAGTCAATCATGATTACTAACCGGAAATTAAGAGGCCTTGGTCTTGGCAAATTAAAGAACATTTTGGAACTTTCAGTACCAATGAAAATAATCTAAGTGTTTGTATGTATACTTTTGACCCTGTATGTATAATTTTGGTCCTGTGTTGAATACAGAAAACCCCAAATGAATTAAACCTGTGACCCAAAGTCTTGTTTTTCTTCTTTTTTTTTTTTCTTTTTTATTAAAGATGTTGTATAATCATTCTGCCCCAGAAAAAGAATTTATTGAAAGCCCGATTCATGTCCATGATGAGTGTATGTAAACTTCAGACTGCAACTCTAAGTGATGAAACATTATGTATCATTCAATAACTAAAAATGAATAAAACCTTCAACATTCAATAAATAAAAATTTGCTAGTGACAGCAAATTACTGTGCTACAAGAAGAACAAAACACTTTGAAATGTGCTGGGAAATAATCAACTTCAGGTCAGTGACACATCAGCACAGCCTGTTTCTGTTGTATTCCTTTCATATAGCCTGTTTAAAGAATATGTCAGAATAAGAAAACAGTAAACATTTAGGATCTACAGATGAATTAAACTGAAATGGAAAAAATAGAACAAGGAATTCGATAGGATGGATAACCATTAGCAAGAGGACAGTTCTAAACCATTGCATGATGTACCTTTATGAAGTTGAGCAGACGCCGGAAGCCCCAAGGCACAGAGTAGAGCCATTCTGAGCCAGGATCAGGCCAGCGTGGGTCCACCAGCTCAGCCAGGTCTCGGTCTGTATAGAAGGAGCCACCACGGTCTGGAGGGCTTGTCTTCTGGGTGATATAGCGTGTGGTGAAATGCCCTACTCCCAGGAAGTCACACGTGCCTTTAATGTAACCCTTCTCCTGAGAGGAGAAGCTGGGAAGTCGAGATGTTCCCAACCCCTGCTGAGAACTCTTCCTACCTGAACACACATTAAATACAGCTAATGTGTTTATCTAGAAAGGTATATGGTCTAATTGAAATCATTGAGGTCCTACAAAATGACCAGATTTACAACTATAAGACATTAATTATTCACATTACAGTATATATATATATATATATATATATATATATATATATATATATATATATATATATATATATATATATTATAGCTCTGACAGCAAGATGATGATTAAATGTACCTATGAAGTCCTTCATGACCTGAGGGTAGTCTCCATGGAAGACGGGTGTAGCAAACCAGCCCATGTAGAACTGGACATATCTCTCAGCTGCCTCTATGTCCTTCGGGTTGGTAATGTCCACTGGCTCTCCCCAGTCTCCAGACAGTGAGATCCCCACCAAACCTGCAGCAAGAAGCAGATCTCTTTCAAATTTCTCATGACAGAATTACAATAAGTTTATGACAGCTTTGTAAATCTTTTATTTGAACTTGATTACCATTTTGATTGTGTCGCCATTGACTGTCATAGGTATGCCAAACCTTAGCGTGTGCCTGGGGACAGTGATTTAAAACTATTACTAACTGATGCAAACTGTTTTAAAAAAAATAAATAAATAATGTACCATTATCATTGAGTCAAATAACTTTAAAGTAGTGATGTATATGTTCTCTAACCTTGATGATGTGGTGAGCTGCCCTGTAGGCCCCTGTGCCTTTGAGCTTCAGGCCTGGAGCATGTTCTCCTGTTTCATAGCCCTCTACTGCCACTGACTAGCATGCAAACAATCATATTTCAAAGAATGACAAAATTCAACAAGTAGTTTTCATGAGGTGGTAATTAAAAACCAAAAAGCAATACCCATGGGTTATTAAAAGTGATCCAGTGTTTCACACGGTTTCCAAATCTTTCAAAGCAAAGACTGGCAAAGTCGTTAAAGTAATTGACCATGCTGATGTTCTGCCAGCCTCCAAATTTCTCCTGCAAAACCTGTTAAAACGGAACAACACAAACAGCTGTTGAATGAGGTTTGTTTTGCTTATATGATTAAGCCAATAAGATGTTATGTGTTGATATGAAGCATTTACTGTGAATGCACACCTGTGGAAGGTCCCAGTGATACAGGGTCACAATAGGAGTGATTTTATTTTCCAGCAGTTGGTCAATGAGGGTATTGTAGTACTTGAGTCCTTTCTCATTCACATATTCAGCTGCAAACATACAGACATTATCATCAGGACTATGCCACATTCAACATAAGCATATTTCATAAGCATCATCCTCTTACACCTGATCCCGGTGGGAATGACTCGAGGCCAGGAGATGGAGAAAAGATAGTGCTTCAGATTGAGTTCTTTTATCAGGGATACATCATCCTATACACAGAACAACAAAAGCTTTTTTTTCTACCATGTGCTTCAAGTAGGTTCATTGTCAACATCAATAACTGAAGTGATAAAATACATTAAACATTTAATTTGTAATTACCTTAACTTTGTAGTAGCCTTCACATGAGGAGTCTCCTGTATCGTTAAAGAAGATTTTTCCCTTATTATGACAGAACACATCCCAAATACTCAGTCCTTTGCCATCCTTGTCCCAAGCTCCTTCTGTCTGGTAGGCTGAACTGCCGGCACCCCACGAAAATCCTGCCAAAAGGATTTGTTTAGTGTAGGACAGCCATAATTCAGCAGATTGAGCAGTAAATCTATATATAAATAGACATATAATCTTGATTTTAAAAATCAGGATGGAAACAAAAAAGTATGAAGTATACCATTCAGATTAAATAGATCATAGTTTTCATGATCATTTTAATAACAGTGGCAAAAAAAGGGAAAATATTTAAATTTAGCTGCCTACTTTGCCTGCAGCTTTAAAGGACAGGCAGGTTTTTTTTCTTGTGTGTAAATTCAAGTTTTTATTTGGACATTCACTTTGGTGCTCAGTATAGTATAGCTAGGAAGTAAAAATAGTTGATATTTCCCATCTGTTTAGTAATTGTATAATGCCATGGCTAAAAATATTACTTCTTAAGCCTAGCAATCATCTATTTGGTTTGAAGGACAGCAGTGTGCTTATCACAAGGTTCATCAGCCACCCTTTGCCTATTTTGTGGGTAAGTATTCAATATGATAAACTCTTACCAGCTGGAAAAGTGCCATAATAGAAGGAGCCGTGGTCGTTCTTTGTCCAGTCGAAGTCCTCAGCCGCAGACAGACACAGCACCAACACAAGCACATGGTAGCGTGACAGCATAATTTTCCTACACACAGCTCCAGCACTCTATGGTCTTTTTCAGTAGTACCAAACACTACTGCCTCCACAATCAGAAGTGCCTACGTAGAAAATGCATTCAATAATTACACCCAGTAAATACTCCATCACTATTAAAACCAGCAGCCACTGATCAGCACCGTGCTTATCAAAACCTGTTGACACTATTAGACCTGACCTTTCAGATCTCAGATAACTCCTTGACTATGATGTTCAAATAATAACAGCAGCATCATGTTAATAGCTGTTAATGGGCATAAAGATCTCTACTGTAAACCATTTTCATAATCAAACATCAGATTAGAAATAAATCCACTGTTTCAGTGCATACCTTTTACAGGATTTGCATGGATCCACAGCAAAATCCAGAGATCACAATAACATCTAAGACAAATAATACCTAATATCTTGATTCACATCAAGCTCCAGCTCTCCATACTGCCTGGTTACCAATCAGGAAGCATTCAAAACCCAATCCTTTAGTGTGAAGGTCTCATGACCACATTGTAGACCCAAATACCTTCCCATTGAAGGTCAATGGACTGTGATGTCATTTTGCAAGGCTGAGCAGATCTCTTACAAACTGGGGTTTCACTGTGTAAGCAAATGTAATGTGAGTGAGGCTGATACATGTGTTTACTGTGACAATGGCTGTAAATGAGCCTGTACCTGACTCAATTTGTATACTAAAATGTTATAAATAAGGAATAACACAGAACAGGGTATACTGAACAGCATGTCCCAAAGTGTTTTATTCCTCTTATACCACAGCAATTCACCTAACAAATCGTCATACATTTTGTTTATGTTGCGGTAGGTCAACAGGGTCTGGTTGAAAGGTACATCATGCTATCTGACTGAAGAAAAATGTTATGGGTCATGTCTTAAGTGCATATGTTTAGGCCTCTTGTGTATTTTTATTACTGTTCCATACTATTCAACCGCAATAGCCCACATCTTTGCTGTAATATGCAATTGTGATACCTTTATCCTTTGCACAAACACGATACAATCACCAATCATATATCAACTCAATTATTCATTCAATATTGGTTATTATTTCAAATCAACAACCCAGCAAAAAAAAAAAAAAAAGAAAAAAAAAAGAAAAAGAAAATAAAATAAACCAGGCAGGGATTCCAACCTCTGTATTGTGCTTAAGTAATTTAAACCACTGTACTAAACATATACAATATTCTTCATGGAGTACAAAAAGACATCACTGTACAGTACTGGCTCATCAAGAGATGACCCATGCACATGCATTACATACACACATGCATTCACTCTGTCTCTCAAACTACATTTAAAAAGTGTCTCTGACAACTCTCAAATTAAATACAAATACTATGAAGTCAACATAGATTTACATAAGTACATTCAACCTGGATGTACAGTCATCTGAAACACTGGCTACAGGTCATTTTTCCAACAGAATGAATGAAATACAATAAACTAGCAGGCTTACATTTACAAAAGTGACAACAGTGTAGGCTTAGCCTCGTATACAGTACCAAAAGGATGTCTGAGCTTCTATGCTTGCTAGTTGCTACACACCATTTTGTGGTTTGATCTCAAGTTGTCGTTTACCTATAGTTAATAAATTATAGCATTGTCTTTCGACAAAAAGAGAAATGGAAACAACCTATTAACACGTATCTTGTGGCATGCCATTTTGCTCATTACACACCTAACTGATAGTCATTGACAGTTCATTTGTGCTAACTGAATGTGAACTCAGTAGTCGTCATCTTCTTCCTCTTCCTCCTCAAGCACCATGTCAAGATCATCCTCTTCATCATCATCATCATCTTCCTCCTCTTCCTCTTCCTCCATTTCATAGTCAGTGGGAGCACCTAGAATTAGCTTAGTCTGATTGATCTCACTCTCATTGTCTGGGTTGACCTCAGCCTGCATGGAAATAGTTCAAATACAGAAGTAGTTTTCCATTAGAACTAGTTATTTATGCCGTATTTAATTCAGTAAACAGCTGGAGATGCTACACTCAAAGAGAAAACATTCCACATTTCCAAACTACAAAATCAAATAGCACTAACATTTTAATCTACTGAGCTACTTTTTTTTTATGATTGCTTACCTCAGGAGGAACAGGATCGGTTGGGTTCTCCTCAGACTGAGCGTCGATCATGGACTTCAGGGCTCCCTCTTCAAACTAGTGAAAACAAGCAATTACACAGTGAATGCTCTGTAAAAGAATATCATATAGTAGGTGCATTCAACTTAATTTACATACAACTAAAATTGTAAAATGTCCAGTTACATAAAATTCCTTGCTTACACAAAAGGTCTGGATAAGTGAGTAACATGACTGCATGGTGAGTCAAATAAGACCATACAATATGATCTGGTTCCTTTTCACAGAAATGGTTCATCATAGGATAAAAATGATCAGTCAAAATAACTTTTTATTGATGTGCAGCAAGCCTTCCCTCTAAGACAGGGGTGATAAACATAAGGCCGGTGAGCCAAATGCACCCTGATAGAGAACCTATAATGCTAATTATAAGTAATTCTTCATTAGCAAGAACATTTAGAGGTTTCTCAGCAAACTTTTTATTTTTGCAATTATATGCATCTTTTAAATAAATGCTGATAAATGAACACATTTAAAGTTGATGTGTTTTTGGTCTATTAACCAAACCACTGGTCTAAAGCGGCGGTCACACTAGACTTTCAGCACGCGAGATTTCTTTGGAGACCGCTGCGTTTATGGGTGGCAACCGGATATGATCTCACATGCCACTGTTCAAATAGATCATCTATTCCTGTACACAGTGACACCAAAATACAGGCAAATTCTCTTTTGATGATTTTATGTTCTTTTTAGTCATGTTGTACGCAACGGCATAAAATGGGATGGTGCGATACTGCTAAAATTGGTGCATTTACTGAAGAGGTCACACCGTGATGTGTCGATCTTCGATTGGTCACATGTCTTCACGTTATACGAATTCTTCGCATGAAGCTTGCATTTCCGGTCTTCAGCATTCGCATGCTTGTGAATGGAAGTCAATGGAAATTTCGCATGACATTCGACTAAGACTTGATTAAGCGTACTTACCTCAAACAAGTTTGGCACCCCTTCTCTAAGGGGACAAGTGGAACCAAATCATGCACGTAAAATGTCTACATTTTATATTGGTCACACTTGTTGCTATGATTACATCAAGTATCCTTAGAGTGTTAGACAACTGATGACATTGACCACATCCCAATATAAAGAATGAATGCACACTTGCCATCCAATCAGAAACGAATATGCTGTCAACATGGACTAATCTTTTTAAAATCAATGTCACTTTGAGAGATAAAATGTAGAGGTAAATGCATGCGACTAAACTTTACCTTTAGCCTGTTAAGCTGATCTTGCAGCATGACTTTGATCTTCAGAAGAGTCTCCTCTTCTTTCTTGAGCTCCTGCAAGCGACTCAGCATGATGGAGGAGTGGATTTATAGCATTCCTGCATATCAGACTACAATAAGCACAAGACTACACATTTACTGTGATAAAATAACTGATTTAATGAGAGCACATGGGGGGGATGCAGCATAATATCTGATTGGATTAACATTATCTTAGTGATTAATGGTTTACAAAAAAAAAAAGGATATCTGAAATGACTGGGGATCTGGGCTTGATGGACATTAAGAGAAAATGAAGATGCTATCAGTGACGTGTGACATCTTCGTTAAAAAAAAAAAAGCTATATGTAGTATATATCTAGTGAGACAGGATAATAATGCAGTCCCCAGTGTGTTCCTGCAATGCTTGTGTGAGTTATGCAGTTACCAGCAGCTGTTAATTCATCACGAACACACCGAAAAATATATTTAAATTCCTCTCAGTATCATCTTCCAGTTTTAGCTCGGTGTATCTGAATGTTTGCGAAACTCATGAGACCAACCTGTATCAGCTGACAAACTCAAGCTGAAGGCTAACCAGCGTGTTAACAACCAACGGTAATCAAAGGAAACCCCCTGCTAGCTGCAGGCTAACTGACATTTAGCACGCTAGCTAACATTTAAACAACCTAACAAAACAGAGACAAGCTATAAACACTGACTGGCTCTCTAATGCGAGATATTTAAGGTCTAACGTGTCACATATGCCTGAGGACACTTACTCTATGTTATTTCAGCGTGTAGAACAGGCATAATGATGAGAAGATGCTCTGGGTTTGCCCATGTACTCTTTCGCGAGAACAGTCACGTGCAACGTTCTACCACGGGCACGCGCGCAGCGTTAACGCTAGATAGCAGGCCCGTTTCAGAATGACGTCAGAAAACTTCCGCCTTTCCGCAAAGCAGTGTATACGTACTTCCGTTTTACCTTACGTTGCCATAGTACCACGGGTGCCCCAACTAAGATTCCATTTGCTGTTAAAATGAAACATTCTTGAGGGAGAGCGATCTTAAATAAAATTCAACAATGTATATATGCATCATATCCTACGAGATGAAGGAGACAAAAGCACAAGCGCCAATTAGGCTTAGAGCTGTTAAAGGAAAATAATAATAATAATAATAATAATGAAACACACTTACTTTTTGTTGTAATTGGGCAAAATCCCGTTGTAGCTCCTATCTCAGCATCACCATCAGTGTGTCATTCACTATATGTTCGATGGTGACCGGGAGCAGCTCTTTGGCTGTGGCCTCCATGTTTCCTGGGTGTAGTTTCCGGCTTGGTGCTGCTCGTTCCCAGAAGACACTTCACCCAAGATAGGAGATACACTGAGATTTTGCTCGATTGCAACAAAAAGTGAGTGTTTCTTTATTATTTATTTAATTAATAAATTCATTTTTTGGTTTAAACCAGCTAAGATCCTAAGATAAGCTAAGGTAATACGTTACTGACTTTTTTTTTTAAAAAAAAAAAAATTTTTTAAATCTAACAATACACAATCTATAGATAACATCAGTGATATGGAATCACAATTGCAAGAGTATTACAGTAAATTAATCAAGAATAAGGACTTAAAGACTTTCTATTTGCAGAAGAGAACGCTAACAACTACCTTTATCCTAACTCCTCTGCTAACGTAAACTGGGCTGAGTTGAGCTGAATCTTATTTAACAGTGAAATTTCTTTTTCACTGTAATCCTTTGTTCAAACACACACACATTATATATATATAATTTCACTGTAACTTTGGCAAAATGTAGAGGATTGCAGTTCAAGGCAAATTCTAACATAAAATGCAAAATGTTATGTAGTTGTTATGCCCTGATTTTTTTTTCTAGTATTTTGATTGTATACAGCATGTACTGCAAAGCAAATTACGTGATATGAGTTGAAAGAAAAGCGACATAAATCGAACCCCTACATAAATCGAACCTCGGACATCGAACCTCGGGGTTCGAGTCCCGCCAGGGTAATGCGTGTGCGGAGTTTGCATGTTCTCCCAGTGCTGCGGGGGTTTCCTCCGGGTACTCCGGTTTCCTCCCCCAGTCCAAAGACATGCATGGTAGGCTGATTGGCGTGTCTAAAGTGTCCGTAGTGTATGAATCGGTGTATGAGTGTGTATGTGAGTGTGCCCTGCAATGGACTGGCACCCTGTCCAAGGTGTACCCCGCCTTGTGCCCGATGCTTCCTGGGATAGGCTCCAGGTTCCCCAGCGACCCTGAAAAAGGAGTAAGCGGTTGAAGATGGATGGATGGATGGATAATACCTTTGCATTTTTTAAAATAGAAATCTAGAATTTGATGTAAAAGGTGTCCTTTTCATGATAAATAATTCAGGAACCAATTCCGGGAACATTGGGTGTGAGGTGGGAGTACATTCTGTATGGGGCACCATGCACACACGTTCACACCTTAGGGCAATTTATCTTAGGCAGTCCACCTACTGGTATGTTTGTAATCTTTTGAAGTGAGCCTGCACATTTAATTTAGAATTTTCATTCATTCATTTCATCATAGGAAAATAGTCAAGGATGGGGTGCTGTGATGTGTCCCAATGTGAAGTGTTTTATTCCTCTTGTACCACAGCAATTTGCCAACATTGTTTTTATTTATTGAAGAGTAGCACATTATCATTTATAGTTACATTTACTGTTGTGGGATGTCTAAAAAAAGAAAAAAGTCTGCCCAGTTCTGGAACAAGAGCCTTTGGACAGATGAGACCAAGATTAACCAGAATGATGTTAAGAGAAGAGTATAGAGAAGGAAAGGATGGGTGCATGATACCACATCATCAGTCAAACATGGTGGAGGAAGTGTTATGGCATGAGCATGTATGGCTGCCAATGGAACTGGGTCACTGGTGTTTATTGATGATGTGCCTGCTGATAGAAGTAGCAGGATAAATTCTGAAGTGTATAGAGCTATACTTTCTTCTCAGATTCAGTCAAATGCTGCAAAACTGGTAGGACGGAGCTTCACATTACAGATAATGACCCAAAACATACGGAGAAAGCAACCCAAGAGCTTCTTGAGGCAAAGAAATGGTATTTTCTTAAATGGCTGAGTCAGTTACTTGACCTCAACCCAATTGAGCATGCTTACTGCATGCCAATTGAGCATCACTTACTGAAGACAAAACTGAAGGCAGAAAGACCCACAAACAAGCAGTAACTGAGTAACAGTGACTGGCTGCAGTAAAGGCCTGGCAAAGCATTTCAAGGGAGGCAACTTAACATTTGGTGATGTCCATGGGTTCCAGACTTCAGGTAGGCATCGACTGCAAAGGATTTGCTTCCAAGTATTAACATTATGTTTGTTTGTCCAATTACTTTTGAGCCTTTAAAAATGGAGGGACTCTAAAAAATGGCTGTAATTCCTAAACAGTTAATGCAATATTTTTTTGTTAAACCCCTTGAATTAAAGATGAAAGTCTACACTTCAATTACTTCAATCATCTTTTGTTTCATTCTAAATTCATTGTGGTGGTGTACAGTGTAAAATTATGAAAATTATGTCACTGTCCAAATACTTATGGACCTGACTGTAGGTTACCCATTACACTGTGGCATTCCTTAAAGCCACAGAGAAGGGAATAAGAGCAAAATAAGAATAGCCTGCCTGCCAATTCCCTCCCTCTCCACCTGTCTGTACTTTCCTCACCAGCATATGGAGATGTTTGAACTAGCAGGTGTCAGTTCTATAACTTCAGGGAGCCAAATCTGTTACTAATGTAGTCCATGTTGTAAGTGGCCTGTCTGAAACATAAACCAGTTCGCTGTCTGCAAAGGCATGCTAGGGAAGGTGAATTGTTTACATTTATTTATTTTAGACATTAAAACTAGTGTGTTAAGTTGTTCCTTTAACTGTATATGAATGAAGCCGTTTTTAAACATGTGCTCTTCAGAAGGACCATTAGAGGGCATTGCATACAAATTTACAGACTCCTGTTTTTTCCCCCTTGTAAACCTGGCAAAATTTTTAAAACAGTAGCTAAAAAAAGAAATGTGTTGAAGGAATTATATATGTAAACTTGGAATTTATTTATATTAAAAATGCATGTTTTGTATTAAAGGCATGTTTTGTATGAAAAGGCTCATATACTCAGGCCATACTTACAATGTGCTTGAGATGTCATGCTATTCGCTGTCTCTACTCTTGGAGACAACCTCCTCCAGTTGCTTTCCTGTACTCACTGAGGATGCATGGGATCAGTCCACAAATGGATGGCTACCCTAGGCCCTTGTCCACAGCAACACACAAGGATAGGTCAAAATTAAGAAAATAGTTTATTTTGACAAAAAGCAAAAATACTTTGCAGATGGAACTCATTGATGTGAACCAGATCTAAAAGAGTCTTACAGAAATGTATGGGAGTGCCCATTAGGGTTCTTTTATAGGATTCTTTGACTAAACCCATCCAGATGTGTGCATTGATAATCACTTCTCATAAGCTGGACTGGAGGCCACAAGTAGGGGGATATACCCACCTTCTATCCAGACAGTCTCTGATATTCCATTTTGGAGGTGTAGTTGAGATGTCTGATCAATATTTGAAGTGGAAAGATATCTTGGATGAAGAGTTGAATCTTGATAAAGGTGTTAGATGAGGGGAAATCATCATCAGGAAAAAAAAAACATTAGCATTTGTATTTTTATGAGCTTACTTATATATATATATATATTTTCTTGCTTTACTGTAGATTTATGTCTGATTCCACTTTATAGTAAATACCTAAATGACACCTCTCCATTATTTTCTCTCTCATTTATCTTTGCTTGTTAACTGAACATGCTACTTAATAGCAGTGGAGGCTTGTCCATAGGAGCAGGTGAGGCAGAGCCCATACATATATATCAGCAATTCAACAAATGTTAATCCTCATAAAGGCATCATTCACAACCCTGTACATTTTACTGAAATACCTCTTTTGAATGACCAACCATTTTAAAACAATAAAAAAAGAAGCCCATTGGGGCAGCAATCACTCTACCCCATGTTTGCTTTATGAACATTTTATTTATGAGTGGGGAAACAGGACAGTTAATGTTATTATTTCTGTTCCTCTTGTACAATGTGAACATAGTGACGAGAATCACACCTGCTGCCTCAAACACAGTTGAATTTCTTTCAATAAACATGTTTGAGTAAGCCATCAATATAAACACTGCCTATAGTTTTCAGTCCCATCCCTGATTAGAAAGGATGTGATTAGCAAGTTTAATCTACACTGTTATCTAGACCAGTTAACATGCAACCAGAAATTATCCTAATTGCAGCAATTCCTTAAAAAAATAGAAATGATTTCAATAAAGTTGTGATCAGAAAATTTGTGTATTTGAAATATTGGCAAGCTAAATGTTTTCATATGAACGTCTTTATAAGCTTTTACGAGCCTATGATGTTATTAATGTCATTCTGCACCACCAAAATCACTCCTGCATAATAGGGAACTTACTGCAAATGCACCTGTGTACTGTTTCTCATCTCTTATCACACCTTACAATCTATTAAGATTATCACTTGGTATATTTAGTAGTGCAAAATTAATCCGGTGTCAGCAGCTTGTATGTGGTAGTAGTCTCAGTGCAGTTTGCTAAGCTGTTTTAGGGAAAGAGAAGGTTGCTGATGGACTCAGGTGAGGTCATTGGGTTTAAGTCTTGGTGGCCTTGAGATCTAGCAAGGGGCTTGAATGACGCCTGCATGAGATGAGGGGAATACTTTGATAATACTAACCTGGCCAACTTCCCCCACTTCCAGTGTCAGGCTCTTCACTCCCCTGATCCAAGCCCCACTGAGGGATTAGTGTGAATGTGCATGTGTGTGTGCCAGAGCGGTCAGAGATGCAACCGGAGCTCTCCATGGAGGCAGGGGGAGCCCACGCGGACACTGTGAGGTCAGGGAGCAGTTAGTGCAGGACCTGAGCTCCATATCTACAGCTGCCACTTTCCAAGTGGGGGTCAGTGCCTAAAACTGTGGATCCTATATTGTGTTTGAGTTTGTGCTCCTTGTGGAGGATTTAACACATAATCTGGCACAGGGGACTCAAGTGCCACAGATATTAATCTCTGTCCCCACGGAGCCCCCAGTTGCCTTCTCCCTGTCATCACAGGGGCCCGAGTGGTGCCGGACTGCATTTTCTCACAGTCGGAGCTCTTTTCGAGCTAGCTGAGAAACTTCAGCAGCTGAGACTCAGCTACTGCAGCCTCTGGGCTGTGGGCCCTGGACCGTTTGAAGGTACTTTATTCGTGAGGAATGCAGAGCAGGGGCGTGGGGATGGAGGGGCCTCACGAAAGGGAGAAAGAAGAGGAGGATAAGGGGAGGGGAGACAGGAGACGCAGTGAGCCTGCAAGATTGACCTTTGGCCAGTAAAGTCAGGAAGTTATGACTCAATTTTCACTGAGAAAGGATGAGGGACAAGCAAACGGAGAATGGCAAGAAACATATAGATGCCATGACACAAAGGGAAAGAATTCACAAAAGAATGAGAAGGAGGAATGGGTGGGAGATTAAAAACTGATGGAAAACAGAACACTTTGGAGTGGCTACTAATAAGTGTCCCCAACTGCTTCTACACTTTGGCATGGGAAAACAGTCTTGTAGAGTCTTGTTCGGTTTAGCTCAACACCACCAAGATTTTTAAAATGTGGGCTACCATGATATGTAGCAGCTTTGTTTTACCATGCTCACCCTTTCTGGCTACACTTAAAGGACGTTGCTTCATAGTGGTTTTGAAAGAGACTTTAGTGATCAGTAATTCAAATGAACACAGCAACTATGTGACTATTGCTATCAGGATGTTACTCCTTGATGGTGGGAAGATCCCTGTGCTTCAAGGAACAGGAAAAGTGTGTGTGCAGAATCTCTGGAGCCTTGCCTCAACTTTTCCTGTTCATTCTACTTGCCAACATGTAGAAGGCACGTGCAGCCTATGCACACATTTGATATGACAGGAGTGCACACGTATACAATAAAGTATGCTTATTTATGCACGTACGCATCCCATGAACTACAGATTCCTCTTTGCCAACACAGGCTTAAATAGTTTTAATAGATGCCCTTCCACATGTGCTCCAGACATGCATATGTAATTTAAATACATATTTTTAAAGAACATGAGGTCCCGTTCATGTTACATATGAAGTGTGAAAGTGTGTGAAACATCTGCATGTATTTCCAATTCTCCACACCCTGTTCTTTGTACAAATCCTCTCTTTTTTTGGCAGTGCCATTTAGGCCTTTTCCAAATGCCTGTGCACAGCTAGACTGGGAAGGTGTTTACTCCGGCACTGTTCAAATAGAGGCATCAGAGGGGAAGAACGCTGGAGTCTGGGTGTGCAGAGAGGTCAAATGGATCAAGACCTTCATGCACACTCGGATTTTCACAGCAAATGAATCGCCTGGTTTGATTCTCCACAGACTGTGATTATGACATCAAAAGAGATGATTAATAAGAGAGTCCAAGCATCATTGTACCGGTCACAGGAAGCCGGCATGGTCAGTGAAGCGGTGGCTGTCTGTCATCACTGACTCGCTGAGGCCTGGATCTTCACTGTCAATCTCAATGAACAAGGAGAAGCTGCAGAGACACAAGGCCTTACTTCAAAGACTATACAGAAGTAGCCTCACATGAAATGTCTTATTTTCCATAAGCCTCCCTTAGATGCCTTATTTTCCATCCATCCATCCATCCATCCATCCATTTTCTGTACTGCTTGTCCTACACAGGTTCACAGGGAGCCTGGAGCCTATCCCAGGGGACTCAGGGCACAAGGCAGGGGACTCAGGGCACCTAACGCAGGGCACAATTGTGCACACACTTGCACACCCATTCACACACTATGGATTATTTAGAGATACCAATTAGCTTACAACGCATGTCTTTGGACTGGAGTAGGAAAACAGAATACCCAGAGGAAACCTCTGAAGCACGGGGAGAACATTCAAACTCTCGCACACAGGGTGGAGGCGATGCCTTTTTAAAAGTTTTAATAGTATATATATTCTGTGTAGGCACACGGAGAAGCACACGCTCCATAGAATATCAGAAGTACTGCTGTACAGAAGCTCTAAGCCCTAATAATATAACTCAGGGTACAACAAACTGTTACACAGTGCAAACTAGAGAAGAAAGGAGGAGAACACTAATCAAAGTGGAGCATGCTCCCTAAAAAGATGAGCATGGTCACATTCCGGTGGTGTGGCCCTCGGCACAGTAACCACAGTAAAAAGGCCTGTTGATTTAGCCTGGGGAGGGAATGGAGTGAGAGTCCTTATATTTCAGTTCTGGAATGACTCTGATCGCAGCATGCGGTTTCAGTGCATGTTTTTCAACTGCTCTTGATATGTGGGCAGAGAGAGAGTGAGAGAGAGAGTCTCCATGTCCCTTTCCAGCTCATGTAATGGTGCTTTGTCACAGCTGAAACTTTTAAGCTAATTGACCACCCATATACATGCATTCCGGCTCCTCCAGGCTTGTCTCAGGGGAGCAGTGAGGGGAAAGAAGGGGAGCTGGAGTGGTTCTCAGGCTGATTTCTGGCCCTGTTGTGATTATTACATACTCAGGCCCTGCTTCACCCCTCCCTTTCCCAAAGGTTTATATGACCCATACCAGTTCACCTTTGCTGGCACTTTATGATAGACAGGCTGCTAGTGTCAGGGTTGTATGGCAAACAGCACAAATATTTTTTTACACATTTTTATTTCCCCCTCACTGTCTAAAACTCTCCAATCCCTCTTTTCTCCATCTCTCTAACATGGCTGAGAGGTATGCTGAAATAATTTTGGAGGGGAAAACTATTAAGTCTGATTTTGTTGAATTATAGAAGGAGAGTGTGATGGGACTATAAAGCATACAATTCACCTGGACAAATTAAGACTTTTTCACAAGTGTCAAGTGTCAGAAGGTAAACAGATATAATGTTTGATGTTAGGTTTCCTTACAGCAGATGGAATGAATAGTCTCTATAAAGAGCTTCACTTGTAGCCCTAGATTTTAACATCAACAAGTTAGAGGAAAAACCCAAACTGTAAAGTTAGCAGGAACTATTTAGAATAATGTGATTACCCCAACATTAGATCTAAAAAAAATAAATAAATAAACCAACATGACAAAAATGACTTCCAAAGTGTACATTTCATTATCGAAGACGAATCATTTTAGAACCTGTTAAACATGTCACTGAATGTTCTGAGAATGTTATCAGTTTACTGACATATTCTTGCAGTGAGCTAAAAACAAGTGTTGTATTAAAGTGCACCTATTAGGGTTTTTCAAATATTACCTTTCATGTAGTGTGTTATGTAGCTTTGTGAATGTAAAAAGTCTGCAAAGTTTCAAAAATCAGAGGGCAAACGGAGTTATAGATTCCCAAAAAAAGGAACCGATTCTGAACAGCTGAACTGAGTCGTTAGTAATTCCAGACTTACTTCCTACACAAACCTATGTAGGTTTGTAACAAAAAGCCCTGCCTCTGGTCTTCATCAGCTGCTCACTGACCGACGGAGCTGAAACTCGTTATGGTAGTGGGCGTTTCCTTTTTCGACAGACGCTGACAGCAGTAGACCAACCACAACAGACTGGGACATCTGACCAATCAGAGCAGAGTATGCTCTCTGAAAGGAGGAGTTTAGAAGGAATAATTTAGAATGCATCATTGAACGAGTCATTTGTGACACTGGGGGAAAAAAAGGTACTGCTGTAATTTAAATTATGAGCACATTAAAGTGTTTTTTCGACCTTGGATGTATGTAAATCTATTGTATGAGAACTTTAAAACAAAATTAGGCATATTTCAAAAGCATAATAGGTGCGCTTTAATGGTTTATTTCACAGTCACCTTAATAACATTATAGAAACATTTGTATTAATGCTCTGACAAATATAAATGTTGCAGAAATGTGGTGCAAACATTATATCAAAACATTCTCAGAGCACTCAGAAAACTTTACAGAATATTCTTGTAAAAGTTCCATGAACCATAACATTGAGAAAATGTTCTGCTAACCTATAATTGACATAGTGGCCAACCTGTGCATTTAGTAAATTTGGACTGGTTCAGAGCTGGAGGCCAAGAAACAACATAGAAAATGGGCCAGGGCGCTATCATTTAATCAAATATTTACTGAGAGAAGAGTGAACCATTCCATACATTCCACATACGTAGACTGCTGGACAGGTATCTCACTCCCTTTTCCTTTTTCCTTCTCTTTCCCTCTCTCTGAATCCCCCTTATTTATTAAATCTCCTTCAACCATGGCTTCTCTCCCCTATCTAATTGTAACCCCCCCCCCCCCCCCCACCCCCACCACCAAACCCACCCACCCACACATACACAATAAAACCCTGGCTGACTTTTAACATTTTAGTACATTCCAGCTCTGAGAGTCAAGCGTATATTGATGAAAACTACAGCCGTGTCATAAAATGGTGAAACTCAGAATCCAGTGCTGACTTTAGCACCAGAGGGACAAATAAGTAGTGGACACAGTAATGTATATTCTGTAGTGCAGAGTGATTTTTAAATGAATGGACCTTATTAAAGAAGCATGCTGATGGTAAATAAGTATGCACCCCCACCATCAATCCACACACACACACACACACACACACAGTGTTGGTAAAGCAGAAATGTGGGTCATCTCGGAATGATATCAACAGCGGGCAGCATGGGGATTGTGACTGTGCAGCTGGGGGCTTAAAGTTTGCCTTGGGTGTAGGGGGAATGTGTGAACACAGTGACAAAACCTTACATTTACAGGCACTTCCACACCGAGGTCTAGCACCCACAACCTAAGTGCAAGCTGCAGCTTTGTGTGAACACTGCAGCCTCACAGCAGCAACCTTTGATCGGCATGACGTACCGTCAGCCCCCGATCTGCAGGAACATCGCACATCTTGTCTGATATTCTGCGTGTACAAACTGAGAAATTCCATACATGCAAAGACCCGACCCATGAGAAATGGTAACCTGGAAAAATTTCTGTGCGCTTGGCCATGTTTGCCAGGGTTGCTGGCACGTGTGGTGCCACGACTCCATTTCTGAACGGAGCTCGGTTTGGAGTCTGCAGGAATCTAGGCCAGATTATTACATTACTGCTAAGCCTGCAGGGCTGGGGAGCTGATTTAAAGCTGACCTTTCACGGGCCTGTGACAGGGCACTCTCCATTTCTCGCTAAAGCTGCTGCCAAGGTTTCAGGGACTGTTTGTCATCCACCGGCCTGCTGACTCCATCAAATCAGGCCACGACATGGAAACTTAAGGCCTGGCTAAAGCAAAACAAGTTGGGGCGCAAGCTGTGGGTTTCTGTGATGAGGAAAAAGAGATTATCACATTATGGATCAGCAATAGATCAATCACAGAGCCAATGGATGTTAAATTTGATTTGGTGCCAGCCACAAGTGCAGCTGTTTAGTGAAATAAATATATGTTCTTTTTAAAATTCATGAGTGCACTTTCAAATTTAGCTCTGTGTTTTCTAGCAGTGTGGAAAAGCTCATTCAAGTCTGTAGCCCATTGAAAAAGCTCAGTGGCTGATGTCATTCCACTGTTTCCTGTCATTTCCTTGCCTGGGCTTAGTGCCACCAAATACTGCTCTCCTGAACCATGTTAAAGTTAAATGAAGGAACTGAGTCTTTTTTCACTTCATTTCTAGCGCTCATTAAACAGCAGTTCATTCATCTGCTTTCACTAGTTTAACTTGAATGGTATCAGCTGACAACAGATCGTGTTTATATTAGCTGCAAATTATACATAGTTCATAATATATTGTACATGTGTTGTACCTCTGTCTAGAGTCTAGACTTTAGCTCACTCCACCTGGATCTTGTAGGACATGCAGTTTTGTTTAACCTAAAATATGATAAATGAAATTCTTGTGCATTGATGGAAAATAATTTTATATTTGGACATTAGAAAATCATTCAAACTAATATCACTGCCTCAACAAACATGGACATGGGTGTGTTTCTAGACCATCAAGGCTTGTTCTGTTTGTTCTCATTTTAGCTCATCCAAACTGCATTGTTGCATTTACTGGAAGAATTTTTTGTGGTCCTCTCTATTTTGTAACATGGCCTGATGACTTTTTTAAACAATGCCTTTTGCAATAGCTCTTTGTGTCTTCCTGCTTTGTAACTGACCGCATGCCCTATAGAGTGTTCTCATTGCTGTTGTTGTAGTCAGAATAGTGGTGCAAAGTCATGAGAGTTATTTCTTTCTCTCTCTCTCTTTTTTTTTTGTGCAGGCATAGACTGCCAGAAAAGATGGCTCGAGATTTAACAAGAATGCTTTCAAGATCTTTAACAACTCCTGTGTATGTGTTTGACATGCTGTTATCAGCCAGATCACAATCACATAAATCATGGAGTATGGCTTCCAGTTCTGTCATGCCTGGAGGTGTACAGGCTTCAAGGAGAAAAGGCAGATTATTTACACACACACACGCATGAAAATTGGGATGCAAGAAGGTTACAGCCTTCTTCCCAGTGACCTGATCTAATTTCTCAAAAGTGCCTTTGGTAATGGTACTTCTCTGTGTGTTATAATTAATTCTTATAATGTTATTCTGCATGCTAGCGTAAAGCATTTGTGTTTAACCTACAAAGAGGTGCTACAGTTAGTATGCTCATTATTTGCAGAGAGGTTTATTATATTTGCTAGTTCCTCTGTGAGAGCATAGCGAATGGGTGTTACAGTAAATACGGCTGTGCAATTCAACTTTGTATAAAAGCAGGCAGCTCTGGAAAACATCCATGGGCACCGAGGCCTCCATAGTGTCCCTGCCAGAGGAAGTGTTGCAAACGGACTGTGTTGCTAGGTGACAGGGAGTGGGCAGAATTGTGGGTAATGAGTGAGTTGCTAATGGTGGTTTGGGGAGGGCAGTTTGTAGAAAGCCATGTGCTCAGTGTTCCAGGACCTGATGAAAATGGACAGGCTGGCCTGGGACTGCCACCTGCTCACAGCAATCAGCAGAAGCACTCGGTCCAGCCACTCGGTCCAATTAAGAGCCCCTGTACGCCCCTCTCCAACTCCATCCGGCCATTAATAATACTCATGCTAGGATGATAGTGCTGCCGCTCTTCTCCCCAGAGCTTGTGTTGGAGGCAGGCTGCTGTGGAGCTGCTCAGAGGGTCTGGCCTCTGGGTGGATAATCAGCTTAAATACAGGTTTATTTCCTGCCCTGTGCACACAGAATGCATTCCTTTATCTGTATTTCCAATCTCCTTGGACTTATGATGATGTGCCTGTCAGAAATGTTGTCACCTTTACTTAAAGCACAAGGCCCTGGGGCCTCCTTCTCTTTGGCGGAGGAGATCACGGTCGGTTTTGGACACGAACTCATTTTTGCAAGGTCTGGTTCAATGCAAATTTGCCACCTACTTATCATCAGCTTTTGAAACATAAAATGCAAGAAATTACCCATAGTGTTCCTGTCTATGAAAGTTAATGCGCATTAAAATAACAAACAAAACTGCTAACATTCGATCACTGAATACCACTCAATGCAAGACACCTTTAACAAAAATAGAATCACCATCGTGGTTTTATTGCCATAACCCAGGAGGCAGTAGAGTTCAACATGTCAAAACTGAGGAGTGTAAAATAAGCTGCTCATGACATTGTGAAATGAGCTCATTACAAGTGCCGGATTAAGTAATTGGTGTGTTCCAGCAGAGAGCACTGAAGCTGGAGGAATTTCCTCCTTGTTCTGAGGTGTTGTTTTTGGAGGTAGGTAATAGCTGTCACATGAAATATCCTTTTTCCTCTTGCCTACTACTCCAGTCCTGCTCCAGGTCCTGGGACTGGCTTCAGGTTTGGACTATGTCAGTTTTGGAACCAAGCAGCTTATTTATGTAGCATAAAAGTAGGACTGCATCAAAGTATGACACACTACCTCATGTCCTTGTAGTTTCATTACAAGGTAATGGCAAATAATGATTGTTGCCTCTGTCCTCTTACTTTAGTAAATTATAATAAATACAGTTTTGTTGTATTTAGGGTGCTGAGTTAATGTATGCTGCTTTTCTAATACAAATAAAAACTGTATGGGTTGCTGCAGAGGCAGTCATTAAGGAGTGTAGGCTATTTAAAAGGCTTTAATGTTCTAATTAAAGACTAGTGTTAAAGGATTCAGAACTAGTCTTCTAAATAGTCAAATGACTTCTGTGTTTTGTACTCTGCCTTCTAATGAAGTCCTTGATGAATCAGTTTTGAATTGAAATCTCCTTACAGTGCTGCAAAATCCAGCTTTGTCTGCCCAAATGCCAAAACACAGGCCAAGCTTATTAGGTTGGTACACCATCTTTGCCAAATTGCCCTTATTACTTTTCTTACTTGCCAGGAATTTTAAGCCAGGTAACCACAACACAAAATAAATTTGGTGCAAAAGTGTCCAAATTAGGAGTTGTCATATATTCTAGAGAAGGTGCACAATTTGTACAACTTGTTTTGAAGCAATATAGTTGACTGTTCAAAACATAATAAAACATAAAAAAAAGTGCCTAAACTAAGTTGTAGTATAATTGGGTGCATAACATTGTCAACCTCATAGAATAGATGAGAATATAGAATATGATGACATGTGATTAGCAGAAAAATTAAGATTATGCTTGTAGTAAATTTTTATTTAATGCTTAGCCACTGTCGAATATTTATTGTATATGGACCCCCCCCCATTTCTCTGTCAGTATAAATGATTGATAATTGTAAGTATTAACAAATCCATTACATTTTCATTAAAATGGCAGTATTTAAGGAACGGGTTTAAGGAGGCTTTATCTTTAAAATTATAGACTGGTGTTTAAAGATTCAGAGCTAGTTTTCTGAATAGCCAAAAAATTGTGTTTTGTACTCATCCTTCTAAAGATCAGGTTTGAATTGAAATAAAACTCCTTTCCCTGCTGAAAAATCCAGCTTTAACTCCCAAAACACAGGCTGAGCAAACCAACTTGCATTAGTAGCAGTAAGTCACAAACAGGATTGTTATGACATGCCATAAAATACATTATACAATGATTTCTGCTCCAATTAAAATCAGATTGCACATTCTAGGGTTCAGTAATGCTCCCATTTAATGCTAAGAAAAACAGGATAAAAGACTTTACAAAGTAGCATATATTACAATTAAATTAGTATTACAAGTAAAGTAGTATTAAAGTAAACATGACCAAAAAAAACAAAACAGAAAAAAAACAACAGATACCAGGTTTTTTTTTTATACCTCAATATGACCAGTAGATGGCGATCATTGTCAAATGGGCTTTGGCCTTTG
Source organism: Ictalurus furcatus (assembly GCF_023375685.1). NCBI lineage: Eukaryota > Metazoa > Chordata > Actinopteri > Siluriformes > Ictaluridae > Ictalurus > Ictalurus furcatus. The sequence goes on from NC_071258.1 coordinate 13,275,295, forward strand.
GTTTCAAGCGCCAACTGATTTACTGCCAGGTAATGCTGGAGTATTTATTTAAGCAAGACATTGGCAGGCACAGGGCAAAGACCAGCAAATAGTGTGAAAAACACAGGGAGCATGTAAACAGATTTGTGAGTGACTTTCAGCATTGCTGTGGTCTGTAGGCTTACATGCTTATCGAATTGCATTTTGCACCAAAGAGCAAGTATGCATAAGATTTAAAACAGTTATGGACAGACTACTTTAAGCACTTATTGTCATTATTTGTATATCCATTATAATTTGGAAGAATGTGGAGGCCCATTATACTTCCAAGTGCTACTAACATGCTATGTAATGGGGTAAAATTCTCACATATAATACCAAAACATGATTTGTCTCAGTGTACAAAACCTCTCAGTGTTTGGACTGTCTAAAATTTTTATATATTTTGAGCACATGAGAAGAGGTCTTTTTTCCTTCTTTTTTTTTTTTTAAAAGCAACTCAGTAGCAAATATTTTACACTCGTGTTCACTTGTTCCCTCTCTGTGCTTTAGTATATGAACTTGTAATGTGGTCATGTTAATATGCACATAATGATCCTTGTATAATTTCATTGTGTGCTTTCTTAGAAATGACTGATGGAATTGAAGTGCACTGGATCGTCTCACGAATGTCCTGAATGTTTGCAATTGTTTTCAGCTGAGACTTATGCTGTTTATGACTTATGGTGAGTGTTCTCTACAGTGACTGGTTTGGGACAAAGGCACGCACTGGCTGATTGAGTTACACTTTCAACACTGTTCTTGTATGGAGCCTAAAACATTGCCCGAATTGTGTTTTCAAGTATTGAGACAAGATGATGGATGAGGGAACATGGAGCTGTTTTTGATCTGGAATAATACTGAATGAACACAATCACATTTTAATGTTCAGTCATTCAATTAATCATCAGGTTAAGTTAAGAAATCATTTAAGAACTGCTCTGGTCATTTTTAGTTTTTTGTTTGTATGTTGTTTGTTATGTTTAGTATGTATGTTGTTTGTTTTCTTGATAATACAGTAATACCATTAGACAGCCACAATAGCTCTAGTCAGTACTATGTATGGCATAGTCTAAGTTTATCATTTTTCTGTAGCATGCTGCATATAATGTATGCTTTCTGTGCTCTTTGTTGACAAACTGAAGGATACGTCTTGGGGCCAAAACATTCCTTCAACAGTTTGAGAATAGAACTTTTAACAACAGATATGCTTCTTGGTGCTCTTTCAATGACCATCTTTTAAGCCTGGCGTTTTACAGATGAATTGGTGGTGTAGGTTGTCTCTGTCCCAATCAGTGTGGAGAAGAAAGGTGTGGGGAATCAGTGTAAAAAGAGAACGAGCAAGAATGAAGAAGGGTCCTCAGACTGCCCTAAGCCTGGCAGGGTCTCTACCACTGGGTCAAATTGCCAGAGATGCTCTCTCATGCACACATACACACACACGCATGCACGCACATGCACACACACACACACACACACACACACACACACACAGGCACCTCAATATCCTTCTGTCTCTCACTCCGTGGGGCCGCTCTCAGTCTGGATGAAATTTCAGCAGGGTATGAGGGAATGGTTCACAGAGTTTAGCACCTTTTTTAACATAGGCAAAATAAATGACTTCTCCTAATGCTCTAATTGGTGGTGGTTTGATGATCAGGTATCATAGCCTTCTGGCCTGAAGCACCTCCTTGTTTTTCTGCCACTTGCTGAAAGGGTCCATCTGTGCCCCTTAATAGTGTTACTGCAACTGTTTCATTTCAAAACCCATTAATAATTCCAGAAAGTTCAAGAGACCAAAACCAGTAGGGCTGGAATAAAAAAAAAAGCCAATTGAAAGTGTTATGTACTCTCTAGCATCTGAAATATGTAGATGTTCTTTCATTTTTTGTGTTCTCTAAATTCCATCTCAGCTAATAATTTTAGGTTAGCATAACAGTCTCTGAACATTTGGTTTAAAGAATGTTCAGTCTGTTTTGTGGATATTCTAAGCACATAATGTTAATGTCCATAATGTTAATAATGTAAAACAACATTCTAATAACACTGTGACGCAAATCACTATTACAGCAGATGTTAGAATATTGCACAAAGATTATTTTTAGAGTAGCAGCCCAGTGGTGAAGCAGCTGCAAGGTCCCCAGTTTGATCGGTGGGGAGTTTTGCATGCGGGAATGGCTCGTGACCATAGATTTGGTTGGTGCAGGATGACATTAATAACGTCTCACACAGAATTAAATTGAGAGGCTATCATATTTATGCTACAGGCTACTGTCTAATGAATGTTTAGAGAAACCCTATAATAAGAAGTTGAGAGTTGACAAAACTTGAATGAACTTGAACAAACTAACTGTATACACTAAGTGTCAATGAGAGAACAGAAAGATGTAGTCTGGTCTAAAAGTCTGCCCCCAGCACAGTTGAATGGCTTAACAATTTATAAAAAAAAAAAATTAAACTTACTAATCAATTTAAACTCATGAATCATGTAGTTTTTAATCTGAAAACTGAACACTATGGACTAAAATGGCTGTGTTCATTTTGTGCTTGAATGGATTTTCAAAAATTAGTTTAACTATGTTTGATAGAGCAGGTTTGGTTCTCATCAGCATTGTCACAGTATGTCAATGTGTCAAAGGCAGAAATTCACTAATTGTCATGTCTGCTGCTGCTCTCCTGCTCATAAACAAGATGTTTATAGCACAAGCATGGGGCAGAGTGATTGCTGCCCCAATGGGCCTGTAGTAGCGCTTGTTGCAGTTCCCATTTTGACCACTGGGTGTAATAGTAACTCCAATTTTATCAGCAAAGGGCCTATGTGGATACAGGTTTTCATTCTAATCAAGCAGGAACCACACCTGATTCCACCTGCTTGATCAGTTGATGTTGGCTTTCAATGGACTTAGGTTTCTTCTGTTGTGGCTTCTGCTTGGTTAGAATGAAAAAGAAGGTTAGATGAAGAAGAAGCCTTTATTTGTCACATATATATTAGTGGATTAGTTTAACAAAACAGACTTCATATAAAAACCATAATGAACTTCCTTTACTTTCACACTATCCGTTGTTACCCAGATGAGGATGGCTTCCCTTCTGAGTCTATTGCCTCTCTAGGTTTCTTCCTCATATCATCTTAGGGAGTTTTTCCTTGCCACCGTCACCACCGGCTTGCACAATAGGCATAGGCATAAATAGGCATAAAGCTGCTTTGAGACAATGTCCATTGTTAAAAGTGCTATACAAATAATATTGAATTGAATATATTACATCGTAGAAAGGTGACCAAATCCTTGGACCATATCAGCTTCTAACAAAAAGTAGCATTTAAAAAAAATCATTGGTCTCTCAAAATAATAATTAATATTTCAAAAATATGAAGTTAAGAATAAGGACTTGAAGATTGACATTTGTTGAATGGCTGATATATATGGTTGCAGTCTGCCCCACCTGCCCCTATGGACTAGACACTACTGCTTGCATGTTCTCTCCATGTGGATTACGTTTGGATTCTCCATTTCTCTCACCTTCCAAAAACATGCTGTTAGGTGGATTGGCTACTCTAAATTGAAAGTGTGGCTAAATTGCATGGTGCCCTGTAATGGATTGGCATTCCATCTAGGATTTATTCCCGCTTCATGCTTTGCTTCAGTGTTCAGTGCTTCAGGATAGGGTCTGAAAAAATACAGATGCTGGTGACGAATGGATGAATACTTTTTAGAAGATTACACCTAACCTTCTTTGAAAAATATTACAAGACTTACTGAACATTCTAATTAAATTTCATGTCATTTTAGGGGAAAACTGTGGATGGTTCCCCAATCTTTTCAAATAAAATCAGATTGATCATTTGGAATAAATTTCCATGTAGGTACTTGATATATGTCTTAAGGTATAAACATGTAAAAGAGCATATGAGATGAATAAGAAGTGTGCACATGTAAAGGATATAGAGATTTAGGTTTGCTAAGGTTGGGTATCAGTATGGGCTAGCTGCAATAGGCCAATAGTTCAATAGACTCTCTAATCTCTCTGATTTGCTCCCGTCATCTGTCTCTCAGTCTAAATAAAAGATCCATTGTGTTCTTTCTAAGCATGCTGGTCCATCTGCAAAACAGAAAAAAGTTTAATTATGAGGCTGATTATTAACATTGTGTGCTCACACACAAGGAAACAAGATGCATGTTTTGTTTGCTCGTCAGCTGCTGAACAATTCTTTTGATTTATATTGGACATTTTTTTTCCTGCTTAGGGAAAAGACATGGTTTTCATGACATACCTTTAAATCTATGCCAGAGTGGGTGTAGGGCATATCCTGCTTGTAAATCAATGTTAGTAAGCTGAATTAATGAGTAACGAATCAAGTCTGTCCTCCGCATGCTGATAACCTGGGCTTGCTGACTCAGCCAGTGTTTAGGTATTTCTTTAAACTGAGGATTTGTTTGTTATACAAGCCAGAGCAAGTCTCTTAGTGCAAACAGTTTACATGTGCTAATAGTTACTGACATTTAATCTAAAGGTGGCTGTGCAGATGTCATAAACTGTCACATTTGTGCTTTATTATGCACCCCCTCCACCCCCACCCTATTTGAGTTTCTGGCTTGTTTTTAACCTCCCCTTCAGTCTTAAATGCTTACAAATGTGCGTGGTGTTTACAATCACTATCCCATTTACCTCTCTGGGCCTCAATGAAGGTTATTTATAACAGGCGCTGGCATTCTGAGAGTCATCCGCTTGTTGTGAATGAGGCATGGCAGCTTTGACAAGGTTAGCATGATTACAGGCCTTGGTCACAAAAATAGTTGATGCTGTAAAAAGTCGTTATACTTATACTCGCATGCGCATGTACAAATAACTCACAAGCCTGCATAAAAAGTTGACACACTTGAGATGAGAAAATACAAGAGCCATTGGCTTTGCTCATCAAATACTACTGTGTCAAAACATCTTTAAGATAATTTTATTTGAAAATGCAGTTATCCAAGGTCAAATTCAGTGCCATATTGCCAATTTCATGATGTTTGGTTATACTCACCCCTTCTATCGCTTGTCGCTGAGTTATTAACATGGAACTTAGTAATTCAGCTAGCAGCTACACGTTAGAGGCAAATCAACATTCTAACATTAGCCAGAGATGTCAGACAGGTGACTCTAACTGCAGAATGATTGAGCAACTCTCAGTAAACCTAAAAGCATTGTAAACCTTTATATTCTACTTTATTATTCCTCAGTATTGTTCTTGTAGACACGGTGAATCAGCATCATTGAGTGGTGTTTAATAGATGGCTAATAAATCTATTAGATTACAGGCAGAGCGGAGCTGCATGACACCGGAGCAAGATGTAACAACAACAACAACAACACCAACAACAACACCAACAACAAAAAACTGCCCCAATGGTTGAAGTAAGACATAAAACATAAGTGTCAGAAAGCTCATATTTTTTTGAAAAGTGAAGCCCCAAGTGTGTTATTCAATTGGAATGGTATGTTGCTTCTGTGGCAGTGTTTGAAAAGTTCTGCCTGCATGTTGTGAACCAGTTTCATTCTGCCTCTGAGCTTCCTAGCAAACTAAACTATTACTCAAACTGCCAGTGTTTTGTGGGACTTCTTTATGTCTGTACATATCCAACTCTGACAGTAAATTCATACAGAATTCTGTTCTTGTTAAGCTTGATGGTTCCACAATAGGTGTTCTGGTATATACCGATGGACAGTGTGAAATAGTTATTTACACGACAGCTCATGTGATAAAAGAAAGTTATGTTCAGGAAAAAAACCCCTGAGGGATGACAAAAAAAAAAACAAAGCCTACTGTTGTGCTTCTTAAAAATAGTAAAATGTTTATACACAGTATGATGTAGCAGTGAGCGCCTGATATGATAACATGTATTTCCTTTATCCTTTTCTTTTTCTCTGCCATCCTTTTGTTTAGCTTGGGCCATGTGGTGGTTCCCACGATGTGTGGAGAAGTGGCATAGCTTTGGATTGCTCTGTTCTCTCTCTCCCTGTCTCTCTCTCTCTCTGTCTCTCTCTCTCTCTCTCTCTCTCTCTCTCTCTCTCTCTCTCTCTCTCTCTCTCTCTCTCTCGCACACACACATACACTGTTCCATTGTACTGCTACTGGCCTCTCTTTGAACCTGGGCGGCTGTAAACAGGGCTAAGTGCTCTCCATCAGTGGCTGGCCAGCTGAAGGACAATGCTGTGACAGGAAGAGGATCTCCTCTGGGCCCCCAGTACTCTCAGACCCTGCAGACAGGAGGCCTGGAGGATGTGGGGGTGCTCAAAGGCTGTGACACTCAATTACTGCTCAATTACCATCTTCTCCCAGCCAAGAAAGCAACAAATGTATACACACAATAGTCTGTTAGAGAAGCCAGGCCTCTTTTAAGTCTTAACATGAAGCGACTAAGACTCATGCTGTCTCTGTTCCCTGCTGTATCTTGTCCAAGGGTTTGATTTCCAGAGCTTTGGCCAGCTCCAGACACCTGACCGACCTTCCAGTCTTTTTTAATATCAGAGAGAAGGGCAGAATTTCCAAAGCTGGGCCAGCTATCTGCTAGGCATCTCTCAGGAACAACAGTGTCACTGTGTGGTCAAGATAAGCTGCTTTTGGCCAGGAGAGGAGAAGGGGGATAATGTATAAATGAATGCCAGAGTGGTACTTTTTCTGAGTCTGAATGGGAGAAAAACTCCATAGTCAGCTACACACTACTCTTGCTAAGTCTCCATGTCTGAGTCTCCCATGCTCTGGTGTGGAACATTGTGGCTGGAAAATAGCTAAACATGTTGTACCCATCCTCTCCATTACAGCCTCTCTGCCGGCACACTTGTGGTTTTCTCTGGATGTATTCTGCCTAAGGTGCCAGCCGTAGTTCAAAAAATGGGTTTTGCGTGTCCTCTCTGAGAGACTTTGATTTTTTATGGAATCTGAATGTGGGCATGTCCACATCTGGCATCAGTGATGACTTGTGGAGGAGACAGTAACATTTGTTCCTGTAACCAGTTGTTCCTGTGCAAATCCTCTTGCCACTGACAGACCTAATGCACATACACACGCACATACACACACACACATGCACACACACGCACGCACGCAGTTTCTCTCAAAGTTTATAAAAACATTCTGTATCTTAGTGCTCCATCAGTGCCACTCAGTTTTACATTCTTACTGAATCCCACTTTAAAAACTAAATATTTCTTCTGTGTTAAATTTTCTGTTTAAATACATTAATGTAATAAATGCCCTGGATCATGCTATAAGTTTATTTTGTCTAGATTTTCTATTATAATTTGTCCTTGACTCATAACCCCTCATACCCCTCATGTACTGTACAAATATTAACATTGTATTAGCATCCTGGACAAATTAGAAGCTAATGTTCTCACATTTTTCTGACTGCATCTCAACAGCTGGTAATCGCAAAAGTAAAATGCTAAAGGCATATTTTGTCCTGAAATCCATCCATTTTCCATGCCACGTATACTACAAAGGGTTGCGGGTGAGCTTGGAGCCTATCCCAGGGATCTCAGGGCACAAGGCTGCGGACGCCCTGGACAGGGTGCCAACCCATCACAAGGCACAATCCCACACACAACAGACTATTTGGAAATGGAATCAGCGTACAACGCACGTCTTTGGACTGGGGGAGGAAACCCGGAGGAAGCCCCTGAAGCACAAGGAGAACATGCAAACTAAACACACACAGGGCAGAGGCGGGATTTGAACCCCCAACCTCAGAGGTGCAAGACAAACATATTATATGTTATACAATATATGGTTTATTTCTAGGGCAGCAAAGTGGTGCAGTGCATAGCTCCAGGGTCTCTGGTTCCATCCTGAGCTTAGTTTACTGTCTGAGAGGAGTTTCACATGTTCTCCCCATGAATTAGTACTGTGAAAATGTCTCAGAAAACAAAATGATGGACTGATAAATTGTACTATGGCTATAATACAATATTATGGCTATAGTACAGTACACACTGTAGTTTCAATAATGATGAGAGGCCAGTGCTATGTCCGGTCAGCATGCAGTCTTATCAGAAAGTCCCTCTCACTCAGCCAGCACTGAACTCATTTTCCACTTTTTCTAATTGCTGAACCAAGCACAGCCAGCCTCCCCATGCTCATTAGCTCCTGCACAACTGCTTGCTCTGCTCTTAACTTAATACTGTGGCCCAATTAACAGCAGCCTTGGCCCTGCTTCATGCCTCCATGTGAGAGGGAAGAGAAGGTGAAGGTACCTCAACAACCTTGTGGGAGATAGCTGAAGGGTAGACAATAACTCTGGCAGTAAAGTTTCACTAATGAATACCACCTCTATTTGTTTCATATTCTGTAGCATTTAAACCTACAAACACAAAACATCAAGAAGGCAAAATCCTTGTCAGTTACATGGAACCACAGATATGTTTTACTGAACGGAACGGTACTGAAGGAAGTGGATTCCTAACGATTTCATGATAGAGCATGCTATGATTCAGCATGCAACCACTTATTAAACATAAGAAACTTTTGGGCCTATTTAATGTCTTTTTATATAACCAGGATAACATAGCAATAACTATAAGGTACCCCAGTTGTTCAATTGTAAACATATAAAAAACATCTATGTTGAACATTTGTTTAATCTGTTATTTTTAATTATCAATAACTATATAAAATAGTATCTCTACATCTTTATGGTGGTTAGAAATGGAGAAATGGTAAATGTACATGATATGAAAATTTGAGTCCTAACCTTCTACTTTTCTTCCCCATTACCCTGGTGATGCTATGCTATTACTTATACGCAAATACCAATCAAACTTTTAAATATCTTATGTTGGAGTGTAGTTTTTGAAAAATTCTGGTATGAGGTGTGGCAGGATCACCATGGCAAGGTGCTTCAAGCCCATGACAATACTTTTGCATATCAAATACAAGCAAATGCACTTGAGATTTAGGAAAACCCAGTGGTCCTACTCCAGTCAGACCACATTCTCCACGAAACAAGACCTCTTCTAGTCTACACCATGTTCTAATGAACCTAAAAAACTAAAGGGAAATATATCTTCCCAACGATATACACACAGGCGACAAATTAAATGAGGGGAGAAACAATAAATGCTGATCCAGATATGTGTACTGCATGATACGGTTATGCAACACTCTACCATGTTCTATGAAAATATATTAAAATGCTGAGCAAGCTCAACTGATCTTGAATTATGGATCAACATGACAAGAGGTAAGCATCTAGGTGACTCTGAAAGATGGTTCATTATTGGGACATGGCCTCCATCACATAAACTGGCAGTGTTTCATTAGGCACACTGACTAAAATGACATTTGAATTTAGATCTGTGGAAAAGACAGTAAATGGGAGTGGAAGTTATGCTTGAATGTGGGCACTCAACGACTGTGATATATTTGTATGGTGGGAAAAAATGGGGTGTCAGGCAGCTGAGATGGTTGCAGGTGCAGGTAAAAGACTATTTTAAGAACAAGTTTCACATTGAAACTTCCAGTTTCAAGTTTATTTCTAAAGCACATTTAAAAACAACAAATGTTGTAACCAAAGTGCTGTACAATAAAAAAATACATTAATACTAGAATGAAATAGAATTTTCAAAGTGTTAAAAGGACAAACTAAGAAAACATTATAAAACATACAAATAAAAACCCCTATTCATCTCAGACAACATCATAGGCTATAGAGAAAAAAATGTGTTTTCAATCTAGATTTAAATATGACCAATGAGGAAGAAGACCAACAGGCAAACAAATCAAGACAACACAAACACAAGACCTGCCGTTTTGGAGATGTTCTGACCCGGCCTTCTAGCCATCACAATCTGGCCCTTGTCAAAGTCGTTCAGATCCTTACACGTGCCCATTTTTCATGCTTCCAACACTTCTGCAACTGACTGTTCACTTCCTGCCTAATATATCCCACCCCTTGGTGCATTATTCACTTCACCTGTCAGTGGTTTTAAAGTTATGGCTAATCTGTGTATGTAGCTAGAAACTTGTATGAATTAACATGAGCCATGAGCCAGCCAGCTAGCTAAAAAACCCAGCAAGCTACAGAAACCCCAACAGCATTTGGCTAATTTACCTTTCTTTACATACTATTGATGGGTTATATACTGTTGAAGGTGTTCATTTCAGCATAACTCACTTGGCTAGTTAACATAATCAAAAATGCATTTCTCAGATATAAAACATTTTCAGATTAATTGTATCAGATGTAGACATGTCAAAAGTAACTTGTAAAGGAATTCCTCAAGTAGTTGTTCACCAGATGATTTGTACTGATTTGTATTGAGTTAATTTTTTTCCACCCCTGGGGGAAAGAAGAAGAGCAACCTTTCTTTAGGTGACTGAGAATGTCCATGCAGGATGGAATCAGACTGTCAGCTGTCAATAACTGCATAGAGATGGATGTTATAGTAGTTGCAGTACATAAACCCCCTCATTAAAAAGATGAATGCACATTTCTTTAGTGGTACCAAATCCACATACACTGGTCTACAGAGATCAGGGGGGAAAAGGTGATGATCAGATGAGTCATCCTTCACCGTGTTCTCAACAGGTGGGTGAGTGTATGTGTGGTGTACACCAGGGATTGGTAAAGGACTGAATTCTTGAGCTCTACAGTGATGAGTTCTCAGACTCTGTTATGCTGTGGTGGGCATTTTGCTGGCATGGTTTTGGTCCACTTTTCCCCTACAAATCAATACAAAAACCCAATTTACACATGGCCATTGCATGCATCTTATATCTGGATTGTATCCTAAAGATTGTCACCACATACATTTGTAATGAACTGCAACCCATTACATTTGAACACCAACTTCCAGTGTTGTTCCTTGCATTTTATTTTACAAACTTCTGCATTCATGGAACATGTGTGTGTCATATATTGGGAGGGGTTTCATTTGTCAAATGTGGTTTGGAGAGACAGAAGCATTTGCACTTGTATAACATTCCAAAATGTGTCTCAGATCACCTCCTGAAAATGCATTCTTGGCTGTGGAATCCTGATTTATACGTGGATAATCAGTATCCAGATATTATCCAAATACTCAAGATGCATGGAACATCCAAGTGTGAACTGGGTCGTTGTAATTCTGACTGAACACCTATACCCTGTGAGGAAACATTTCTACGCTTAATGGAAGTGGCTTCATCCATGATGACAATGCCCCCATTCACAGGGCATGAGGACTTACTAAATGTTTTAATGATGATGAAAACATTGTAAATCATATGCTATGGCATTCACACTCATGAGATCACAACCCAAGTTTGGACCGATGCATTAAAGAGTGTTCTACATTTCATTATCAAAACACCAATTCAGGGAATATCTTTTGGAAGAATATGTTCATCTCTCTAGTAGAGTTCCAGAGACTGTACTGTATGTAATCTATACTAATGTGCATTGAAGCTGTTCTGGCAGCTGGTGGTGGCCCCAATACCTTACTTTATGTTTTATTTAATTTGTCCGTATATGCACATGTATTATTCTTCATATTGTTTTACATTAGTTTACAAAAAATAAAAATAAAAATAAACCATCAATCAATCAATTGATTAATTAATAATAATAACGTTGCTTGCTGTAAGAAGATGAAATGCTGCTCTGGTCAGTCTCTGATAACAGAAAGCTAGTTTGTTTTATGAGTTTGTGGTTGAATAATAATAAAAGGCTTTGGATTTGTTTATTTTAAGTAAGGAGTGTATAAATATCTAATTTGGTAAGCTTTCTGACAGATTTAAAGGTTCTCAGGTGACATAGCATGCTGAAAAGTAATGGGAGCATTGTATTTTTTCAGTCTTCATGGACATGCATTTTACACGTAGGTTGCACATGAATTGGAAGAGCTGACTTAATAAAGAGAGGAAAGGTGAACTGAAAGTAGGGCTTGAAATGAACTAAATATAATGTATATATTGTAAATATATAAAATATAAATACTTTTTTTTAATAAACATTTTCATCTTTGTTGCTGAAACCAAAATTTAATCAATCCATCCATTTTCTATACCACTTATCCTACACAGGGTCATGTGGGAGAATGGAGCATATCCCAGGGAACACAGGGCACAAGGTGGGAACTTGGGGCACCTGGAAGGGGTGCCACCGCAGGGCAGAATTGCACACACATTCACACACTAAACAATTTAGAAATGCCAATCAGCCTACAACATGTCTTTAGGCTGGTGGAGGAAACTGGAGTATCTGGAGAAAACCCCAAAGCATGGGGAGAACATGCAAACTCTGTGCACACAGGGCAGAGATGGGATTCAAACACCCCAACCCTGGAAGTGGAGCTAAACATGCTAACCACTTAGCCACTGTGTCTGAAACCAAAATCTGACAATTAATTACTGCAGAGACACTGTGTTCCTACTAATCTGGATGGTAAATTGGCAGCAATTTGTAGAGGAGACTGATGCAAGTTGGATAATTTATTAAATAATGTTCAAACGCAACAACTAAAACTATGACCACAAGAGCTATAAATGTTAACCGTGGATGCAACACGCACACATGCACGTGACAACAACAAAGGCGTGACTGACAACAGGAACTAATATAGTGGTGCTAATCAAGGTGAAATGATTCACAGGTGAGTGTGATTAAGACATGTGACATGCTGGGGCTGATGGGAAATGTAGTTCAGTGCCCCTTTGGTGCTATCATGACATAAATAACCACAAATAACCTACAATATTGTGCAAACAAGGCACATGTAAAGAAATGCTGTAAAGCAAAGATGACATCAAAAAATAATTTAATTAAACGTTTCTACATAAAAACTACTATAGAGGGCAGTAAACCCTTTACTTTTTAAAATTGTATCAGTAGTGTCAGGTACAATTTGTGCAGCTTTATAGGGAAATTGGTGGATCAGTTTTACTAAGCTTCTTGGAGAATTTGCCACAATTCTTCTGAAGACTCTGACTGTGGCACTTGCTTCATTTTTTGCCCGATTTGCAAGTCGCCAAGCTCGCCGACAAAAACCCTTTGATCGGAGGCAAATCGGCGAGCAAACGGTGCTCACCAGTCGGCAATCCATCGTTATGTGTGAACTACTCAACGACGCATCAAAGAGGCTCGCCAACACATCGCTGAGGCATCACCAACGCCAGACAGATATTTGGCATGTTAAATATCTGGAACTGTCGGGCGACTCCACATCCTGTGGTGTGAAAAGTGTCGTCACTGGCAGTGATTGCGGCGACGACCTACAGCCAATGAGAGAGCTAGGTATGGGGTGAGGTCACCGTGAGGAAGGGAAACCCGCAAAACCTATGGCAGAAGCATAAAGTGGAGAAGCTGTACACACATTTTTTGCTCACCTACTATTCTCTGTAGCACACATAACCCCTGCTGCCCATGTGTGCTAATCCATACCTTCAACCACTTTCTTCTTACGTCTTTTCCTTATTGGGGTTTCTTCAGCACAAATCATTGTGCAAACAGCTCACACCACTTGTTTCTGTCCTACGTCCATCTTCAAATCAACACCTCCTGTTTGGTATTGGTTTTCGAGTCATCTATCCGTGTCACATGTTGCGTAGGTTTTCGTGACAAAACATAGTTTGGACACCAGATAGAGTCGTCGGGTGACAGAGTCGTTGTCAGATCGTGTAGTACGTGACCCCCCTGTCACCAAGCAATCACGTAGTGTGAACACAACAACGACTTCAAGACTCCCGACTACAAGACTGCAAACGGTGTAGTCTGAACAGCACAGTGATCTGCCAACGTTGAACACCGTGTCGTGTGAACTAGCCTTAAGTTCCTGTAAAGAGATAACTTGTACAGAAAGCACAATTATTTAATTAACTATTAAACAAAATGGTGGGAGAACATAAAGAGTGAAGAAAGTACACATGCACGTGAAGAGGTTCTCGCAGTGGGACATATTTTATACAGACTATGTAATACACTTTTTTATAACAAGCAGCACTGTGAGGTTTCCCACCGAAGCAGCTAGTAAATTAATGGTGCAACACACTATGCAGACTTTTAGCCATATTTGGCAAATATTCATTTATGAAGGTATGTTCACACATACAGCAATTTATTTTAGTGCCGCAACTCGCCAGTCGCTGTACTATGAAGTCGCCAGTAGGTGTTCCTACTATTGGTTGCCATAATAACATTTATCATTTGGGTGGTGCAACTAGCATTCCACTTTTGACAACAAACCAGTTTTCTTGTCGCTAAAATGAAACATTCTGGAGGGAGAGCATTTATATATAAAATTCACTAGAGTATATAAGCATCATATCCAATGAGATGAAGGAGAAGCAGTCTGTGCTCTTTGCCATTGTGGCCATCTTTGGCGAACGTGCAAGGGTCTGGGTCCACGAAACAATTCAGACTTGCAGGCAGCTTGGTGGATCACGGCTCATGTACGCTCTGCTGTCCCGTTGATAGTCTCTGCAACAAGTCGCTCCAAATTTGCATAAAGTTAAACTTTTCTCATGTCACATCGCTGGACATGCCCACATCTAGTCACCAATGGTTACTGTCGTTCATGTTGCCGGAAGTCTTCAGCTCTCATTCTGAATTAATGGTCTCCGGTCCCTCTGTTGCTGCGATGTGTGACGTCGCTGTATGTGTGAACGTACTTTAAGACAGTAGCTCTACAGATTTTATATTTTGAGAACTTTTGAGGCAGCTAGTGTTGCTGCATCCCGGTTTAGCAATAACAACTTCCCAGAATGCTGTTGGGACATCTCCAGAGTCTCACCTGCTTTGGCCCAGTGAATGTCAGGGTGAGGGTCCACCATGTGTGGAATAGCTGTGGTTTTGTGAGGAATAAATTACAAAAACATAACTCTGCCTCAAGCCCTAACCTTGCAGTGAATTCCTATGAATAGTGCATGTGGCATGCTCTGGCAAAAAGAACAGAAGCTATTTCAAAAGGTGGTTAGCCAAACACTGGACGCAAGAACTTTAAACCCATAAACCTCATAATTAAACCCACCATTGATCAGTTTCTTTAATGCTGCATCTGACATGGTAGATCAGAGGTAGTGGAAAGAAGGTAAATTTTGACTTTCTTTGAAAAGTTTCAGCATATCCTTATGCTTTTATAAGATATTGGTGCTTATATTGATATGGGTGTTCAGTATGATTCCACAGAATCAGGTGTGTGCCACAGAAACATTCATGCAGGAAATTTCCCTGACTTGCTTTTAGCAGCCAAGCACCAGGACATGCTTATACTCTTTTCACAACATTGTCTTAAAGTTGATCTTTTTAAAAAAAGAAAAGAGTGCTGGTTGAAATTGTATTTGCCTTTATTCTTCAAAAACATTACGTTTAAAGAATACCCTCTTTGCAGTTTCAGTGTCTTTGCTTACACAAAAAGCAAAAATCCTATAAGCCAAATTGCCTTTGTTAACACATACAGAACTGATTTAACATGTACAATGTACACTACAGGTGTTCATTTATATACAGGATTTTGCTGTATATAAGGTTTCCCTTAATCACATGCAGATCTAATATCACATGACAAATCCAATCCACTCTCATCAAATGCAACATGGAATGCATTACAATGTTGTGCCAAAAGAGAGGGATACTGAGCCGGGTGGAATGCTGAACAGCAGTCTTCAAGGTCTTTCCTAGCCATTGAGGAGACATTGATAGCATTGGTGGCTTGTGAATGTCTTTGTTGATATCCTATGCCCTAATATCTTGTTGCGTCACAGTAATGCAGGAGGAAGGAGTGAGCAAATGCCAGAGAGCGTGCATATTGTTGGGAGGAAGTGAACATCACCGTGTCTCCTCACGTTAGCACTTCCGGTCACCTTCAGTCCGCATTGTATCTCCTTCACATTTTTTTGACATCAACAAGAACCACCTTTGACACATATTTTACAGTGTTTAATTTTAGTTGAAACTGTGTGTGGGTGCCTAAGCTGACAGAGTAAATTTGTTTATTTATATAAAATGTATATAATTAAAAAAATTAAATAAAAGCAAAAGCACAGGACAACTCTGATAAAATATGTGTTACACACACTGTCAAAATACTGTAGTGTCCGGGGCACCATTTCAGCTATTTCAGCTATTTTCTCCTCTGGGATTAGATCCATGTTTACTAAGGTTATGTGCATCTAATAAAGCGGCTAATGTGGACTGTGCACTCCTGGAACATACCAAAAGCTATTTTATGTGACTGTTTCTGCAAGTTCAGGGAATTAAGGCATAGAATGGCATTTCATTTGCAGGTGGTATCTTCATGACCATATCTTCATAGTAAGTATGTTACAGTGAAAAGCTCTAATGTAGAAGCTCTGTTATTTCAACAGCTCTGTCATTGTCCTAGCTCTCTGTCTTGTTCTTTTTCTCTGTCTATCTGTATGTTTAGAGGAGGCCTCTGCTGCCTGGTCAATGCAAACACACTGTCATTTCCCTACTGATTATGGGGCATGTGGAGTTTAAGCAAATATTTGAGAGGCTGATTCTGTTTTTAGACCTTTTTTGTGATATATGGCTGACCGCTGCAGCGGCCTGCCCGAGGCTCCTCTCGAGCCTGAACTAAGTTCTTCCTTTGTTCCTTAGCCTGCTCCAGCCACCAAATTACCATCACAGCCGCCAAGAGGACGCAATGTGCCATTTCGCCTGTGCCACTAACAAGCCTTCTCATGTAGAGAAGACAAAGAGCACGCTGAGCCACAGTGACAGTGTTTCCGAGGTTTTGGAAGCTATGAATATAGCCTTCTTATAAGCGCGTTGTTAGAATAAAGTTTTTTAGCTTTATTTCTGAAAAAAAAAGGTTCAGATGTACTTTTTATGCATTTTTGTATACTGGCCTATTCATAAGTGCAAGCACTGAGCTTGTATAATTCACTGTATAAACTGCAAGCTGACTCATTAAAGCACCTAAAGAATGTAAACATGACCTGCTGATGATGTCTACATGGCCTTTAAGAGCTGTCTTTGATCACTGTTACTTGATGTCTGATGTTTATCACCCAAACCCCCATTTCTTCATGGCCATTCGTCTGGTTTATGTCTGAGCAGTGGCACTTGAACTTGAGCCCCTAACTTTGTTTATAGCATTGCAAGCTTGTATGCGTGGGGTGCTTATTTGTGATGCTGGGAAAGTTTGTGGACATGGTGCTGTGCATGGAAAAGTCTGTCTTGTTCCAGTTGCACCAATGAAGTGATATGAAGTACAATACTGATTTCAGCGAGCAGGCATCCAGATGAGTAGCTGAGAGCAGCAGTGATCTGAAGACACTGCTCGTTGTATTAAGCAGTCCACAAACTCCGTGCAAATCTGGCACTCATTTGGCAGCTTGAAGTTGGTAATTTTTAGCCACGGTTACAAATAGCGAGTCAAGAGGAATTTACTGAGTAATAAAGGCTTTCCCCCCTACTCTGAGTTAAAATAATGTTGTTCTGGCTATAATCATCCAATTAAAGCAAGAGGCTGCTCTTGGAAAGGCTGAGGATCGCATTTCAAAGGGTGCTCTCTGGCAGTGTCTACACTGATGGTAAGATAGCCAATCATGTGGCGACTGGGTCCTGTGTGTGTGTGTGTGTGTGTGTGTGGAGAAGGAAGCATTCCTGTATGCCTGTGTAGGGTTGCGTGAGACTGTGTTTCACTTGCTCCACAAATAGTATGGAGGCCATCGTGCATGCCTAGTCCTTATCGATAGTTCATCTTAAACATTTCTGCCTTATTTCTCTTCATGCTAGCTTTAGCTTCCTTTCAAACCCTAGGCATACTTTGGCACTGCTCTACCAGATGAGGGAACACCATTGGTTCAACATGCTTAGATGCTATGATTAGTCCGGTTCATTTTGCAGGCCATTCCGATTGGGGCATCAGATGGGGTCACTGAGGTTTCGACTCGGATGCATGGAAACCTTCAAAAGAATGGTGCCCTGTCAGGGAGTTTATGTGGCAAGGAGATGGACTTGAGTCAGGTTTCTTGTTTATGAATTACACACAAACCTTCCTTCAAGACTGTCAGCAGTAACACCCTGCTACTGGGAACTTTAGAAGCTGAGAGAAAGAGAGGGAGGGAGGGATAGAGAGTGAGGTGGAACCTGAGTTGGGTAGAAGGAAACTGGGAAAGAGAGCTAAAAAAAAGAAAGAGAGAGAGAGAGAGAGAGAGAGAGAGAGAGAGAGAGAGAGAGAAAGAGACCGTGGGTTGGGTTGGAGAGGGACTACCTGAGGTGAATAGGAGAGTCAGGGGGAAAAAATCTATAGGAAAAGGGGAAAAAATTGAGGAGAGAGAGCAAGGTTGAGAGAGTTAGAGAAAACAGAGAGAGAGGGAGAGAGAGAGAGAGAGATTTGCAGGGCAAACAGGGTGGGGCCTGGTCCCTGAGCTTTATTCTGGGTAATTACAGACTCCCGTGTGGATATTACTAAGGTCCCAGCCTAGCAGGCGCAATGCATGGCCACTTTCCCCACTGCATTTAAGGAGAAAAATGAAGGAGAAAAAAATCAGTGAAGGTAAACAGAGAAGAAAAACAAAACAGAGAGCAGTTTTCTTTAATTGAACAATTCCAGTTCTGCATATGTAATGTGTTTATAGCTTCGGTTAGAAATGCGTTCTCATCTATAGGCCATGGTTGTATTATCCGCCAGGGTTTTGAAAATGAGCTACTTTTCATTTATGGCACAAAGAGGACTGCCATAAAGACCACACCTCTAACCCTCCCACTTTTCTGTAAATATTAATATATTAAACAGAAGGCATGACAGACCATTGCGCAAAATGGGGGGGGCAGTGGTGGCTTGCTGGTTAAGGCTCTGGGTTACTGATTGGAAGGTCGTGGAGTTCAAGCCCCAGCACTGCCAGGCTGCCATTGTTGGGCCTTTGAGCAAGGCCCTTAACCCTCTCTGCTCCAGGGGCACTGTATCATGTCTGACACTGCGCTCTGACCCCAACCTCCTAACATGCTGGGGTATGCAAAGAAAAGAATTTCACTCTGCTGTAATGTATATGATGTGATTAATAAAGACTCATTATCATTATCATTATCAAAAAGCAAAAACATCACTGAGTGTGGGGCCAAATTGTGGACTTGCAAAAGTGACGAAACATACAGCAGGTGCTATGGTTCCTGGCACCTGGTATCGTGTTAACTTTTCCTAAATCATGTCCAGAGGCTTATCTGCATGATGTCACAGTGTTAACTGATAATTAGCTCAGTCTGGTATAAGGTATCATCTCAGATATCCACAGTTGTAGCCACTTACTATGTATCAGAGTCTCTCTGTGTTAATGCAGGAGTATGTATAGAATTGCAGTTGAGGATGTATTTTTAGTCCGCTGAGCAGGTGCAATAAATCTTTCTCTCTCTTTTTTTTGTGTGGATATGCAAGTGGCAGACGAAAGTAAGGATACATGTATGCGGAAGCTCTGTCACTTCAGAGTACTGACTGTTCCAGGCGTACTGACTGACATCTTTATTTTCAGTCTGAGGACTGCTTGTGTCAGCCACATTCTCTGATCAGTGATCAAAAAAGGAAAACAGCATAGCAGCTTATGCTCATGCACAGTGCATGAAGACAGGGCTCACAAGCAATGGAGGCGATCTTTCATCAAGTTTTGTTGAGAAGGTTCCATGTATTTGTGTCATGCAAGCATGATGTAAGTTCATTCTAAACTTCAAAGCTCTTGGAATACACAGACATTTTAAGTGCTCACAGTTATACTTATAATCATACTCATTTTTATAAACAAAATACAATCAAAGCAACAAACAAGTTATATCATTATTCAAAACCTGATCATTATGTTCTAATCTGTATGTTCACAAACATTCAGTTAATGTTTCCTCTATGTCCTAGTACGTTTATAACAGATACTTCCTGATTATGAAGAGTAACAGAGACCATCGGAGGATTGCCTGCTCGGGTTGGTTCATGCTGTTGTAAGAATTTGAGGCATGACTGCATTGAAACTGTCTCGTGTAATATTACATTGTGGTTACTGTCTAAATGTGGAGTTCGCTTTGAACTTCTTGTTCTTCTTTTCAACATTGTAAGACTGCAGAACCAAAACCAGCGTCTGGTTTCCATTTTGAGTTTCATAAAACAAATGCACTCCATTTCATCTCAGCAAAATGTCCCTCCACTGAAACAAACAAGGGTTAGGCAACTGATTTCTGTACCTTTTTGTCTATAGTGGTTGTGGTATGAATGATATACAGTATAACCTGTACAGTAATGACCTTTTAAAAGGCAATTCCAAACATGCCTAACAAGCTAAAACAACAACAGCTCTTCCACTGAGGGGGACTGATCTACTCACACAGCAACATAAAAAGCTTTTTGATGTTTTTGTGTGTTTAACACAACCAGTGTGTTGTCAAATTATACGTATTCAATTTGGTTGGATTTTGGAAAAACAAATTGTGTTCAATTTAGTAGGCTGCTGTACCTTACTTGCATGACTCTCATCCAACCTTGACTCCTGCAAAAATGTTTTAAAAAGGTAGTGTGGTGTTATTGGCAGTCTGCAATATGATTGGATGATAATTGAATACATGGCATGGTAGACAGTTGTGTATTTCTCTCCTCATTTTAAAACATATTTAAATCAATATGAGAACACATTAATACAGTGATTTTTTAAGAATGTACTGTATGTCTGTTAGACTTAGTGAATTGAATTTTTCTGTCAGTGAACTCAATTTCCTGCACAAAAGAAAAACCAAACCAAAAAAAACAAACAAAAAAAACCAACAATGCACATTGTGCAATATGAAATCAGAGCAGAATTTATAGTTTCCCACACATACAATAAAGTTAAGATATTTCTCTAAGGCTCCATATCATGATTGAAATATGAATTCTTTACTATTTTCAAAACTTTTAACTATTATTTCCAGAACTGTTTAGCTTTTATTTTTCATGGTACAAATAGTGCAGATCCCATATACTTAACCTTGTAAAAATGCACAAATAAAACAGTTTAAATAAATGGTAAATAGGCAACTTATTGTGGCCTTCTGATGGACCAAGAAGAGTTATGCACACACCTCTATTCACGATAATAAATGGAGAAAAGGTGGAACACGTGACTAGCCAAGGTCTTGGGAGTACGCATCTCTGCTGTTTAAATTTATAGTCAGATGCTAACTGCACGTCATTGTTTCATAATGTGTACTTTGCACAATGACAATAAAATTGAATCTCATCTCATCTCTAATATGTGGTCAGAGTTTCCTCCTTTGGCCCTATATACTCATATATGAGCTGAACATGAGATTAATTGAAAAAAAAAAAAGCTTCTGAATGTTCTGAAACAATATTTCTATGATTAAATTGCCCAGAACCATGCTCTAGGAGTAACTTGATGGATTATTTGGAGCTGCCAAGGCAAACTCCAGCTTGGGGTAGTTGGAGTCCGCCCTCAATCCCTGCCTCTGGTGTTTGGGTTGAAAATCATCCCCAGAGGCGCCCCTCAGTGCTTCCTTATCTTAATGACTAGTAACCATCCCTGCTCTATGTCAAAGAAGGGGAAGCCAAATAGAGAGAAATAATGGAGAGAGAGAGCGGGAGAGAGAGAGGGAGAGAGAGAGAGAGAGAGGTCTAAGATAGAGAATTCCTGACAGCTGATAAGAGGAAGTAGGAGATGCAGTTTACTGCATAGATAGGGCAGGAATGCATAGCCAGATGATGACTCTATCCATGACTACATCCTGACCCGTATCTGAGCCTGCTTGGACCCATCATTGCAGTCTCTCTCTCTCTCTCTCTCTCTCTCTCTCTCTAAAATAACTTCTTACTTCTGCTCATTTTTGCATTCTCAGCCTGCGCTGATGTATCGTAAACCCATTCAGTTTATGATCTCAGACTCAATCCATCAGAGACCACAGGGTTGTACTTTTTCAGGAGCGTTGCTGTTTTTAGGACCATGGTCGATTTCATGTGCAGTGCAGAATATGAATTTGCAGTCTGTTAAATTGCGATGGAATCGCCAGCGACTAGGTGACCTGCCAACCGATCCCCTTTGTTGAGGCTGCATTAGCCCTGCATTGGCATGATTCATCTGTTAAGGGCACAATGGTCGTGTATGGCGAGAGAAACAGAATCCTTGAAAGACACTGTAGAAGAGAGCCAGCCAGACGGAGAGCATTTGAGCAGCACAGACTGCACCCCTAAGCCCTTTTAACTCACTATAAATCTCACAGTAGACTGCAGGCATGGGGAGCAAGGAGTGACACAGAAGGGGGGTGGATACATACAGTGCTGTGTGCCTAAAGTCAGGCTCAGAGAAAGCCATATTGTAAAGTGGAGCTGGCCTGCACACAGCCGTTTCTCTCTGATCCTCTACAGAGTAAGTCAAATAAGTCAGGGCACTTCATTGTCATTACTAATAGGGGTAAGGATGGTGATGGCAACAATTCACTCCTAGCAACATCAGCATTTTAGGGTTCCCTCTGTTGGTCTGTTGGTCAACCATCAATGGCTACTCGTCCTGCAGAGATTTATATATTTCAGTTATGTACTCTATTAATGAAGCCTAAAATCTGACCTCAGTTACCTTCAGGTCAGTTAAGGAATAATTGTGTAATAGGGTTATGTCCCCTGTGGTGCTGTGAACGTGAGCTCAGTCACAGCTGTGGCAAGACGGGAAGGAATCTGTGTGTGTGTGTGTGTGTGTGTGTGTGTGTGTGTGTGTGTAGTTGGGTCTCAGTACAAAGCCCTCACTTCTGAACTGTAGCGCTCCACAACCCCAGACAGCAACAGGAAGCAGAAGTGCACATAACTCCATGAGGACACTCTCCTACTGTGCTGCAGAACCTCAACAAGTCATGCTGGGTTTATTTTTCTCATTCTACATGATTATTGTTTCATCAGCTAATATTTGACAGCTTAACAGCCTTGCTAACAAGGCTAGTGTGTGTTTGTATGTGTACAAACATATGAGCGTAGTTGTGAGTTTGATTAAATCTTAGTGTTTTTGTTTTCCTCTGCTTGTTCATTTCTCACTATCTCTGAACAATTGCATTGTGTGCATCTCTGCTGCTCCCTCCCAACACTATCTGCCTCATCGGCCAGTGATGATAGTGTGGAGACTGGCGTCTGAGCCAGTGATAACTGTTGGGGACAGTCTCTATCTCTCTATCTTTTTCTTTCATACTCTCAGTCTTTCTCAGTGCACTAGAGCGTGCAATGACAGAGGGAGCCTGTCCGGGGGGTGTAGGGTCACCCGTTGTCGTGAGAAAAAGCAACCAGTCAGTCACCAGCCAGTGTGTATGTGTGTGTGTGTGTGTGTGTGAGAGAGAGAAAGACTGAAGATAGGATGGCACCAGTGTGGGCCAGTTCGTATCAGAAGCAGCCTGGAGCCGCCAGGGAGAGGCTAGCACTATTATCACGGTGCTCTGGGTGCCCTGGTGACGTGATG
The DNA here is from genome assembly GCF_023375685.1 of Ictalurus furcatus. Lineage (NCBI taxonomy): Eukaryota > Metazoa > Chordata > Actinopteri > Siluriformes > Ictaluridae > Ictalurus > Ictalurus furcatus. The sequence continues at coordinate 13,298,705 of NC_071258.1, forward strand.
CCCCCTTATCTTCACTGCCATCATTTTTTCTGCTGCTGAGTCATCCCCCGCCTGTGCCCTAGCGGGAATCTCCTGATTTTTCAGCTAAGGCACCTTATATGCACCTTCATGTATGCGAACTTGTGTTCAAGGGAGCTTTGATGGATTGGATCATCTTGGGTGCAAAAAGCCAAGGAAGGTACTTTGTCATGCCTTCCTTCTCACTCCTTCCCCCTCACCTTTTATCCTTTCTTCTCTTTTTCATCAGAGAGTTGATCTGGAGCTTCCCACTTCCCATCTGAATCTGCCCATCAGCCTGGAGAGCTTGGCAGGGCCATTAATGAGGAATGAGGAAGGTGTAAAGGCTTTTAGCCTGCATCAAATTTTATCTACAGGATCTATGGTTGTGGACTCAAATTGTTAGAAACTGTGAGATCTTTTTACATTATAAATTTTAAATAAAATTTTTTATAAATATGTTATTTACATATCACTGAATATAGTATGGGAGAAGTTCTACACCAAAATATTGCTTACAAGCAAAAACTTGCTTTTAAGTATAACAACACACATACTAAAAACTAAATTACATTGTGAGGCTTTCACACTTGACTTATGCTATGAGCTACTTTCTTTTAGTATTTTTAGAGTAACCCTGTAATAGGCACAACATCCAGTCATCCACTCAACAACATACTGTCCAGCAGCTTGTTTTGAGTGGTTTTAGACTTATATACTACATGTGCACACCTGTCTAACACACCCATATGTGCTTTTTTGAACATCCTAGTCCAGATTTAGTCCCCTTTGCTATAATAACAATGTCTACTTTTCTGGGAAGACTTTCCACAAGATTGTGGAGTGTGATTGTAGGGATTTGCCCATTCAATCACAAAAGCATGATTGAGGTCAGGCACTGATGTCGTTGAGAAGGCCTTGGGCACAGTCGGTGTTCCAATTCATCCCAAATGTGTTCAGTGGAGTTGAGGTCAAGGTTCTGTGCAGGCCACTTGAGCTCTTCCAGTCCCAACCTTTGCAATCCATATCTTCATGGACCTTGCTTTGTGTACAGGGACATTGTCATGCTAGAACATGTTTGGGACCCTTAGGTCCAATGAAGGGAAATTGTAAAGCTACAGCATACAAAGACATCCTATAAAATTGTTTGATTTGAACTTTGTGGCAACAGTTTGGGGAAGACCCACATATGGGTGTGATGGTCAGGTGTCCACATACTTTTGGCCATATTGTGTACCTTTGTTCAACTGTGTTTGATACAGCAGGTGTTTTTCCCCATTGCCAGGTGTGAGGCACACACAAGAGAATTACTATAAATAACCAGGGTTACCAGTGTTCAGCAAAAATTCCAACCAATCTACTTCTGGAAATACACACAAAAGTCCTGAAACTATGTAAAGGGAAGACACATTTTCTTCTTTTTTCACCTTTTTTTGGTTGACATTGTTGACTACATAATCCCTCTTTGTCTTGCCCTCTCTCTCTCTCTCTCTCTCTCTCTCTCTCTCTCTCTCTCTCTCTATATATATATATCTTTGCATGTATCTTAAAATAGAAATAGCTCTGTACATCACAGACACACTGTCTACACTTTGCCTTTGTTTGCAGAAATCTCTTATAATTATCTCCAATTATTTGATATAAAACAAGATCTTGGCAAACACATCAATGTAACATCGGCTTATATCTGTCAAAAAGCATTTTTTTTTTTTTAATAGTTGGTCACTTAAAAGTGGTAATTATTATTTCACCAGGATTTAAAACGTCTGTGGTTGTGAATAAGGAGTTTATGAAAATTAACATTTGTTGACTGGCTGCTATGTATAGTTGGGACTCTGCCTCATCTGCCCTTATGGATGAGCCACCACTGCTCAGTCTCATTGCAGATAATTATCAGGTAGAAGTCTGTACAAAGAAGATTTAAAGTTAATATACAGTGAAAAAAACAGTAAATCATGTGCTTTACCAGAAACATAATGATGCAGCAACTACCCAGAAATAGTACAGCATGTTGTAATAAGCTCATTGTTTCATGGTTTCATGCTGAATTTGTATTGTAAATCAGTAGTGGTGTGCTGGTGTGCTGCTATTTTGCCAGACAAAGACAGCTTTGGAATTCTGTGATGGAAGAGATATTACTATTCATCCGTCCAACACAATAAAGTTTATCAACATGCCCATCAGAGTACTGAACTCTCCTGTGCTTCTTGCTTTACTAAATTGTTTGGGTCAGTGGTGTTTGTCAGATTTACTTGTATTTAACCATTAACAATAGCAGTTGCAAAACCTTGACAGAAAAAGTCACTTTAAATTGTAATCATTTTCGTTGGGTAAGCATTTAAATGCATGTGTCAGACAGTTATGTGTCCCCAAAACATTTCTTGATGACCAAGTATATCATACAGTTATTGTGTGGTGTCTAGGGTTTCAATGGTAGTCATTTGAAAATGCTTCTTCCACCTCTTCTGCAGTAGACCACCCTTGAGAATAAAGAATAAACAAACTATAGCCTGTTTCTACTAAATGCACCATTGGGTAGTTTCTCCACACTAACCCCATTCTACATTTGGCTGCTTGGTTTAGGGACATCAGTTTGGGAGAGGATCAGGCTCTAGCATGTGTAATGAATAATGGTTGAGTAAAGTAGGTCGCTTGACCAGGAAGTGTAAGTCCATTAATGCCTGTTTTCCCATGGACTCAGAATGTGACTAATGTCCAAACAGAATTCTTTCATTGATACACGACTGAAAACGGTTGATTCATAAATGTGATTCACTTGTTTTTTGTTTTTGTTTTTTTGTTTTGCTTTTCCATTTTCTTGACTGTACAAGCATATAGTTAGGAAAGACAGTACTATGCAAAAGTCTTGCAAAGTAATGCACATGCAAAGAAATGCTGTAGAGCAATGATGCCTTCAAAAATAATTAAATTAAATGTTTCTACATTAGTTAAAATAGTATAAAGAGCAGTAAACAGTAATAAATTAAACAAAGTCAATATTGGGTGTGATGACCCTTTGCTTTAAAAACAAATTAATAGTCTCAGGTATAATTTGTGCAGTTTTATAAGGAAATGAGCTGTAAGTTTTATTGAGCATCTTGCAGAACCAGCCACAGTTCTTCTGGAGACTTTGACTTTCGCACTTGGTTGTTATTTGTGCAGCAAAGCCCAGTAGCGTTCATTAGGTTTCTTTTTTTGTCTGAAAAGTGGTTTCTTACATAAAATGCTGCTTTCTTTAATGACATGCCAACATTTTTCTGTAACATTTAATTTTGTGCTGGAAATCTGATGTTTTGAAATCTAAAATGTTTTTTTGTACTGACTCCTTAATGTAGATGTCATAAAATAAAAATCTGTAACAAAGATTGCACTAAAAAAAAGGGTGCCTAAGAGTTTTGCACAGCACTGTACATTTAGTATATATTGTAGCGAAGAGTGTGTGCCACTCGTTTCCCAAATTTTCACACTTGGAAAGTGTCCAACTTGTTTTTTGGAGAACACAAACAAATCGGAATGGTTATCACCCTTTATTTTGCATGGGCAGTGTGCACATGCCAGTGCTATCCCTTCTCAAGCATCTAAAACAATAAGGCATTATCAAGATGCCAATCACAGAACTGAACTTTCCTGTCCTTCTCACTTTGCTATTTGCTACAGTTTGGGTCAGTGGTGGTTGGCAGATTTATTTATCTTGATCTGTGCTGGGTCATGTTTCTCTGTTGAGTTCCTTCACATATCCTGAATGTACTTCCACTGTACCTGTGCTGTCTGGGTGGGTAACACCCGAGAGCTCTGATGGCACTATAGTGGGCTGTATTTCAGGAGGTCTCCTCATTGCCTGGATTCTACAGAGTGTCTGTATATCTACTCCAGCTCAGCAAACAATACGCAGAAGCACAGAAGGTCCTGAAGGATCCCCACTGGTGATTTTACATTGTGAGAGGGTCAGCAGGAATGTAAGTGTGTGTGTGTGTGGGAGAATGTATGAGATAGAGGCATAGCGAACCTACCATGCCTGGCAGGGATCACTCAGTGTCATCTGTATCAGTGCCCAGTGCTGTGCCATGTAGTTAATGTTACCCTTCAGAATGCACGCTCTCAAATCTCTTCCAAGGTCTCATTTGGTTGTTACTGTTACCACTCTTGCATTTGACTGAGCTAATACAAAGATACAATGCAGTATTGATTTCTGTTTTTCAAAACAGAACAGCCTAGACATGAAGAGAGTCACACTATTCCCATTTATTGTTGGTACAGGTTTTATTTGTTGTTTCACTCATTTTCATATTCAAGAATCCAAATATGAAAAAATACCCACTGCCGTACATTTCAGCATGAACTGAATTGACCTGGAAGTACAAGTAAGCTATTGTCATGTGACGGGGTTGGAGACAGATGCAAGACCAGGTTAACCTTTTATTTAAAAAACTGGCACACTGGCAAACAATTCCAAAATGGCAGGCAAAAACCATAAACTAGAACAGGCAAAAAGTCAGGTGATCAGCAAACAGTACAACATGGGCAAATCCAAAATCTATGCAGCAAGGCAAGATCAAAAACTTTGCAACTGGGTGAATGTCCAAAGTCTGTTTATATAGATATTTATATATATAGATATATATATTATAAATTTGGGGTGATTCAAACTTGCAGCATCTGGAAAATCATGCTGATTTTTTTCAGCTGCCATGCCACCCTCCTTTACCTCTTGCTATTTATAAAAAGCATATATATATATATATATATATATATATATATATATATATATATATATATAAACAATACCACAATGTACACGGCCCTGTGCCATCTTATTTTTCATTCCTCTAGTGGGGTGTTAAAGACCTATGTGTGTCTGCAGAGTGGTGGATGTGTGTAGGGGTGTTTGGGACACTTGGAGTCACGTGATTGTGTAAATGTGCTGTCTGGAAGCAGGAATATTGAAAGCAGATGTGTGCTTCCAAAACGTGGGGAGAACACTTGAATAAAATTATTCCTCCAAGTTTATTGATTGCTGATCCTCTTGCATGTTTGACCTATCAGCAAGACTCTGAAGCCATGAGGATAAACTCAAATAGAGGTCAGCTTGAAAGATGACATGGCACCTAATGCTTTGCTGTACTATATACACAACAAGACTGTAAGAGATCCATTATTATTTAGCTTTGCGGGTGTATCCTTTATAATTATGACATTGGAATGTGTACATCTGACGCATATGTCAGAGCTAATCAACATTACTGCTGCTCCATAATTAAAGTACTGCATAGTTGGATAAATACTAGTTTATCCACTAGTAAGAATAACAGCAAAAGCTACAATTTGTGGGTATCCATTTCTTCAGTTTATATCTAAACCTGCAGAAAATTTGTTATTTATTATTCTAAATACACATTTTGTTCTTGCAGTGTCTCCTCTTGATTATAACCAGAACAAAGCCTTTGTCTCACTTAGCTTTATCTCAAGCTGGTGCTGTGATACTTCAGCAGAGGCAAATGTTATTAGTCACAGCAGGAATGTAAAGCATGTGTGTCAATGTCACATTAGTGTAATCACCCTTACCTCCTGCACACCCCTGCAAAATAAAGCCATACTGTGTGCTATCAGTGAAGGAGAAAGCACACACTACCAACACCTTCCCATGTCCTTATCTCATGTATCTTTTTTAAAAATTTAAAATCAGTGGTCACCAACCCTGTTCCTGGAGATTTACCTTCCAGAAGACTTTTGCTCCAACCACAATCGTGCCAACCTGACCATCTAATCATTGCCTTAAGAAGTTCTTTATAACCCAAAACATGTGTGTTAGATTTTAGTTGGAGATGAAGCCTGCAGGAAAGTAGATCTCAAGGAAGAGGGCTGGTGACCACTAATTTAGTAGGATAGTCTGGCAGCTTTTGATATTCTTTTTGACCTGTAAAGAGGAATTAGATCATGTGCATTTTATTGATTGAAGTATTACCAGTGAGTGTTTAAAGTTCAGTATATACACCAAAGTGATGTTTTACAAAGCCACATGCAACATTTAGATAAAATTTATACTTAGAAGTCACTTGGCTGAAAGTCTGAGAATGTTTAATTGCCTTTTTTTATAGTTGGTATCTGCTTCGTGCTAGGTTTTGTTTCCTATTATCACTATACATTATGACTGGAACTAAGCAATGACATGACAATGATAACATTGTGCCCTGCGATGGATTGGGACCCTGTCCAGGATGTACCCCGCCTTGTGCCCGATGCTCCCTGGGATAGGCTCCAGGTTCCCCGCGACCCTGAAGGATAAACGGTATAGAAAATGGTTGGATGGATGACAGTGATAACACCTCTGTGCACAAAATGAACTCCATAAAGACATGGTTTGTCAAAGCTGGTGTGGAAGAACTGGAGTGGCTTACACAGAGCCCTGAACTCAACCCCACTGACCACCTATGAGATGAAATGGAACGCTGACTGCACCTTCTCGCCTGACCTCACTAATGCAATTGTGGCTAAATTGGCACAAATCCCCACAGCCACATTCCAAAATGTATAAGGAGCCTGTTTGAAAGGAAACATAAATCAGGCTTTAGATTGCTGCACCAATCATGACCCAAAAGATCATCATTATGAAACCCAATCCTTTCCTTATTAGACCAAAAAGCTAATAAGGCCAAAAGTTAGATTAATAGTACTTTATTTACCAGTATGAATTCCAGCAAAAGCTAAAGACTGTGGTCAGCCAGCATGTGTGTGTGTATGTTTGTACTTCTATGTAACTCATATATCATATATGAGTTTATGTCAATCCACTTATAGGGTAGTGACGTATGTACCCACAGTTGCCATAGGGGCCTCTCTTCCCAGGTCTACCCCCATTGTGTGTGTCTGCATCTCTTCCCCTATGGCCTGCTGATAGTTTTCACTCTAGCCCCAGCAATTAGGTGGCTCCAGCCTTTTCTGTGCAAAGAATGAGGAAGAGAAAAGGGGAGAGATTAGCAGGAGCCAAGAGAACAGTAGAGGCGGTCAGAGGAGGGAGGGGGAGCAGAGAGCAGCCAGAGAGTCTGCTTCCCCAGGCACCACTCTGCTCCTGTGGCTGACAAGGCCTGACGCCGCTGACTGCCGCGCTTATCAGCCAGCTCTGCTTCACTCTACTCAGCTCACCACTCACTGGCTTAAACAAGAAGCTGTTTATCTGAGCACAGCCCTGCACCCACACTCTGGCTCCACTCAAATCTGCCCCACCAGACCAATTCCCAACAGCACAGTCTGCACAGACTGAGAGAGACAGAGAGATTTTAGAAAGATAAATCAATAGAGAAGCACCCACTGTTTCTGACCAAAACTGTCCCACCCTCCACTGGACTAATATATCTCATTCTTTATCAGTACACATTTCACAATTGACTCATTTTCTCTGGAATTGTTGATTTCTTGGAGTCTTTTTTAGTTTGGTCAAAGTTACTGTCCAAGATTTCAAAGTTTGCACCAAAGTAAACATTCTTTGACTCAGAATATGGAATTAGGCTTTGATGTGACTCAGACTTTCACATGAGGCTCCCAAGTGAAATTCTTTGAAAAAATATCAATTTTGAGAAAATTTGACTATTATACTATTATATATATTTGGTCTAATAAGGAAAAGACTAGGTTTCATAATGATGACCTCTCTGGGTCATGAATTGTGCAGCAGTCTAAAGTCAGAATTATGTTTATATTATTACAGGCTGATTATATTTCTGAAGAACACAGGATAACACAATATAAAGCATAATTTAATTGCCACATAAGTTGCAAAACAATGTGCAAAATGCAAAGGACCCGAGTAATTGAAATTCTAAAGTGCAGTTGACATTTACGTTTCATAGTATTTTCACAGTATAGTTTATAGTGTGGAGTGAAGGGGGTCAGTTGAGTTTGAGAATGAATGATAGCCTGTGATATGTTATCCCTGCTTCTTTGTCCTTTGCCACCAGTCTGTTTTGTAAACAATCTGCATGTCTCCAGCTGAATACAATTTTCTGCTATGTCTATGATTCTTTGAATATCTTTTCTTTCTTTCTGTGTGGCATTTCCAGGTGTCCAGGTGCTCAAGGGCAGGATGATGGCCACCACATCATCCACCTTTTTGGGCAAACTGCAGGGGGTCTATAGACTCTGTTAGAATGTTGGTGATGAGTTCAAGCACTAGTGCAGCTGGTCAGTAAATACACTGCATGCCTCAACAGGTGTCAACCATAGTGGAACCTCCAGTTGGAGGGTCAGCAAACAACTCCCTGTTCTTCAACACTCACATATGTAGTGGGCACTCTGTTCTGGCTGCTCTGGCACAGAAGTGGGCAATTAGCATAGATGATGAAAACAATACTTCAGGAAGTAGCGCAGTCTGTATTAGTCCTATATGAGACTTGATGGGAAACGAACGTGAGAGTGAATCTTATAAACAGTCCTCGATAAGTATGTGATTGTGTGCAGGTGATAGTGATTAGAAGAGAGCGGAGCATAGAAGGGGGACGTCTGGTGTCGGTGTGACAGTCGGAGTGGAGGAGCCTGGTGTAGGAGTGACAGTACCCCCTCCCCCCCCACTCCAGAGACCCAGACCCCCGATGTCATGGATGAACCCATCCACATGGAGCTGGATGATCAGGATGATCTGCATGGAAGTTCCTAAGTAAAGCGGGGTCCAAGATGTCGTCCCGAGCAACCCAAGAGCATTTTTCTGGGCTGTAGCCTTCCTAGTCGTCCAGGTACTCAAGGTGACTTGAGTGGGTTCCTCATCGTCACTGGACTCTAAGGAGGAAGGAGAGAGAGGAGGATGGTAAGGTTTGAGGAGTGATACATGAAATGAATCTGGTGGTTGGTGAAGGGAATTCTGGTCATACTCAGCCCAAGGCAGGTTGCAACTCCAGTGGTATTGATGCTATATGGCTATATGTGTGCAGAGAACATCCTATCTTTTGGATCTTCCTCTCAGTTTGCCCATTCAACTGAGAGTGGTAACCTGAGGAGAGGCTGACAGTCACCCCCAGGAGCTTAAAGAACATCTTCCAAACCTTTGAGATGAATTGAGGGCCCTGATCTGATACTATATCCTCTGGAAGGCCATCATTTCGGAAGACATGTTGGAATAATGTTACTGTGGTCTCCAGTTTAGTGGGGAGGCCCTTCAATTGAATCAGATGGCAGGCCTTGGAAAAGTGATCTACCACAACCAATACACACCTGTAACCATTGGAGGCAGGTAAGTCTGTGATGAAATCTACTCCTAGGTGTGACCAGGGGCGGTGCAGAACAGGCAAAGGGAGGAGCTTTCTGGCTGGTAAATGGCAAGGAACTTTAGACATTGAACAGTCCAGGCAGGCTTGGATGAAAAGCCAAACATCGCGGGACATGGTAGGCCACCAGTAACAGTTCTGAAGGTGTGAGAGGGTCTGTGCCATGCCAGGATGTATGGGTGCTGATGTGAAACTTTCCTGCAGTGTCTGGGATGCAGTAGATGCTTCTTGAGACCAAGGTAGCGTCGAAGGCTTGTTATGGCAGAGGGAAGTCAATGGAGCTAAGATGGAGCTGAAGTTCCTGATGAAGCGTCTGTAAAAATTTGCAAACCCCTGGAAATGTTGAAGTTCCTTCACCGTGGTAGGTTGTGGCCAGGACAGAACGGCTTGCACCTTCCCCCAGTCCATCTCTACCCCATGGGGCTGATGTTATACCCCAATAACTGTATGGAGGGTTGACGGAAGGAGCACTTCGCTTTGAAGAACAACTGATGGTTACGGAGATTGTGGAGAACTAGTTGCACATGCTGTTGGTGCTCAACTAGATTGGTGGAGTAGATGAGTATGTTGTTGATGTAGATAATGAGGAACCAGTGGAGATACTGTTGGAAAATCTGGTTGATAAAACCGTGTAAGACTGAGGAGGCATTGGCTAGCCCATATGGCATCACCTGATACTCATAGTGGCCTGTAGGGGTGATGAAAGCTGTCTTTCACTCATCTCCATGACGGATACGAATGAGATTGTAGGCACTCTGTAAGTCCAGCTTGGTGAACACAGTTGCTCCTCTCAGATTTTCAAGGGCAGCAGGGACCAGAGGAAGAGGACAGTGGTACTTAACGGTAACTGCACTGAGGGCACGTAATCTATGCAAGGTCTAAAGCTGCCGTCTTTTTTTGCTACAAAGAAGAAACTCGATGCAGTTGGACAAGTAGAGGGGCGAATGTGACCCTAGTGGAGAGATTTGGTAATGTACTCCTCCATGGCTTTCTGCTCTGGCGGGGACAGAGGGTACAATGTGGCAAGTGAGCACCTGGTAGTAGCTCGATGGCACAGTCCCATGAGCGATGAGGTTGTAACTGGGTAGCCTGTTGGGGACAGAAGACATAAAAAGAGCATGGTATTCAGTACGGATGGTGAGATGGCGGCCAAGAGATGGACTCTCTATGGATGTAGCACAGACAGGTGTTGCAGAGGAAGGTTCAGGGAGCTGGCATTGATGGGGAAGAAAGAGGCAGCTCTGGATACATTGTGTATGCCAGGCATGGATCTCTCAGGCACTCAGGCAGACTATGAACTGCAGAGCCAGAGTACAGACAGAGATGAAGTTCCTGACATCTCTGGTGCTCATGGGGGTCAAATGGAAGGAGTCGAGCACACAAGTAAAGTTGCCATCTGACTTTGCACGATCAACAGTTTAAGAAGATCCAGTGGCTTTCTTGACTTATTTCAGAGGGAGCAAGTGTAGTCTTCACTCTCCAAGGTGGGTTGCTGTCTTAAAGGGGAACAAACTGGTGGATGGGAATTAAGAAAAATTGGGTTATAAAAAAGAGATCTCTCTAGGTAATACAGTGGTGTTATCCTGTGATGTCTGTCCAGACACAAACAGCCTCGGGCTTTATCGTCAAGATCTAGACCTCATTCCTGAGTAGTCGGGCGAAAAAAAATCTCCCTTTATCTCAGAGGAGAGGCAGTCTGATGAAAAAAAAAATAGACTGACAGATTGACTGAACTGTTTCAACATTGAGGAATCTGTCTTTGTACTTTTAATAAAACCAATTAAGGAAGAAGAACCAGGGAAAATGCAAAGGATACTTGCCTGAAAAGCTTAAACCCAGAGGGAAAAGAACAGTTACAGACCCTCACTGAAAACACAATAAAAGCACTCTTGGCTTTAAGTATTAAACAAATCCTTCTTCTTCCTTAAAGCATGTCAGAGGCATGGACAATATCTTTGTTTGGCTTATGCTCTCTTGGCTCCAGGCCCAGCACATTTATTTAAGAGGCATGACAGGCAGTTGCTGTTCATTCATTCATTCCCCTCAGCAGATGAGTTGTTTGACTGCAGTGCCAATGCCCCTCTGGGTGTTGGGGATAAGACTCTGCCTGGAATGTACCCATATCACACACTCCAAATACCTCACTGTGGAAGTGAGATAATGGTAGTGGTGTATGCTACTTCAAGAATTTATGGTCAACACATTGTTGGCAGTTATGAACTCATAATATTTTAGGCACTTATTATTACCACATGGTCTACACTTTCACAACCAATGACCATATGCTTCTATCATTTTAATAAATAAAGTGTCTGCAAATTTGCTTCACTTTGTGTTTAAATGTACAGTATTGCAAAAATGAATTGGTACATTTATTTACAGCAGAATGTGTTTGAGGATATTTGCACATATGGCCACTGAATGTGAAAGCATTGACCATAGGGCATGAGGGTTCGGTGTACAAGGGGTGTCTGCTGACCCTCAAATGGCAGGCTCCACTACTCTGTTATGTTGACTTTGCATTTCTGGGCTTCCACAGATCTGTCTCACACTCCACTCAACTCATCGAGACATTCTTAGGCTCACATGACCCTTACATTTCACACTGCCTAAAAAACATCTGATGCTCTGTATTGATGTACTGCATGCATCCAACCTGCATGCCTCTGACACTGAATATTAGCACTTCCCTAGATCAGTGCTGGTAAGTTATAGCTAAAATTGCAGCTGGGGCATTTTAAAAAAGCTCTTAATGTTTCTCACTGTGCACTGAGGCCTTGACAGTGTTTACTAAGTAACGTCCAAGAGCTGCTGGCTGCTGTTAAAGACTGGACAGGATGAAGACAGGGTGATTGCCTCCCAGCTGAGCATCATGATAGTGAGATGATTCAATTTATGTTTACCAAGCCGCCATAACAAGTCTGAGAGCTCCTATGTACAATTGATGATTATTCAAATAGTGACTTATACTAGCATTTTTTTTTCATCATGGTGAATCATTTTGGTCTTCAAGCCAAATTGGAAGATACATAAACACAATCCTGATCCCTAATGTGTGGAGGAGTGAAGCTGCATCACTGAAAACAGGGGGTAGATGCTGACCACCAAGAGATTGGCAATGGTTTGGTCTTATTCATTTAGAAAGACAGTTCTGAAAGGAAAATAATAGAGGATATATCATTACTGATCAAAAGGTTGTGAGTTCAAATCCCAGCACCATCAAGCTGGCACTGCTGGGCCCTTGAGCAAGGCCCTTAACCCTCAACTGCTTAGTTGTATAAATGAGATAAATGTAAGTCGCTCTGGATAAGGACGTCTGCCAAAAATGCCATCAATGTCAAAAATAAAATAAAATAATAGAATTAAAGACCCAGCAATGTTTTCCAATCTTCAGCTGTTCAGTTGTATTGAAACTGTGCCCACTGAAGGCTCAGATTGGCTGAAAGTAGTGGAATCTGATGTGGTCTTCTGTGTTATAAATTCTCTGACTCTTCAAACCTCATGTTAGCACAGAGTAACCATGGGTTCCTCTAATTAACTAACTGAGGATATGCAAATTATGCTAATTGATGCCTACAAAACAGAGGACGGTTATAAAAAGATATCAAAGTGCTTCCACCTACAATTTCTACTGTCCAAATGTCATTAAGAAATTGTAGTTAAGGGGAAGTGTGGAGGTCAAGGCAAGACTTCTGGAAGACCAAGAAAACTTTTAGATGGAACAGTATCCTGTCCAGAAAGGCAAAGCAAATCTCCCATATGACACTAAGGACCTGTAGGAAGGTTTAGCTGACACAGGAGTTGTAGTGCACTGTTCTACTTTGCACTGTTGCTTGCACAAACAGGATCTGCATGGAAGAGTCATCAGAAGGAAGCCTTACATGTGACCTTATCACAAAAGTGAATGTCTGATGTATGCAAAACAACGCCTAGATAAGCCAGAGGCATTTTTTTTGTTCATTTTTGGGAACAAGTACTGTAGACTGTTGAAGTAAAAATGGAAATCATTGCCTACAATCACGAAAGGTATGTTTGGATAAAAAAAAAAGAGAGGAAAGAACACCTTGCCAACTGTTGAGCAAGGGGATGGATCTATTATACTTTGGGGTTGTGTGGAAGCCAGGGGCACAAGATTGCACAGGTAGATTGAAGAATGGATTCCAATAGATATCAGCAAATTCTGTAAGCAAATGTAACAGAGTCAGTCAAGAAAATGAAGCTGAAAAGAGGTTGGCATCTACAACCGGACAATGATCCAAAACATACCTCAAAATGCACCACAAACTAGTTCAAGAAACACAAACTGAAGGCCCTCACTGTCCCCTGACTTAATCATCATTGAAAATATGTAGGTAGATATTATAACAGGCTTTGCATGCAAGAAGGGATCAAGAATATCTCAGAACTAGAAACATCCTGAATGGAAGAGCGGGAAATGAAAATCCATTAAATAAGCATAGAAAGACTACTAACTGGCGATAAAATGCATTTGAAAGCTGTGATATTTACCAAAGGGGCTTTAACTATGCACTGACCTAACAATGTGTCCAAACTTTTGCACATGCCACAATTACTATTTTATTATTTTCTCTTTTTTAAGTTGATTATAAAGTAACTGTATATTATTATTATTATTATTATTATTATTATTATTATTATTACTGTTATTATTATTATTATTATTGTTGTTGTTGTTGTTGTTATTGGTGGTGTTGTTGCTGTTGTTTTTGTACATTGCAATATTGTTGCAGCCTGAGCATTGACGTGGGTGTAAAGTGTCTATGCAACAGAATGTAAAAGAAGAATTAGTTTTCAGGTCTGAATAAGGTCAATGTTTTTTAAGCTTTTATGTCCTAATTATTTGTTATTTATACTACTGATTAAAATTCAAGGCATGTTCAGCTAACTGGTTTATGAGCAGAAACTCAAGGACAACTGCTCTAAAGTGGACACCCTGTCCTGAATTTGCCAAAGTTCATTCTTTCATCTAGTCTCTGACTGCTATGTTTCCCAGAATGTTCCGAAACTCAGAAGGAGCTTAATCATTTTCTTCTGTATGGTGTAGAACTAGCCCAGAGGGTAGATCTGCCTCCAGCCCACCAGATTCAGCCTTATTTTTACCACCGGTTTGGGAAATGCAGAGCTGCAATCAGAGAGATGAGAATGGCTGTAATTACAGTCTTTTAGACTAAAACCCTGCTGAAGTCATTCTCCTCATCTCTCTCGTTCTCCATATATTGTACAGTATCTCTAGCTGTCCCTCTTTCACTTTCTATCTTTTTCCTTCCTTTCCTTTCCTTTTTCACTTTTTTCACTGGTTTCATCTGTGTCAGGGTTATGTTACCTGTTCAACTGCATTTACTGTGTAGTCATCATTAGAGCCCATGTGGCTTCTCTCTTAGCAGTAGCAGAACTGTTGGATTAGATACAGCTGTGGGTTCCTTAGAACAGATAATGATGAAATACAGCACGGCAGAAACTGATACAGCCTTTGTACTCAGATGGAGATTTCCAACCACAGTCACGGGCATCTGTCTTACCAATTAATTGTGTTTATGTCATCACTATACGCGACACACTTAAAACTTTTTTTTTTTTAAAGTGCACCGATAGAATTGCTAGCTTGAATTTTTGACAGCATGTAAATCATGTATTGAATTATATACACCATTTTAAGTGTGGGTTCATGTACATTTTTTTTTTTTTTTACGTGTTTACACATTTGTATTTTTACACAAAGATTGTCCAACAGGTTTTTGTGGGATAAGGAGGGCCTGTTTGAGTTCATATTCAGCCAAGAGAGACAGTGGAAAATTAACACCCCATGAACTGCTTTTATTAAAGTGTCTAGGAATCTCCTGCATCCTTCAGATGTGCCAAAACTCTCCCTTACTTATCATCAGCAGCCTGCTCTCCAAATTCCTCTTCATGTTTGCTGACCTCCATACAGTCATGTTCTGCTAGTTGCTGTGTCTTTGGTGTTTACAAAACCATGCATTTTAGATATAAAAAAAGTTTAAGTTGATCATTTTTGTCCCCGTTGTAAAACTTTTGACTGAGATAATACATTTCTGGAATGCTGCTTTCTCTTCTCCTCTTCTCTCTCTCTCTCTCTTCTGGACATGGTGGAACTGAGTTGTTTGGGAGGATGGATGGCAGCAACACTCACACACATACTGTGTGTGCAAAAGAGTGAGCGAGTGAGTGAGTGAGAGAGAGACAGAGACACAGACAGACAGAGAGAAAGAGAGAGAGAGAGAGGAGCCTACAGGACTGTACAGTATGTCTGAGATTACTTTGTTGGGATTCCAGGCTCATGTTACTTCTTTCTGCTTTTCCCTTTACAATCTTTACAGTATGAAATATCAGCTTCCCTAACAAAACATTATGTACACTTTCAGACAAAAGTTTGAAAGCGAAATGAGTTTGACTAAATGTGTATATCAGTGATGTACAACTGATTCGTAATTAGTTTTTTTTATTTTGAATTCAAAAGATTTCAAATTTAACCCTGCAAATGTGTTCAGCTGCCCTGGCTGTGACATGAACACGAGCAACAGCTCAAATAGATGAAGCATGTGCTCGCTTTTCAGTGAGTGGGAACTGGCAAATGACCAAATTGAGAGAAAAATGGTGGTAATAAAAAGCAGATGTTTGTTGATAACAGGCATTTATAGTAATACTTTTTTTAACTATTAACAAAGAGTATGAAGGTTCTTCCTCACATAACATATAGTCATATATCTCTGTAAAAAAGTGGAATAGTTTCCAAACCTTTGAGTAAACTATATAAAGATAAATACGTTATTTGCCCTTGTTTGATTCCATATCCTATATTGTATATAACTCTATTATTGCATTTGTAATAATTTATAATATCCAGTATATAATGTACTGCTTATCTTTCAAGGTCACGGGGAACCTGGACCCTACCCCAGGAGGCATGGGGCACAAGGTGGGGTACACTCTGGATGGGGTACCAATCCATCACAGGGCACAATCACATACAGATTCACATACACTTTGGACATGGCAATCAGCCTACCATGCATGTTTTTGCACTGAGGGAGGAAACCTCTGCTGCACGGGGAGAACATGCAAACTCTGCACACCCAGGGTTGTGCCGGGAATCAAACCCCCAACCCTCAAGATGTGAGGCGAACCACTAAGCCACCATGAGCCCAATATATAACCATTAATATTGTAAGTTAGCTTCCTTTAATGTGTAACACTGCATTACTCCTAGTTTGTCTTACTGATTAGTGTTTGTATCAACTACATGATTCAGATATACAACAATCTTGCACTTATTTCTGGTCATTTAGCAGAAACCTGGTCTCATGGAACCTGCATAACTACATTCTACCTCAGTTTTTCCTCAGTATCTACCAAAAGAATAACTACAAATGCAGTATACTATTTGTATGTTTGTGTGAATCTGTCCAGCCTTACATGTGTGGCAGTGGTTCTTATTTTTTTCTTATAGTGGTGGAAATCCCAACCCACTGTTATCAGAGTTTTTATATTTTGTACACAGTTCTTATAGTTACTAGGCTTTTTGACTAATCAATTGAATTCAATGGGTCCAAAAAGAAAGCAGGCATATAAATATGGTCTAGTACCTAATATGTGCTGTTGGCTCTATGGCTCCAATAAATTCCTAAGATAATATTGCACTCTTTAAATAATGGGCCTAATACAGTAAGAACCCCTGCTCTATGGGAGCATAAGGAAAACTTGCTCCTTGTCGTGCAGTATCAATTTAAGGACTGAAGTGGTCAGTGGTACCTGGTCACATGGTCTGATAGGTTAGAGGCCAGAAAATAGACCACTCTTTGTTTCCAGTCCAGATTAGTTTTTATAAAAATTTCTGCGCTATTCTGGATAGGAAAAATAATAATAATAATAAAAGAGTTGAGAGACTTGTTAATTAATTCCTTTGGAGTTTAGTTTTAATGACATTTTAGCCTAGCCTAGGGGATTTCATGCAGTGCAGAGGACTGTAGGGTTGTCTGTGTGTGTTTGTGTGTGTGTGTGTGTGTGTGTGTGTGTGTGTGCATGAGAGAGTGAGAGGGGGGTGAATTTAACTAATGTCCAGACCATTGCTCACATGACTGCTTACCCAGTGGGTGAGAACAAAAACTACTTAACCTACCTCATATAATAGCCATTATAACAGGAACTGGTTATTTTTTCTTACTGTATGTGTATATCAGTGTGAATATCATGTAGTTCAGTAAATGAGAATAAACCTGTGGGTGTGGTGCTGGTCAGCAGCCTGTTGTACAGGACCCAGTCTGGGTGGGAGGACAGAGCTACTGCAGGGGCGCCTGTACATGTGGGAGCCACTGAGTCCTGTGTTTGTGTATGGAGCACAGCCATCTTATCTCCAGCCAGTACTGACGCCACACTCTTCCTGTTTCAAATCATTACTGCTGATTTTTCTCTTCAGTCCTGCCACAGTCGTCGCCTGCCTTGACGGCTTTCTAGTCCTCTCTTTTTTCTTTGAATAATTTGTGGGCATGTTTGTTCTTTCTCATTTCTGTACAAAATAAGGTCAGTGAGTGAGCTAAGAGGCAAAATTTTACCTGCCACACAAGAATGTGTTCCAATGAAAATATTTTCCATTACTAAGTGCCAGGCAGGTAACAGAAATAACTAACTTACATGGTCATTTGCATAATTGTTTGTGCTGAAATCCCAAGAGTCTCTTGCTAGTCTGGCAGTCAGGAAACATTCAGAAACACACTTATAACTCACATAAGCACATGTTTTATTACACACTCATACATTTCATACATTTGTATGTTCATGAGCACACAAGCAAGAAAATGTTTTTAAAACTCTCAGAGAGTTGAAAATTAAAAGCCAAGTATGAATAATTTGCTACGCATTTATCAGATGTCAGTATAAGTTTACAGCATGTGTTGGTTAATTTAGGTCTTAGTTCACATTTTCTAAATGACTAAATAAAATGATCCATCCTATACATGTATTTTCAGTGTCGTGTGAGATTGAGTAGAATATTTAAGATGTGTTGCGCTACATACCAAAGACGTTAATGTAATAACTTGTTTTGTAGTCACAATTTCAGTGTTAAGTAGTACTTCATTTAAAAATACCATCATTCACAGCTATCAATGTACAAATATACTGTTATTTCTATATATTACTGTACTGTTAACATCTATACAGTGTGGAAAAAATTTAGAAATGGAAGTAAACTGTTAAAAAATACAATGCAATCTGGGAATTCTATGTGCCATTAGTGCCATTTTTTTTTACTACTGGAAGTTATAAAAAGTAAATTACAACTTATTTACTGAAAGTCAAAGAGCTTGTGTATTAGAATCAGCAGCACCAATGCAAATAAAATGTTAAAAATCGTGTTTTTACAATAAATTAAAATACAATATAATTTACATTTTACAATAAATTACACAAAATTTTCTTTAGTGCCAGTTTGGTGCAGAAACAGAAACCTGCACTCTCTTCGCCAGGGATTATTTGCAAAGTATGATCCCAGAGTTCTTACTTTAGTATTTCACTAGAAAAGCACTCAAACTGTATTAAAAACACTTACATGCGGAAAAAGGCTATCATCAACTTTACAGGACAGATTACCTGTAAATTGAAAACTAGTCACAGGCATCTAAGCAGAATGCATGTGTGTATGTGTGTGTGTGTATGTGTGAAATTACTGTCCTAGACAGAAGCTCTCAGTATAAATGTGCACGTGTACTCCTACAGGCAATTAAATGTTCACTATTAATTAAGTATAACCAATCCACCCATATGCATGTTTTATTGGCCGATGAGAGGAAACCCGCACGATCATATGAAATTTGTATTTTCATCACTGTGTGTCTCAGTCACTGCATATGTCAGGAGTCTCCCTTAACACACTTAATTGAACTCATAATCTCTTTAGCAGTGCTTAATGGCATGTTTATGAATTGGTTATGTCATATAAGATTGTCACCTGATGGGCTGTGCTGTTGGAAATGCTTTCTGTAAATGTTGTTTAAATAATTAAGGTAATTATAACTATCAAGACAATAAATGTCCTTTGTGTGGAAAAGTACATAAGATACAATCATTTACTTAATTGACCTTTATCATGGCTTATCAAGCTTCAACATACCAGTGTGTTAACAAGCCACCAGTGAGGCTATCATCCATCCATCCATCTTCTACCGCTTACTCCTTTTCAGGGTCACGGGGAACCTGGAGCCTATCGGGCACAAGGCAGGGTACACCCTGGACAGGGTGCCTTGTCCATCGCAGGGCACAATCACATACACACTCACATTCATACATTACGGACACTTTAGACATGCCAATCAGCCTACCATGTCTTTGGACTGGGGGAGGAAACCGGAGTACCCAGAGAAAACCCCCGCAGCACGGGGAGAACATGCAAACTCCACACACACATGGCCCTGGCGGGACTCGAACCCCGGACCCTGGAGGTGTGAGGCGAACATGCTAACCACCAAGCCTCCGTGCGCCCATGAGGCTATCAATCATGCAAATTATGAGAAAAGAAACCCACAGGTAAATGTTAATGTTTTGCTCGAGCACAGAAAGTCATAAACTACTGCTGTACTGCACAAACTTTTATATTTGCAGATACAAGATTTTTACAAGATACCATTATTCCCACTGGCTAAATTATCCAAGAGTTAACTCGCCTATCTATTTTTATTTTTATGAATGTATTAAATTAACACAATACAAACCTTTGAGAACTGATGCCAAAGTTAAGGTTGTTTCTCCAAATATGATATATGAAGGAATACGCAGGAATTTGAAATATGTTAAGGAATACGATCACACAGCAGAAGGAAAAAGTCATCAGATAAAAACATTTAAAAAAAAAAAACATTTAAAAAGCATGCTTTTGTTCATTTTTTGGAATACTTTTGACTGTAGCTCAATTCAGTGTATGAGTTGTTGGACACAGGTTTTATTTTTCGAAGAAATTCATCATGAGCCTCAATGTTTGTTTGTTTGTTTGTTTTCTAAAGTGAACCGTGCAGCTCCATGCATGGTTAGAGGTCCCAGAAACTCTTTTTAAAGCATTCATTTGAAATGTTTAAAGGAAGATCCGCTCAGTTTTGTAAAGTGTTCTGCGTGACGCACTATACTTTAGTCATTGACATCATCGTATGTTTAAGTTGCATAATGTTTCTGGTAGGTTTTGGGAGGCGTCTATCATTTCTACAGTTCCCTCTGTGTTTTTATTGCAGAATGCAAATCACCTTCATCTAAAATACATAAACACCACATTGAGACTGCCTGACTGGCCCTTCCACTTGGTATTTAGTGAGCGTCACCCGCTTACCTCTCTCAACCTGTCTGCCCCAGCCGCCAGGATGACCAGTTGTGATGGCGCCAAGTGCTGCTTTGCTCCCGCCGAAGCAGAAACAGTGCAGGTCTAGCCTGCTATCGCTCATAGTTTCTTTCCCTTTCCTTTGTTTTCCAAAAAATTTCCTTCCTTGGTTTCTTAGATACTCTGTCCCCACTGATGTAAGTCCAAACAGTGGTTTATTGAGAAAGTAAACAGCTGAATGGAGGGAGGAGCCACTCTGACACTGGAGTTTATGGAGATGAGATGAAAGAGTCCAGACATCTCGCTTAGTCAAACATTCATACTGCAACATTATGTACCATAGATACAGTCAATCTTGGCTAGGGGATGACAATAGGTTCCTTGAATTTTTTGGATGAAATGAGGTCACCAGATCGAACTGGGCAATATGACAGGTCACATGGTCTGATAGGTTAGAGGCCAGAAAATAGACCACTCTTTGTTTGTAAAATATGGTGAGACGCCTTTTTCTCTGTTATAAGTAGAGGCTCTGCATACTTTGGAAAGTTCTATTAGTAATATCATTTGAATTTATAATGCCATGTATCATTTTTGGTGAAGTGTGGTCTATTATTTCCCTGAGTCTCTCACATCCTATGCTATTATGCTAGGTTATTTATACTAGTGTTCTGCTTTTCCACATCAATAGGAGGCCACATTTCCTCACTCTCCTAGATTTGCTGAGAGGAGCTCATAAAACAAAGTAAATAGGTTATTACTGTTTTCCCGATAGTTCTTGGCCCCATACAAGCATCACCTGGACCACAGACTGCTTCTTCTCAAAGTGGTGATGAACAAAGTGAGAGGCTGCATGGGGATAATTTAATATTTGCTCCCCTGAGAGTGCTCTCACAAACAGGGGCTCTGGGATTTATGACTACACTCCATGTATCACATGTATCATATTCAGAATTCTTGGTGGAGCTCTGAGCTGGAGTTTTATCGGAATAACTTGCCCTAAACTCAATGCCAGTGCCCAACAACTCTCCACAAGGCACCAATCCCCATATTCCCTACCTCTCATCCCCCTTTTAGGTTACTGTAAATCAGCACCAGCCTGACCGTCATATTTACTGCAAGTGCTCACTACTCTACCGTGCATTTCTTCAAGAATCAATGGATTCAATGAACTCATCCAGAATACATACATAAAGAATGGGGCATCAAAGAAATTTGATGTTGATTCAGAAACGTCCTTGATGCTCCATTCTTTATGACCAAATAATGTTGTGGTCAACCTTTTCCACAATTACAGTATCTTCCACAGTACCGTCAGAAACTGATCATTTTGAACATCTGACAAATGAATCATTACTATGGTTATTAATCCACAACATCTGCCAAAATTGTCGATCTTTCTGTCAGTGTGTTAATATAAACACTCATATAAACAGATTTATCATTTTTATAAAGCAATAAAAAGATAATTTAAAAAGCTAAAAAGGAGCTGTTTTGCACAGTTATGTCTCTGACCGAAGAAGGCTTTTCTGGGTACATTCCCTCCACCAGGATATCCTCCCTCTACCACTGACGTTACCCATGAGGCTGTGGGAGCTGCTGCTGTTAGCCGCCCATTGTAAGCAAGCCTACGTGCTGAGGTCATGAACGGAGCCAGACTGGCAGGCAGTCTGCAGCTTCCTCTCAGATACCAGATCAAGTAAATCAGAATTAGAAGTCGTTAGTCCTCCAGGAGCCCTGATGACGGCGACTCCTCAACAAGCTCTCTGTGGTACCAGATAGGCGCCCACTGTGCTATTTGGAGTCTCCTAAGGTCCAAGCACTTCTTTCCTTTCTCACATGTATCCTCCTCTGGTGTGGTTAACCTGACTCTGTCTTGTGAAGAAAGTGCTTGTGTTTGTAGAACAGACACAGCAAAGCTCCATTAGGCTGCTGGATCCACAGGTCCATGTGCAGTGCTGTTACTCTATCACCATATAAAGAGATCCATTTTTCATAGGCTGCCTCAGGCTATAAAGATGAGAGACAAACTAATTGATTTTAACATGGCTGCCCTGTCAGGGGAGTACAAGAGAATGGACATATGGAGATTAATCACACCAGTACCAGTATTGATAACTTGTCTGATTCATGCCCTCATATGCTCAGAAAGACAGGTATGTGAAAGTAATTTATGTAATGCCCCTTTCCTCTGCCTCCCTTTTTTCATTTCTATTGTTTTATATGTTTCTATTCCATTCAATATATACATGCGTAGTCATAATCCCCAACAGTATTCTTCTGAACTGACTTGAGCTCCTTTTTGTCATGTTTAAAAACCATGACATTTTTGTGCTTTTGTCAGCTATGGCATTTAGCTGAATGTTTCTGCACATTGTCCTTAATTCCAATGGATGTGGAAATTGATATTTCCGGGTTGATATTTCCAGTTTCTAGCACAGAGGCACTTGGATAACAGAGTAAGTAAGTAACATAATAAATGTGAACTGAATAAATTATTTAGATGTAGCCTGTGTATTGTTGGATTTAGAAATACAGTGACACTGATTAAGGTTGAGAACACATTAACTGCCCAAGCACAAAGCTCCAGTAGCCACACTGTGCACTCATCTGTCCATCTTTTCCGCTACTTTCCCAGGCCCTCTAGCTAACAGAGCTTTGCGCTTGCCTCCCCAAGACTTTATATGCTTTCCAGCTCATAAGCCAAAGTTTCCTGCTGATTTTCCCTCTTTCCCAGCACCAGGCTTGCTGTGATTTATTCCCACTAGCTGGGAAAAGAGGCATTACACCAGCATTACTGCCTATTGTCTCTGCTCTACCAAACAAGTGGCTCTTCTGGGAGAACCAGGCCTGGGCAGAGTCAGAGGTCATAGTGGAAGTGTGCCCACCATGGTGGAGTAAATCATGTGCTGGGAACGACTGGGTCACTTGGCTGACCCAAGCAGCACCAGAGGGACTTAAATCACCAACAGTGGCGAGGGGTAGCAAAGGCTTCTTAATGAAAATAACATGTTCTGTAGAACAGACACTCACTCAGGCAAAAGGTCACCCTCTTTCTTTGATGAACTCTTGACAGCATCAAAAGCAAGAGGAGTATATTATTTTACTCCAAAATCAGTTAGTATCAGAAAAACAAATCTTTCAGTACTGGCCAGTTTGCACTTTTTTTTAGTATTTTATGTCAGAGCCATACTGTGTGAATAGTGTATCTTGCTATGAGATGAACCAAGACATTGAGTGTCTCCATCTCTCCTCTATGACATGACTGACTGACAAACTGGTGCATAATGGTGCAATCGGCCACATTCCGTGACCCATCATGAGGTAGTGCATGGAGGTATCAACGCTGTCTGTTGCAGACATTTCAAGAGGCTTCAAGAGGCAGACACTCAAGAGGCTTCTTGAGTAAATGGATAAGGGTGAAACAGGGTGAAAGGTTATGAATAGCTGGTCACTGGTTATGTTTGCTGCCACCCCAGTAGCAGTGCTGTCTCCCATTAGAAGAAATGAACCTGTTGACATGCTTTTCCTGTGTTGGCCCCAGTGTGGGTCCCTCTCCAGTGGAGGAGATGTTGGGAAACTGGGTCTGTGCAAGCCACTCTATTTTAGGAGGTCATTTAAAGCCCCAGCACAGCCTGTCTCCTGATAGCCTATCAAACTGCCGGCTTTTAGAAAGGGAGCCACTGCTTACTTACCAGGCTGACGCCGAACCAACTGGTTATCACTATCAGGACTTCCAACACCCTAGTCACTGCGCTAATGAGCATCCGATGCAGGGCTGTCTGTGAGAAAATGCACACACACACACATACATACACACAGACATGAATTCACAGAGTAGAACAGGACTGATCTGGTTTATGGCAATTTCGATAGTTTTAACCACACATTCAATCCAGTCAAGTTATAAATAAACAGACATGTATGCAGAGGCCACTACTGTGCCCCTTCTTTTATAAACCAAGTGTAAGAATCATTTGCTTTCTTTCAGGCTTCATGATGTTTCTTGACTGTAAAGCTTTTAGACTGTCTTCTGCTCTCACTATCTTTGGCAGAAGCACCCTAATAAAAACATCTACACATACATCGGCACACATGTTCATTCATCTTCCCAAATAAGGATTTGTATTAATCTATCCTACGAAACAATCACATTTTCAAAAGTAACAATGCAATATTATCAACCTCTCTTTTCACTGAGCTCAAATCCATGCAAATCCAAGCAACAATCAGCGAATGAGATTTCTCCACATCACAATCCCAAACTTTCAGTTGAACAACAATCTGACAGATGTTTTGCATTTGCACAACAAACAGTATCAGACATATGGCTACCGATTCTTAGTTTTGCTGAGTTTCTCTGTATACCAGCTTCTTCTCAGTGGGTCAGTGCTGGCTTGTGTGGCGGTACACAGTAAGCTGTGGATACATGGTATGTTTGGTGGCCACAGCAGCCCTTCAGCTTTTTGTAAATGGAGTTTGTGAAAAATGAAGAAAGAAAAATATCCATGCTAGATGATGTAATGCTTGGCATTAGGTTTCAGCATGGATTTTTAAGAGGGTTGGATTTACTAGCATTCGGGAAACATTAAAAAGTACAGCAGTTCACACTGGGAGTGTTTGTACTTTCTCCAGCAGCCCTTCCCTCTCCTCTACTCCCTCATCCATGTCCCTGAAACTCAGCCACCATGCCATGTCAGCTCAGGCCTTCACATAACAAACACACTTTCATTAAAACCCTCAACACTCTGATTCTCTCACTTGACCCTTTGGGGAACTTTTACAAGACTCCTTATTTCAACAAACTCCCTTGCTGAGTGGTATTCTGCTGTACCTTATTCATGGTGCACTGTTGTTAGGCCAACTCAGTAATTTGTTATTGATGGAGGCCATGTTAAGTGTGTTTAAGGCCTACATGTGAATGTTTTTGCCCTAGTGTGAGGACTGGGTCTTTCCAATGTGTGAAAATCTGCTCAGTGCCAGTTTACTTTGGCCCTGACTCTGTGCTTTCTGTGTGTGTTGGCATCTCTTTCTTGTGCAGTATTTTCATCTCTCGCTGTAATATATTCCTGTTTCTTCTACAGGCTATCCAGAATAAAACTAAATGAATGTATAACTCTTCCCATACACAAATGTGCAGCGATTATCCCTACAGTCCTTTAATACATGCAATTATGCATGCAGTTGTAAATTGTGCTGTTTTGTCAATGAGGCATCGAGGGCCTGTAGTTCAGGATAATATACAGCCCAGACAGTTGATTTTAAACCTGACCTGACTCATTCTAAAGTACAAATATATCCTTGCAAAAAAAAAATTATCTACCTGGGGAGCCTTCTAAATAATAGTACAGAGAGGTGTGGGTTGGTTTAGGGTGGGAGTAATCTGCCTTAAAGCTTTCTTCCTACAATGCCTCTAATTTGGGGTCGTTAGGAATTCTTGTGTGTGTGTGTGTGTGTGTGTGTGTGTGTGTGTAAGCGCATGATTGCGTTTAAATCAGTCTGGCAGAGACAGTGCAATTAGAGGCTTTCACTTGGTTATCTGGCTCTCAAAGACAGACTGTCTCCATGACCCACTGAACAAATGCTGATAAAAAGCTGGAAAATATTATTCTTCACACAAGTGTGTCTCTTGCTAGGGCTCGACTGACCTGCCTACAAGGGCCCCAGTCTCGCCGTCTCTGCTGGTCAGGAAGACAAAAGGGGAACAACACAAAACACTGAGATAACCATGTTATTGATTAGCCATCTCTAACAACAGCTTTGAAAAAAATATATATAATTTGATTCAGATAAACTCCTGAATGCAGTTTCAGTTCCCTGGGAACAGCACAGGTGTCTCATTCACCTTTTTGTCCAACACTGATTGGTTGTCTGCTTGGGCTCTATGATTTGTTTATTTATGGAGTGGGTGCTCATTTGAGACTGGTCCAGTATGTGTATCAAACTGACCCTCATGCTGGGACTGTGACTGTGAACACATAAATTAAAGGTGGTGAAGGTGCAGTTGGTGGAATGGAGAGAATCAAATAACAAGCGTATAATGTGTTATGGTCTTCAAGCACAGCATCATTACCCAATACATTTTCCTTGACGCAAACAACCCAAGCTTGAAAATGAAACATAATTTCATCATTTTTTTTATAGCAACTCTTCTAATACACCCAATTAATAGTTGTAGACAGAACAAGAGAACAAGTAATTCAACACCATGTACCCCAAACCTTGAAATCTATGTTCTTAAAGCTGCACTACCTGTAATGACATAGGTCTCTCATGTATGAAACATATAGCACAAGACTGTGTCCCTGGCCTAAGGAAAAGCGGAGCTGAGGTGAAGGCCTGGATTCCCTGAGAGGCTGAACTGGCCCATAAAGGGCTAGATTAGAAGGAATGGGATCATGAAGCCTGGCCACTGACAGCAGGCCCCTGGGGGCATGAATTATCCTGACAGATACAAAGAGAAGATGACACACACTCTGCCTCAGGCCTCGTCTGCCTGGACTGCCCGTCTCCTACACAACCAAATGAATCAAATTGCCTCCAATTAAAGATTTAACCATCTCTCTTTCTTCTCTCTCTCTCTCTCTCTCTCTCTCTTTCTCTCTCTTCTCCTTTTCCCTGTCTCAATCTCCACTTTTTGCAGTGTTCTTACAGTCCTGTGACACAAACATGCCTGGGTAGTTGTAGTATTTTTACGAAACATAATAACTTAAAAATAGAATATACTTTTCAGACAATACATGGCTGTATATATGAATATGGCATAACATGCAGGAAAACTGCAAATTATATAATTTTCAGAGCAAAAGTCTTTGCTTCCAGAGTCTTTGCTTTTAACAGTTCCTGTTATGGGTTGCTAATGATTCTTTCTGAGATGAGACAGAGGGGCAAACGATGAGGTCAAGAACAAGTGTATGGTATTAATCTTTTAATTGGTTGATGAAGGGTGTTTCCCTTGGCCATCAGCCACAGCACATAGAGGACTGTGAATATAGCTGGAGAATCTTAGCCAACCTAGTGTCCTCCACCCCCATGATGTCCACAGGGCTAAGTGTGTGTGCCTGGTTCTCATTAGTTTCTCACCACACAGCACCCCCCTCACGCACCCACACTTCCAATTTCCCTATGAAGAATTAATGTCTCCTGTCCTGTGAACATATGGCTGCTGTCACAGGCTGGTGCATTTTATTGTTGTGTTGCCATCCTCTCCGTCCCTTGACTTTGCAAAGAGATAAAAAAAAAAGTTCTTTTTTCACATCCTTCCTTTTGGAATTCATGTAAATAATTATTTGCAAAATAATAGTCTTAAATAATAGTCTTAAATGTTTGATATGCATTTACGCATGCTTAAGTTAACATAAGTAATCTAGTGCTAGAAACTGAACTTGGACTGGACTTCCATGGGACACAATGTTCTGAACAACTCGTGGGTGACTGGCTATTTCAATATGCAACCGTACGCATTTCTGCCTGTCTTCAGTCGGAAAGAAATCTCTGGAAGAACTCTCTGTGACTGATCAAAGCACATACATGCAAAAGCAGGGCATTAATGTATCTACAGATCCCACTCTTTTTATCTGATCCCATCTGGTCCTGTGGCACACATCAACACGTATCTCGCCATTGTGTTTAACTAAAATGTCTGTCCTCTTTAACTAAAATGTTGGGTTTACACTGAGCTGGCCTGACTATCAGGTTAGTCCCCTAGGGTTTCCAGGGGGAGTTCAGGGGGTGTGGACAGTCTGCCCTAGTAATCATGAGGAAAAAGCCAGTGGGAACAGCTGGGCCCTGTTTTCAGCCCCCTGACTCTATTACCTTTTTTGAGTTGCTACATACTTTCACATGCAACACATATTAGGGTCAGTTGAGTGAAAGGGGAACCAGAGGACAGGGGATCAAACCCTAGTTGTTTCTCAAGGCAGGAGACATGCAGTCTGATATTTTTTAACTCAATCACTTTCAGTAATGGCTTTATCCCAGGTGACTCAGGGCACAAGGCAGGGGACACAATGGATGGGGGGGCAACCCATCACAGGGCACAATTGCACACCCATTCACACACCCATTCACACACTACAAACAATTTGGAAATGCCAATCAGCCTACAATGCATGTATTTGGACTGGGGAAAGAAACCCCCGAAGTACAGGGAGAACATGCAAACTCTGTGCACACAGGGCGGAGGCGGAAATCAAACCCCACAACCCTGGAGGCACGAGGCATACGTGCTAACCACTAAGCCACCTTGCCCGGATGGGATTCCAGTTCATCAAAAAAAAAAAAAAAAAAAAAAACAATATCAGAAATTCATCACATAATTAAAATGTTCTTTGATTTTTTTTGGCTGCATAATGCGTACTCTTAATCTGTCACTATCTATATTAATGAAGTGGATATGTGTGCATCTAACATGATTTACATTCACAGGATCAAGTTCAAACAAAACCAAATCAGTGATGTCCTGTAAACTGTTTTGATGATCTTCCAAACATTCCTCAAACCAAAAGTGTGTGCTTCCTTTAGACAAGAAATGATGTAACATGAGCTATAAATTTAGTGAGCTAGCCATTTTTTGTTTGCTTGTTTGTTTGCTATAAAGTCAGATGCCATCCATTTATTCCTGATGGACCTCATATGATCTGTGTTTTTGATCTCCTACTCACACAAACCTGAAACAGGCAATAGAGACTATAGGGTCTGTGATTACAAGATTCCAATGAATTGGGAAGTGAAAAGAGACCAAACCATATACTCTAAACTGCTATTTGTCAATACTGCATGGAAATGAGTAGTCGTATTACAGGAACTTGTTTATTCTTTACTTAAAAGTGGGGAATTAAGTACAAAGTATGACATTGTAATAACTATTTTACTTTTCTTCCCCTGATTTGTGATTGAGTTATAAAAGACTGTGTAGCATGCAACAGGTGCCCAAAACACAGAGTATAGGCAGGAGCTTCGTGGGCTCAATCCTTTTCACTCTAACCTCCATGAACCTGCACACAAAATCCTGATTCCTTCTCACACCACTCTGACTGATACAGCAAGGAGATGTGTATGAGTGGATGTGTGTAATGATTGCTTTTAAATTAATTCCTGATTTTTTTTGTTGTTGTTCGACACAAGCTTGTAATTAAGGCCATTTGGTAGTGCACTGAGCATTTGGAAGCCCAGTGTGGTATAATTCAGTACAATTTTAATTACAAATTATGGTGATGCATCTAATCAACAACAACAACAAAAAAAATTTTTAAATTTTTTTTTATTATTCGTAGGTGACTATGGGTTGCTTATCCTACTCCTATTCTTCACCTCTCCATTTCATATTGTATTCCCTTAATAAATAAGGCTGTCAACACAACTAGTGCTGAGACCGTATTTACATAGCTTCTTGCCGAATACGCGTGTCAGATTCTTTCTGGCAACCTGCCGGCAAATTAGGAATTTATTTCATTCACTGTCAATTGTAAGAACAGCGGCGCTGTTTTTTCTCCCCTTCTCAACCAATCAGTGTATCTGGGAGGAGAGTCGTAAATCCGGGAGAGCCAATCAGCGGCGCCTCTTGCCGAACTTTTGGTTCTTTGAGTAAGTTAACAGGGAGGGGGCGTGGCCTCGCCTGGCAGACTCCACTCAGAACCTTTAACTCTTTACATGATTCGGCTGGGCAGAACACCGTGGCAGGAGTCCAATACAAACACTCTACTCCTGTCATTCAGCACCAGTGGAGAAATAGTTACACGATTTCTTGACTGTAATTAATGATATAACTTGATCTCCAACAAGATGCCTTTTTTTTTTATGTCCCTCCCTTTCTATCTCTAGTTATATAGCCTATGTTACAACTACTTTAAGCATGTAACTGACAAGCAAGGTGCAATCGCGTGACTACCAAACCTCTGTTATTGTATTGAAGCCAACATGCTTGACAAATTGACTTTATAATGGGGGAAATATTATACAGAGAATTATAGAGAGAATATTACGTTATGATATATAACGTTATACGCTACACAAACGTTTGTGTTGTCATTTCTTAAGAGCCATCCATCATACACAAGCCCACTGATACATTCAGTTACCCATAAATGTGTGTAAAACATCATATTTTCTTTTAATCTGGTTATCTAGAATGATTGGAGTAAAGAGTAGAGTGTGTCCCATAGCGTTAAGTTGAAGCGCAGGACGGACGGACGGTGCGCCTTTAAGAGTTAAGAAACTTGAAACCTTGTTTGCGCAACAATCAGTGCAGCTCAGAGCCGCCAAAGTGTCTAGACTAGCACATGATGGTAGTCAGCCAATGGCTCCACCGCTCTCCTCAGGGGCCCCGTGCGTGCGCGCGCGCGCGCGCGTGTGTGTGTGTGTGTAAGGGGGGAGAAAAAAGAAAAGCAGAGAAACGGAGAAAGGGAGAGCTGTGAGCTGCAGTGTTTGGCCAGGTCTGAACACTGAATCAGGAGAACACCTTAGTCGAGGATTGTTGCTTTTTTTTCTGACCTCCTCAAACAACGGATATTTTGGATGACTAAACCGGAGTGTGCTGGAACAGTGAGGAAATCAGCCAGGATCGCGAGTTCCGACAGGGAATTTTCTCTATGGAATTAAATCGCCGAGGAGCTTCATTCATGTGGCCGTAGAGCGGGTCTGAATTGGTTTCAAAGTCCGAAACGCTTGAGAACGCTTAAGTTTTTCTCCAACCCTTCCAATAGCTCATTACAATAGCTTTTTATTAGTTTGTGATTCTAGTCATTTTTTTTTACACTCTGGTCACCGTAAATTATGCTCGATGTATACTTATTCTCTAAGAACATGAACTAGTGCATTAAACAGATGAACTCAAGTAGTTTTACATGTGCGTGTCTCGCACGACTGACGGCGTTCGGTGTTGAATGCATTTTGTTTTCAGTGTAGCATTGCATTTCATTGATGCTTTGTATATTTTAATGCTACCCAATAACGTGCCTTTTAACCCCATGTTGTGGTTTTGTTACCGACCCACGGTGCTCTGCTGTGCGCGCGCTGCACAGCGCTCGGCCAACCTTAATGTTGCACAAGCTCAGAAACAGTTGTAAAACCCTGCGATTGGAACAGAATTAAAACAAGAAAACACCCGATCAGATTGTTAAATTGTCGTATGTTCAGGACGAAACGCTCAGGTCTCGTGCGGCGACTCTGGAGAAGCCGTTTGGTCCCAGATAACGAGGAGGGTGACGGCAATGGCAAGAGCGGAGACTGCGGTCGGGACGATGTCGGCGAACATCCGGAAAAAATCGGCAAAACCGAGTTCGGAGCGATGACCCCGAGCGGCTCGGCCGGTGCGGAGCTCGGCGGAGGAGTGTGTTCCAGTGCCGGCTGGGGGGTGACTTTGGACCAACACGGCGGCGCCGTGGTGTGTGTTCCGGAGCGGGGAAGCCCCCGGTCGGCGCAGGACATCGACAGCAGGACGGTGACGTGCTGCTTGTTCAAAGATCGGGACTCTTCCGGACCCGGAAGCTCGGAAGCTCCGACTGTGGCTCGCGTGAAGGAGCCGAGCTCGTGTCATTGGGCGCCTCGGAGCCCCGGCAGCTCCACAGTCGAGAGTCCCGAGACAAAACGGGGCTCTTTTGCAGAACAGGAGCTCAAGGCCGCCACGTACTCGCTGCTCAAACGGCTGAAGGAGAAAACGCTGGATGCGCTGCTCGAAGCTGTGGAGTCCCGAGGCGGAGTGCCGAGCGAGTGTGTGATGGTGGCTCGGGGAGAGCTGCGTCTGGGCGCTCATGCAGCTCCGCCGCAGCTTCTCGTGTGTAAGCTGTACCGATGGACCGACCTGCAGCACACAGCGCAGCTCAAAGCGCTTTACGAGTGCAAGAGCTTCGGCGGGCGCGACGGACCGCTCGTCTGCTGCAACCCCTATCATTACAGCCGCCTGTGTGGGCCAGGTAAGCACACCTGCGCTCGCCGTCAGTCCGCTCATCAGAGTAACTTGAATGGGAACACTGGATTCTGCAGAAAGTGCACGGGGTTTGAAAAAGCCTGTTCTCTCACTGTAAAAATGATTTGAAGTTGAACTTAAAAATGATGCGACTTGGTTGCCTTAAACATTTTAGTGCGTTCAAATTCAAATAGGCTACGATGTAGTCTGCACGATGCTGCTTCATACTTTGACAAAAAGAAGAAAAGTTATGAAAGAAGGTCTAAATAAAATATCTACTGTGTTATTGGCGTTTTACATGGTTTTACTTAATGTGTTCATGTACTAAGGCATGTCTTGAGTACAGAAAAATACAAACTTTAAAATTAGCTTTAAAAATTGGTGTGGCTTGCTATTCAGAGTGTGTGTGGTGTAATTCTGAGATAAGCCTTATATGATTTCCTCCAGCAGAATACCAAGAAGTGCTGGATTTATACCATGAGCTGCACTCCTACAAAAAAAAACCCCAACACAATTCTTCAAAGGTTCACTGGATAGTTAAGGGTTCTTTGCTTCCTATACTTGGACCTTTTTCTGATAGGGAGTAAATCTGCTGTATGATCCTACATAGTACCTTGAAGACTTTCCTCAGAGGGAAAACCATAGAACTCTTAAGGGTTTTACATTTTCTAATGTGTGTGACAGTCTGCTATACATGTGAGAGTTGCTACTGAGAAATTGTGCTCTGGTGCAGGCCTCAGCGAGTGTCTGAGAGATTAAAATGGTTCCCAGGTTTAAAGTAAACTGGCACACACTCCTGCCAGTCAGCGTGGAAAGCCTGTTTATGACACTGAGCAAGAAAGCCTTGAAGTCTTTAAAAAAAACAACAACAAAATAAAAACAATGGTATGCATTCAGAACGATTTTCCACTCAATTTATGTTCTCTACGTGGCTGCATTTCGACATACTCAACAGAAGTCCTTCCATTCCATGTGGCCTCTTAACATCTAAGTAATTCCAGCAGCCAAATGACCTCCTAACTAATTAACCTCTTTCTCCCGACCCCTGCAAAAAAGGATAAAATGGCCTACAGATGCATTCCAGTGGACGTGTTAACTAATTAACTACACCAACCTGCATTTTTTTTTAACTCACTAATATTTAGCCTTAATGTCAATGAGTATGATGGTGACTTGCATCACTTTATATAAGCAAACATATGGCCTATATAGAACAAGCTAATCATAGTGCTAAAATCTAGAAGGGAACGAACCTTTATGTAAAGATCTGCTGGATGATAAAGCTAACTTGATGTGCTGTGAAACACAAGCACTAGGCTAACTAAACAAACTGAACAGCACTAGTTCTCAAAACCTTTTCAAATGGCCATTGAGATTGTGCATTCTGGTGTGTATGAAACTTTCTAGATTATGCCTTTTGCCTTGCCAACTACCTGGCTTTCTCATAACACGGAAAAATTTAAATTAGGTCTATATTAATTGATACAGGTTCATGAATTTCTATGCATCTGATGGATATAGCCATGGTTCAGATATTTTCTGTAGCACACAATGGGGTGAATTGGACTCCCTCCAGGAGTCCAGGACGTTGCTTAAAAACTGAACAAATTTTAAAGACTCTTGATTAATAGTAGTAATGAGCTGGTGAGATGTCACTTTAATGTTTGGGTACTAATTGCTAGCAGGATGCTGGAGTTCTGAGACCCTGACCACGCAATATGGAGGCCCCTACGCCCTAGATTATAATCGACTGTCATTGTTTTTATGACCCAGCACAAACACTGCCTTTACTAATTTGTAAACCAAGCCGTGTTTTAGATCACTAATCACCGTTTCTTTGGTGTAGAGGTGAGAGAAGACCCCCTGCTGCTATTTTCCATATTGACATAACTCGCGCGCGTTCATGCGTGTCCCGATAAAGCCGGGGTTTCTTTCATGGTGAACCGAGGCCTCTCGACTCTACAAGCGATTCCCCCTCAGTTAATGTTCACATACGACGCTTAAGACAACCATTCTGTCGTCTAAGTTGAACTAAGTATTATTCTCCTCATATTTAATCGTTCATGTATCTCACATGAACAGCACTTTAAACTTTTAACAACGCCCAGGTTTGTGTCTGGGCGGAAAAAAACCCCGTTAGTTTAATTGGTTTGTCATAAAATCGCAACATGTAAGCAGAAGCGAGTCTATAGCCTACTAAACGCAACTCAGAACCCCTTTTCTTTTATTTAGTTAGACATTATCCCTTTTGAAATGAGATCAGTTTCAAGTTGCGTTTTAAAAGCCCTTTTTGCCTAAGAAGGTCCCCCTCATGCTATTTAGGCGAAGGAGTGGTGATAATATACAGTTTGCATACTGCTGGCGCCAGACTGACTAGCTGTGTGTATGTGAGTGACTGAGTTTAGGATCCTGGCAATTACCGCCGCCGCTCTTAAAGAGACAGACGCTATTATGCTCCCCCACCCTTCTTCTATTGCTTCTCCCTCTAGGCGAGGTCACATGTTCACAAACTTTTCTATGGAACGCCAAACGGCCCATAAATATGGCGACTTTTCCACGCCGAGTTTGCAGTAGACCTGTTAAGGTGCACCTATTATGTTTTTTGTTCTTTTTTTTCTTTCCAAATATCACCTATTCATGTAGTGTGTTATGTAGCTGTTTGTGAATGTAAAAACGTGTGCAAAGTTTCAAAAATCAAAGTGCACGACAAAAAAAGCAGGAACCGATTCTGAACAGCTCAAACGAGTCGTTAGTAATTCCAGACTTACTCCCTGTACTAACCTACGTAGGTTTGTAACAAAAAGCCCCACCTCTGGTCTTCATCGGCTGCTCGCGAACAGACTGGTAGTGGGCATTTCATTTTCAACACACGCTGACAGCGTTAGACCAATCACAACAGACTGGGACGTCTGACCAATCAGAGCAGAGTATGCTCTCTGAAAGGAGGAGTTTAGAATGCATCCTTTAGAATGAATCATTGAAAGAGTCATTTTTGACACTTGCGGGGGAAAAGGTAATGCTGCAGTTTAAATTATGAGAACGTTAAAGTTTTTTGACCTTGGATGCATGTAAATTTATTGTATGAGACCTTTAAAACAAAATTAGGCACGTTTCAAAACCATAACAGGCGCGCTTTAACGCTGTGTACATCGCTTGGTGTGGTTTCGCCATTATTTTAGCCGTTTACTGGTTTTCTTTCAGAAGCTCACATCTGTTTGGCCTCGATTATCGGAAAGTTTTCAATCTTATAGTCAGACAGTGTGACACTTTGCAACAACGTTCCGGTATATTTTGATCCGATGACAGATATGCAGTATAAAGCCCAAAGTGTGCTTCACTTTTTACGCGTACGCTAGGCATGGGCGTAACCACGCATTCTTTGGGGGGGTCGTGTCCCTCCCAATGTTGAGGAAATAGCAATCTGTCCCCCCAATATACAGTGCAAAATATTTTCTATATGTCCCCCTTTAATGAACCCTGCCAACGGATCTGTCTTTTCTTCATCTATTCTATTTATTTATGTCTGTTCCTTTTTAATATATTTCCGTTTGTTAAGGAAAATCGGTGTGTGCCCCCCCCTCCAATTGTACACTTGGTTGCGCCCATACTCAATGCAAGTTCGTTGATATATTTTAGCAGCTCAGTCTGTAAGAAATGGAGACAGCAGCCAAGCGTAGAAAAGTGCAGCAGAACATACGAGCTTTTTTCAGACAGTAAGTAACTAGATACCTAAATAGTAGGTAACCTTAGCTTAGTATAGAAGGCATCATACCATGGCTTGGTTTGTTCTTAAGAACGTCAATTAACTTTTGATACTTGCACACCCATGAATTAGGCTAGGCTAACGTCAGTTCCAGTTTTTGACCATTAACATTACATTCATTTGCATATCCTCCCGCCGAGTTCGTTGTGAACCTTCACGTTGTGACAGACTGTTATAAATGCGAGTGAAAGTGAGGAAAGTTGCACAGCATTTCGTTCCTTTACACTACGTTTGGGTTAAGGACAACTAAGTGGACCCCCCCAATGTCCATACCATGGTTACGCCCTTGACGCTAGGAACGGCATACATTTCATCATCAGCAGAGTACGCACGTACCGCACAGGCGCATCCAGATTTTTCTAACCATCGCACATGCGCATTTAATTCTTTTGCACTATTTATTTGTGACAGTATGAAAAGTGATAACAGTAGCATTACAAGTAATGTTGATTCACTTTGAAGCTTGTAGACATTTTTAGACATTAAGTAGACCCCTTCTGACAATTCCCTCTTGCCATGGTCTGAAAGAAAGTTTTTACATTGTGCCTTGCAAACAAAGCAGCCCGTGTAGCTGTGGCTGTGGAGAGGTGTTTTGGGTCTAAAAGATTGCTGTCTCCTCACACCAATCATCTCCACTCCCCCAGATGAATGTCTCCATTCAAATTTGTGGAGTGTGTGTAGTTTGAGGGAATGTATTTACTACCACCCGGTTTTGCAGTATCCATGCACGTGAAAAATTTTTGCAAAGAGACACAGGCTTTGACGATGTGTACAGGGATATTGCAAGTTGTCATAATGCGCATTTGTTGACCGCCTGTGTATGCGTATGTGTCAAATGGAGTATACTTTGAAAGGCTATGTGTATGACTGTGTGTGTACGCTAGGGTACACATAAAAAAAAACAAAGCATACTTTTGGCTTAAGGCACTTGGGGCTGGGTGATAGGACAATGTAACTTTATATCGGCAACGTTTAACTTGAGGAATGACAATAACGCTAAGATGTAATTGTGAACAGCTTATGAAACAAGCTAATATTACTCTATACATACATTTACTTATCCTTCAATAAACAACTTTACTTTTTATTGTCACTGGAGTGGTACTAAGAGTGCACTTGTTGTGCCTTTAGTATGTACCGTTTACCTGAAACCATGAATATAGTGTACCTTTAAAACCAACTTAAGGTGCATAATTGAACCTTAAGGACCGCAGAGGCCAAAATATGGAATTTATTTGTGATGTCACGCTCGACAGTAGTGGTTCATGGCTCATATGAAAGCAGACAACCAGAGCTTTAAGAATTTGCAGTTTTTCCGTTAGTATTTCTTTTTTACTTGGCCTACCAGGTTTAAATCCAGGTGGATGCTACACACTAGAGGTGGTAGTATAAATGTAAAGCGCTTTGAGTGTCTAGAAAAACACTATATAAATGTAAGGAATTATTATTATTATTATTATTATTATTAAATGTACAATGTTTTACTATCAAAAAGCTGTATCTCTGCTGTCTGTTTTATCACTGTACCAGTGTTATTGTGGAGAGGTGTGAAAAGTTTGCCCAGCAGGGGGCTCACACCCTTCCCCTTTCCCATCGCCCTGCTCACCAGCAGCTAAACACAGAGTCACAATACTCTACACACAGAAACCCAACCGTGTACTGACTAATCTTATAACAGACCTGTGGCAATAAAAAAATCATCATTTATTTATACATGAAAATGTGTGATAGTTAAATTTCCGAACACCAGTGTACTGCCAGAAAGGGTTAAAGAGTTACTCCAAAGGTTAATTAAGGGTGCATCACATGCACCTGGTAAAAGATACATACAAAGTTACAAAAGATGCACCCTTGATGGTACCACGCCAGCAACATGGAAAAGTACAGTTCCATTCCTTTATTTCTGAACTTTCAAAAAAAACATTTATGAATGTAGTGATTGAGGTAAGCTATAGATGAATTAGCAAATGCAGCATAAATTACTAATTAAAAAATTACTTAAATTAAAAAAACCCAAGACATTTTAAAAGCATCTATATATGAGGTATTTAGTTATTACAGAATGAAGCTCTAAAATCAAGCTACAGTGGATTAATGGATTTGAACTTGTTGATGACTAAAATATGATGAAATTAAAATACTTTAACCATGCACTATCTTGTCAGTTTCTTCTAGGCTTTCTGCTTAGGCTAGCCATTTGAACAAATAACGAGCTATCCCGGCACCCCTGTGGACTTCTGGGCTTTGTGGTTGACACGTTTAGACTGAAGAGGCTTGTAAATATATAAAACATGTTTATATTTGGGCACAGCTCAAATATAGAATGGAAAAAAATGAGGAAACCAAAATGAACGATGACAAACTATTTACCATGAGAACCCTGCTGTAAACATATGTCTTATACATGGGGTGAGGCAATATAAACAATTATCACAATTTCTGTCACTAAAGGATCACTATAATTAATTTTAGATATCGCTCTGGCCTAAAGCTAATTAGCCTGCTTAGTCAAATAACGTACCAGAGCTTTCGGTAAAGGAACATAAACAACAACTGGTTTACACTACTCCTCACCCATTGTTATATTCTTGAATGGACATTCTGGTGTTTCCAATTGCAGATTTATTTTAGGGTGTAAAAGATTATTGTAAACATCTCCAAGCCTAGAAAATATTTGCTGCATTAAATCATTTGTTGTTTGAGTATTAAAAGTTTATTTCAAAGCAT
Organism: Ictalurus furcatus; assembly: GCF_023375685.1. NCBI lineage: Eukaryota > Metazoa > Chordata > Actinopteri > Siluriformes > Ictaluridae > Ictalurus > Ictalurus furcatus. The sequence goes on from NC_071258.1 coordinate 13,337,680, forward strand.
CATTTTCCTCATTTACAGTTCTATTTAATTATGTGACTGCAAACTGCTTTAAGTAGCATTTGAAACGTATAATATTTCTATGCTTGTTGAACTGTTAATCTTTATATACTGCAGTAGCACTAAAAGAAAATAGAGTATGCACAGTGAATGCTTGCTCAGCACTTTTTCCTGCCATATTTATGCAGTGCATAATAAGTGCTTCAGTAATTGTAGGATAAGACCTGTCTATGATTCTGTTTTGTAATTCTGTTCTGTTCTTCTGCAGAGTCGCCTCCTCCTCCTTACTCAAGGCTTTCTCCTAGTGACGAACACAAGCCACTGGGTAAGTGTCCCTGGAACAAACAAACAAGCCACACATATATCTGAAAATCTGACATCCTTTTTTAATTTTTAAAAACTGCAGTGTCTTTAAGTGTATATATAATAATTGCAATAGGCTTTGCTAGGAGAAGCTGTCTCTTAGTAGCAAAAAGGCTACAAATGACCCATGCATCAATTTTAAAGAAAACCCCCCAAAAACAGGTATTAACCTGCCCATTGCAGTGATACCATCAGTTGTCACCCGCTAGTTAAATCCCTGGCTATAGAGAGGGATGGAGAGGAAGCAAGAGTTCAACAATGTGAAGAATTTTAATGGTGGCAATTAGACACAGTGCCCAGGAATCTGTGGCGGTAACTGCGAGAGTGAGCGGTGGCTGCAGCCAGCATCCGGCAGGCCCATTTCCAACATGCCAGTGTGGAGGTGGGTAGCCTTGGCTCAGGCCTGGCTGTGTGGTGAGAACCAGTGGAGCCTGGCTCAGGGTTGGGGTTTAGGCTGGGATATCCCCCATTACCACAATGAACTCTTGTTGATTTTCGTTGACCAATGATAGCCTCATGACCACTATTGTACACATACAGCTCTGTTATTGTACATGCAAAGCACTGACAGGATGTTATGTTGAAGATGTGATGAGATACAATGGAAATTAATCTGAAAGTGTAACTGAAAGCAATTAATTGGGGTGCTGGTAAACACTGGACAGAGCTGCAGTTGTTTGACAAGAATTTACTAATTATCTTGTCCTCTCAGATCTGTCAGATTCCACACTGTCTTACACTGAAATGGAGGCTGTCAGCTTGCCGAACATCACCCAAGGGGAATTCTCAGGTGAGTCCAGTTTACATTTGGAATGTTCAGGCCTTGGATAAATATGCCATTGCTTAACTGAGAACATTTGTGAGAACTGTCGATGCTTTGGATTCTAAATACTAGCATGGCACACGCTGTTGTCAGATTTCAGTGCTATTTTTCAAAATGCATTACATAATATCACTGTTCAGACAAAGGCTATGCAACTTTTTTGCACTGCTTGAACAAACAGAATTATCAAATAAGCCATTGTTTTATTACATGTACATTTTATAATAAGTGGATGGAGCTTTAAATCCTTTATGATGTGTTAGTCTAATGGGAGTATGCAAACGTGGTAAAGATATATGGAGATATAGATGGAAATGGAAAGTGTGTTTTGTTTTGTTTTGTGTGTGTGTGTGTGTGTGTGTGTGTGTGTGTTTGAGGCTATGAGTTCCCATTTAGTCGAGCTAAATGTGCAAACTTTGCAGGTAATTTGGTTTTTATGTTGTACTTTACTCTTCCTCATTAACGGACATTAGGAGTAGGGAGAGTGCGCCGCAGATAAAGCTCTCATTGTAAGACCGTACGAGGCACAGTGGGCCATGCTTGCTGGCCACAGAGCTGGCCTCCCCTCCTGTTTTTCTTTCAGAAATATTTGAGTGGGATCAAATTGTAATAAGATCCAGGCTAGCTGGGACACACACTAGCTCGGTCTCTCTCTCTCTCTCTCTCTCTCTCTCTCTCTCTCTCGCTGTCTGTCTCTCTCTCTCTCTCTCACACACACACACACACACACACACACACCAGCTATGGCACACACAAATTCACAGCAGGCATGCTCACATTCAAATAGCACATGTTTGACCCCCTACACACACGCGCGCTCACACAGTTACAGCTCTATCTAGGCATACTGAAAATGCGAAGGGGGGTTGGACAGGTTTTCTGCTCCTGTGAACAGGGCCACACTAAGAGAAAAGAGGAGAACCAGCCCCGTCCTGTCTGCCGATTTGAGATGAAACACTCCCCTCTCATGGCATGAACTCAGCATGCCTGTCTCATAAAACTGGAAGCACATTGTGCATGCGTAGGATCATGGCCACAGCCGAGGGAGACACTAAGGCCTCGCCTCGTTTCTCTCCCGAGCTGGGAATAGCATAGCTCATATTCAAACAGCACATGTTAATGGAGTGCTTGGCCAGATGAAGGCTCTCACTTCACATTCCCCATATCCCATCACCACTACTGCTCGGCCTGGCGACACTCCCTGTGTCAACAAACGCTGGTTCACACTAACTCTGATTCTGGTTCACTGTATGTCACACAGCGCAGAGCTGAAGGACCCGCTGCAGTCCTCCTCGTTATTGCAGTGTGCATATAGGGCCTTTTTGCTTGACCCACATTTGCATGTTGCAAATATAAGCTTCTTATGCTTTAATCATATTTAAATGTATCACAACCTAGCATTGTGGTTATTTTCTCCTCCACTCTGTCCTATTAGTATCTGCTTCGTGTAGCTAATTATGTTGATCTTCGTTTGTGCATTGCAGAAAACTTCCTCAATAAGTCATTGCTTAAGTATTCCCTCAGCACTCTGGAGAAAAGGAGAAACCTTCCCCCCCAAAACACTTATAAGCACACCTTCACATCCGTCTCCAACACTCCACCCTTCTGGCATGCAGAGAGTGGAGATCAATGAGCAGCAGTCGACCGTGTGGTCCCCCACCCACACGCAGGAACTAGTAAAGCTCTTAAAAGTGGGGCCTGGGGGCAAATTGTGTGTTTTGTGGGGGTAACAGCCTGCTGCAGATTGTAGCCCATGGGCTACTGTAATACCTGCTCCTAACACTTATCCTTCGCTGTTTGACAATCACTTCGATGCATGTCAGAACTGGATAGGTAGGAGGGGTGATTTTTAACTTCTTTTATTTAGTTATTTATTTGTTTGTTTATTTTGTAAAAGTTTTGCTTGAAAGTCAAAAGCCAGGGGTTTGCCTGTTTGAAAAACAAGTGCTGTATACAGGATTTATAGTTGTTGTTTTTTCCCCCCGGAATATAGCCTCCAGGTTTGCATCTCATGTGCTTTGCTTGGGGTTCATCTGCATCTGCTGGGAGTTTTTTTTTCTTTTCTAATGATGGTAGTGTGGATGGAAGAATAATTGAATGAAGTTGTCTAACAGCCAGTTAGTCATTTAGAGTGTTTTATTTAAAAAAAAAAAAAGTTATTTATGTTATTAAAAAGTTGTTTCACAATATTCTGGTGAAAGTAGCTCACTTGTAATAATTTCTAATGTAATAACAACATATCATTATTACTATTATTATTATTAGTAGTAGAAGTAATAGTAATAGGATAGACAGAGGCATCTGAAAATTGTTTCAGAAGTGAGTGAGGTTTGTGAACTTGGTGAGCAAAATGGTAGCAAATCACAGTTATTCAATTTTCAGCCATTTATTAGCAAGGCTGTGTATGAAGATGAAATAAAACGAGTTACTTTTAAATGACCTTTGCATTACTGATGAAGAGGGTTATCTGTGTTAGTTACTAAAGGGCTGTGTACTGCGTCGACACTTCCCTAAGAAAGACGTCAGACCAGTGTCAGGTGGACATGACCCCAAGCCACAGGGCTTCCTTTAGACTGATTAACTGACTATTTGTTCAGACAACCCCTTGACTAATCGATTTAGATAATATATACATTCACATACCCCTATTGTTGTGTTGCCTCGTGATTTGCAGAACAACTCTCAGATGTAATAAAAGTGTTCTCTGGAATTAGGCAGTGAACGTTTTTTAATTTTAATCCATAAAGGAATATTGGTGCCTGTACTATAGCTATTTTCAGTTACTACATTTTTTTAATGGGGCTTCCATTTTGTTTTTCCAGATCAGGGGTTTGTATTAGCCTGTAAAGACCATTTCACTTTTTACTGTTGTTTCCAAACAGGTTAATCTTCATGTCATCTGCTTTAAACATAATGTCCCAGACTTCCATGTAATGTTTTTTAGCAGAATGTACCCTAACCTTGCTGTTCTTAATGGTCTGAAAATGTCTCGTGGTAAGCTGTCTGAGGTCATGCGGGTGAAGACTTAAATTTATGGTAGTCTTTGACATTATGCTGTGTGTTCCTGATCTGTTCAGCGTTTCTGAACAATATGCATTGTTTCATTTTAAATCGGTTTCCATTTGTATTTGTTGGTTCCACTCTGGATTTGTGTGCCTATGACATCTGTTTTTCTATACCTAAATGTGCCCAGTGACATCTTGGTAAAAAAAAGTGTGTGTTTGTCAGCTTGTGTTTACTCTACATCACTGAGCAGTTATTAAGTCTTCATTTTTCATAGCATGGCTACTGAACATATCTTCCTGCTGTGGTATATCTGTATCTGTGTATGTGTGTGTGTGTGTGTGTGTGTGTGTGTGTGTGATACAGTGTGTGCCAAATCCTCAACTGGGTAGTCATGCAGAACACCTGTTTCCTCACTCCTCACTTATGGTCGTGTGGACATTAGAATGATGCCCTTTGAAGTTTTTTTCTCATTGCTTCCTGTATAACTGTGTGCATGAGACTCCGTGTTTCCCCTCAAAGTTGGGTTTTTGTGATCTACGTGCTTCACACGTTCAGACTTCTGGATCAGTAACAGCGCGAAGTTGTTGCATATTCACTGCCAATGTTCCTGCTGCTCCCTGAACCTTTCAGGCCTCTTGATCATTTGCAAGTCTATGAATACAAGCCGGCCGTAGTATTTTGCATTTGTGTGGAAATACCTTATAAAACAGTGATAAACAGACCAGGTGTTGGGGTTTGTCACTTCAGCCACGGCATCGTTTCAACAGCCTCAAACTGACGTCACAAGCCTTCGCAAGCTCCCTTAACAAGCACGGTGGAGTTTAGCTGCCAGATGTCAGAAAGGAAGCTAATCCAAACTGTTTACAAGTGTACATCTGTACTAGTAGACTTTTGTATGGTATTACACCACCATTATGTGCATCAGTTGAGCAAATAGGAAGTGAGCTGTTTTTCTAGATATTGGTATTGTCTCGATCTGCTTAGTATGCATTAGTCCTCTCTTTTTTGGCTTGACAGGATTATGTCTTATCACTCTCACTGGGAAAAAATATGCATGTGTTCTTCGCTCACTCCCTCTCTCTCTCTCTCTCTCTCTCTCTTTCTGAGTTAGAGGTGTGTCAGAACAGCCATTAGACTTTCACCCTGGCTTTTTTTTGTAATCAAATTAGCTGGGATAGCTAAGGATAGGATCTGCTTTGCATTTTCTGATCCCAGATCCCAAAGCCATGGACTGGATGGAGATGGAGAGACTGAGATTCAGAAGCATACAGTTTTCAGTTCAGGAGACTGCAGCACGGGTTGCTCGTCTGTTGTCTTGTGTTATTTAACAAGGTTCCTCCTGTTGGCTGAGTAGGGCTTAAATCTACTAGCCTGATGCCTCCAAGGCAAATATGGGAGTGAGTGACCGATGGTTATACAGAGGTAGTAAGCCTTACATATAATAATATAAGTCTTATATAGCTGTGTGTATTATATTGTAATAGAGAGTGTTAGTCTGAGTACAGCAGAGAAAGCAGTTTGAGTTACACTGGAACTGCTGGGGTTGTGATTTTGCCTGATATAAGTAAATAACAAGCACACACACACACACACACACACACACACACATACACACACACACATGTGCAAGTCTATCTTGGGGACTACATGCTGGATCCTCCAGAGTTGTTGTCTGCTGTTCTTCTCTGATGCTCAGGCTATACAAACTCGCATGCCTGTCTGTCTAGGTCAGTCTGAACCACCTCTGAAGTTCAGCTTCCCTTTGGATTGTGCTTGTGTATGTGTGTGTGTGTGTGTGTGTGTGTGTGTGTATGTGTGTGTGTGGGTGTGTGTGTGTGGGTGTGTGTGTGTGTGCGCACATAGAAAGAGAGAGAGGGAAATGCATGGCACATTTAAACAAATCAAAACACGCAACACCATATGGATGTAGCACTGATTAGATTGCATGCATAGATTTTGTACAGGTGTAAAACGAGTTTGTGTGTGTGTGTGTGTGTGTGTGTGTTTTCCCTACAAATTGAGGTCTTTGCTTATTCAGTGGATACTGAAAATAGCCAGAAGGTTATTAAAACCTTTTTTTTTTAAATACACATGCTTTGTTTTATCACACCTCAGCTAGCAAAGATGGCCATGTTAAGAGCCTTTGATTCCGAGTTTGTTGTGGAAAAGGCCGGTTTTCGTCCTTTGAATGGAATTAGCCTCATTTGGATGTCATTTAGCTGGATCATTTGCAACACACCGCAATGTGCCATGCGTTATTTACGCCATAGTGCTGCCTTATTAATTTTTTGCTCTTGTGAGATGTTGCCACATTTTCCGCTAGTCATGCCAGCATGTGTACCTGTAGGACATTAATCATCACTCTATCACCTGTCACAGTTGATTGGTCTGAAGGGCCACTTGGCCACACCGGACCCCCTTTTGCTCTACCTTTGTTTGTCCCGGTGGGCTGCTGCTCCTCTTTCTCTTTCTCTCTCTCCATCTTTCTCTCTCTCTCCTTCTCCTTTCTGCCTGGCATGAGGCCTCAGGTTTCCACCGCAGCCCCCGAGCCTGGCTGCACTCCCCCAGGGCCTTGAGAGCTCCAGGATACGGGATGTGGAAATAATGTGACTCGAGTACTTCCACCCTGCCTCCAGAAAATCAGGTTCTGCGGATTGTTTATTTGAGGGGAAGGAGGCCTCAGCCAAACATCCTGTTTTAAAAAGCCTGCCTGCGTTTTGTAGCGCCGGGGCTTAGGGCCCCGCTCAATCGCCCCTTTGACGGTAGGGGGAGGCTCAGGAATGTTGAAGAGAAGGCCAGTGGCCTGGAGGTGATGTGCTAAAGAGTAAGTGTGTATGTGTGTGAGATATTGTGCGTGCGTGTATGAGCACTTGTACGTCGGCATTCATTAATGGACTTTTCCTGACATATTTTGTTTTGAGTTTTGCATAGTGTGTGACGATAGACTTCCTGAGTAAACATGTTTTTGTCCCTTGCAAACACACAAATAGCAAAACAGAACCGTGCTGTCAGTGAGGCTGCGGGGCTCTCTTCGAGTGTGTGTTCCGGTCCGGAGAGACAGATTTCCTCTTCCCTTACATAATGCGTGTAAAAAGTCAAAACACACGCACACACATGTATGTACAGTGTAGTACAGTACAGCAGTCAGGCTCCTGTAGATTCACTCAGAACAGATCAGGATTTTTTTTAGTTGACTCATGGATTTATTTTTGGTCATCTCATTATATTTAGGCATGTATTATCTGTAACTATTTTAAAAGAGTAATGAAAGGGATAATCGACTCTATCTTGTCTTCTTCTTAAGCATGTATTTGTAATCACAATGTGTGTGTGTAGTTGTGTGTGTGTACTTTACTTGACCCCTGGATGTGGGATTGGAATGAGATCTTGTGGATATTAGATTAGAATCTTTTGTTTGCTCTCCAGGTTGTTTGAGAGTTATAAGGATTTCAAGATGTGAAGCGTTTACAGAGTGAGAGAAAGAGACGAAGGGGAGTGAGCGAAAGAGATTGGAAGTGAGACACAAATTGTTTGGCTCTTTTTTTCTTCTCCTTCTTCTTCTTCTTTTTTTTTTTGGTCAAACAGCCATGTTACATATTTTTATAACAGCACAGCAGTTGCCTTTTAGCCCGTCTGCATCATTATTCACTCCAGCGTTTTTGAAGATTGCAAGTAACCATGCATCATAGTCAGGCATCTTCACGCTGTTTCAGGGCCCGAGTGTAAATGTTCATCAGTCATTTATCCAAGTCAAATAGCCTGGCCTTTCTGTGACTGATAGGCAGCGGCTAATCTAGTGTGCAGTGTGGAAATAATAGGCTTCCAAATCAGTTAAAAGTAAACAGAAACTGTGCTGCTGCATGCTGTATTTATTTACTGCTCATGGCAACACTATCAGGAGCCGGGCAGAACCTTGCCTAAATGATGTGGCTTTTCATTATGGTACATTTCAACTTTGAGCTAGCATGGTGTTTCTGCTTGACGTCATTGTTTTGCCTGACTGACCTTGAAATAAGCCTTACGTAAGTTTTAACATCCAACTTGACCCATTAGACTTAGTATCAACAGCAAACTTTCTTTGCACAGCTGATAATGTGTGTATATGCATTCCCTAATACACACGAGCGCCTTTGCTTTTCAGACAGCTGCACGCGTAGCCTGGCCCACTCACATCCCGCAACTGAAAAATACGGCCCATTTGCACAGGTTATCGTTTTCACCAGGAGATTTCCTCCCATGCGCAGCAGTGCCAGTGAGCTAATCCTGCAGCGTGCTGTGGGAAGGTTGGCGATGCTTGTCTCTCTGCGCTCCCTCCTCCTCGCAGCGCTCCTGCACTCCTCCAATGGAGCCATTCATCTAGGCCAGGCCACGGGGTTAGGACAACAAATAAAGACCCAGCCATGCCATTAAAAATGTATGGAATGTCCAACTGTTGGTTTAGTATTTTAGCCAGCCTTCTCTCAAGGCTGCCGAGAGGCAGAACAATGCTGCGTTTGAGTGCTGGGCGCTCTGAAAGTACCCGGCTGGCCCAGGCTCAGGGGAGCGGACGGAAAGAGGTGGCAGTTGTGGATGCTTACGTTGTGTTTTCTCTACATTTTGTCTCCTGGCCGGTTTTTTAGGACCGGCAATTCTAATTTGGTAAAGAGGAGAAGGGATGGGCTGCTGTGTAAACCTTCAGTGTAATCAGCTGACTAAAATAAGGTGAATATTTTTGCTCCCTTCCTCTCCAGAGGAACTTTGACAGTTGTTCCGGGGACCGATGGTGGCCAGTATTTTTAAAACAGCAAAGAGCTAGCACATTCTTCTGTGCCTGCAGAATGCTCAGTGAGGATTAAACAAAGGGGCCCACGTAGCCCACCTTCTCCACACTTGCTCCCTACTGAAAGAGAGAGAGCGTCTGTGTATGTACTAGAGAGAGCGAGCTTGGATTTTTAATGTCTTCATATGCTTTTGCCTATTTTCTTGGCTTGTGAGTTGCTTGGCTAACATGTAATCCGAGCAGAGCGCATATATTTGCCACGGAATTGGATTTGAATTTCCTGTTGTGGTTGTTCCCTCTTTCATACACTCTTTTCCATTGCTCAAGCCAAGCAAAGATGATGTAGTCCTCTGTCCTAAAAACGGGTCCTGTAATCAAAAGACTTGAAAGCAGCTCAGACCTGTCAGTCTAACTCATATTGGCAGGAGCATAGATTTAGATTTTTCCAGAACATCACTGACTTGTTTGTTTGGTGCTTGAAAATGTGGAAATATTATTCAGTTGAACCAAATGGGATCCAGCATCCACCATCAGAGGTGTTCTTCACAGAACTGGGATTTTAATCTCTCCCAAACTGCCCCAAATAGGTTCTGCATGGTGGTACATAGAATGTGAGCGATCTAGGTTTGTTTTTTTTACACAACTCACATATGTGCAGAAAAACATCTGTTGAGGCCTGACAGTGATCAAACTATAGACAGGTGACATAGAAAAAAACAACATAAAGTGTCTTTGTAAGGTGTTTGGCCATCACAAGGCACCAGTACAGCTTTGACACAGATTCTACAAATCTCTGTAACTTTACTGAAGGGATGAAAGTCATTCTTCCAAAAGATATTCCCTCAAATTTGTGTTGATGATAGTGCTGGAGAGAAATAAAATCTCCTATAGGTGTTCAAAGATCTTGAGACTGCAAAGGCCGTAGCATATAATTTGCATCATTTTCATACTTATCAAACCATTCAGTGAGCCCTCATGCCCTGTTGATGGAGAAAATTGTCATCCGTGACAAGTGTGACCACTTCCATCAGGATAGAAATGTTCCATCATAGGTTAAAGGTTCTCATTCAGTCAGTGAATCCAAACCATGAGAGCATAACAGAGCCGGTTTTCTTCCCTTTAATTTGTTTCGATATTCATTTTTGCTTACACACTCTGATCTCATTAGTTGTGTAATGAAACATACCATAGCTATGTTATTCCCCCAATGTCATTTTGATCGGTTAACATTGCAGGATGTGGGGGGAAAAAAAAGAGTCCTTCTGAGCGCAGCAGCCAGCGCATCATCTCTCGGTCCAGAGCCTGGTTTGCTCTCCAAATGTAATTACAGTGCTCAATAGAGAGTTTGTGCTGCCATTCAGTGCCCTTTACTGAGGCCTTTCTGAACTCATTTGTACACAGGCTATTTATGAACAGGGAAAAGATCTGGTTATCCTCACAGGGCTGACACTGTTGTCTAATGCATGCTTTTAGTTTAAATGTAGATTGTGTGTATAGTGTGACAGAAGGGCATTATTCGATTTGTTCCCCTCTGGCATCGCCTTGTTGACATGCCTGATAACTTGCGAATGATCAGAAATGCTCCCTTCCACGTTTTCATTATGCTTTAGTGCTCTCGCACTGGCTGCCCAAAACTGTGTGTCCCTGAGTTGTTGTAATTGAACCGGAGTACTCGAATGGCGGCGTCCTGACAAAACCCATTTTCCCGGCGCTTGCTTATGCAATCCAGTCAGTTGATCAATAGTCAGGCATCCACCATGCCAAGTGTGTGTCCATCACCTCACCGAAGCATCATATCCAAATACACAGCTTTCATTTGAAATGGACTCAATTTTACACCGGCCTGAAAGCAAATCTTCACTGTTATATTCAGCTGTCAGAGCTCATTGCCCGCTAACACATAGGATGTGTTTGGATTGTAGCACAGATATATGGGATACAGTTCTCCGTGGTCTGAGACACACCTGTGGAAGATGCTCATGGGAAAAGTGTAATGTGAAGCGGAGTTTCAGTCCACACAGAGCGCCCTGCTTTCACTCGGTTGGCAGATTGTACACGTACCATGGCAAACATAAATAATTAATACATTTAATTGCTTTTGTTTCTCAGCTGATACTTAATGCTTAAGGCAAATCAAATTATTTTAACCATAAAATAAACGCAGTAAATACAGCTGAATATCCTTTTCGTGTTTTGTATAGTGCTGTGTGTTTCCTTTAGTGTGAAACCCATTTGTGCTCCTGACCCTGCGTTCACACTACTAATTACTAAGAAGACTTTAGAGCTGAGATCTAAATACAGATTTTCTCAATTTTATGCTAATTTGTTATGAAGCATGTTACCAACAAATCCTCGGACCAGTACTACAGCATGGGTTGTCCAATGGGTTGGCGCTTCTCTAATCTCATGATATTAGTTTGCTAATTGGGTTCAACAGTGTAGGCCTACAAATGAGAAAAGTACAAACCCAGAGCAACATGGCCAGTCTCTTTCTAGTCTGACCTAAAATGCCGAACATCTAAGATTGTAATCCTAACATCTAATTAGTTCTCTATTTGTTATGCATTATTGTTCTTAACTCTTTTGGAAATTTAGCACAAAAAATATGTTGGGGGGGGGGGGGGACTTGAAGAATTGCCAAAACTGATGCTGTAATCCAGATTTCTTGATGGTGGACTCAGCCCTGTTTGGTGTACTGTTCTGTATATGTAATGTTACGTCAAGAATGAATGTAGGATCAATTTGGGCCTTTCACTTATGACAAACCAAAACAAGAAACCCATGTACTAGCGTCTTCTCAGTCTGAGACGCAATGGAGGTAATAGGGGTGGAATGTTATGGACAATTTACTGTATCATAACCATATAAATCACATTTATTTGATTTGTCTTGATGTCTGCTTACTTCTTACCATATTCTGTGACTAAGGCACTCAGCAGCTGCAGTTCCTGTTCAGTTATTTGTCTAGAAAAGCCAGTGGAATATTTGAACTAGTTTTGACTGGGTTGTCAGAACAATTTTTAAATAGTTTTCTCTGATTTTCATTTTGTGTATGTTTTTTTCCCTTCTATAAAGAACATTTCCAAAGGCATTATACAAATACTGTGGTTTGTAATGTCGCTATGTATTATATTAAAGATTTACTATTTCATACATGCAGTCGCACCTCTACCTTGTACACACTCAGCCTTTCCAGAGGACCTGACTCGCTAGTTTCTGTGCACTCAGATGCCCTACGTGTCGAAGTGTGAAGACATGAGGGCCGCAGCACGGCTGTCTGCATGGCAGGAGCCAAGTGCTGGGCTTTACATGTGGCTGAGGTGTGAATCTTGCGGTCATCTGACCATGTATCCAAGTCCATCGTTAATGCCACAGAGTCTTTTAGGAAGGATTACAGCAGGGTGATGCACTGGCTGAATAATACGGTCACATCCTCAAGGGATTCCCTGTTCTTGTTCTTGATTATGTTCACTGGTTTGGCATTATATTAGCGCAACCCTATCTGAATAAGAGGGTGACTGGTGTTAGTGTGTAACTCTTTGTGAGCTTCTGTTGCTTTGGCCTTTTCTTTTTTTTTCTTCTCTGGCCTGTGCTCAGTCAGACTTGCGAGGGAAAGCCGAGAGAAAGAAAGAATGAGAGCGACAGAGAAGGAAAAAAAGACAGACAGAAATCTATCTGAGTGAGGGCGCAGGACCGGTTAGTGCGTCTGGCTGATAGAGCAGTCTTTGATGGCAGAGATAGCACAGACGCCAGCCTAAATGTAGCTTTAGCCAGTTGTAAGTTGCTTTGTAGCGATAGTCGTCTAAAAACATCAGAGCCGTACCACATAGCTGGAGAGGGTGGGTTGGTGGAGGAAGCTTAGGGTTGTTTGGGGTAGTTTTTCCCACTCAGAGCAAACCCATACCTCCCCAAAATACAGCCTTTCCATACAGACAGAGTGGGAAAAAGAATGCTCCAGTCAGTCTGGAGAGGCATCAAAAAATAAATTTTGTCTATCGTAAACTGCACTCTGTCTGTTCTTCTGCCTCCCTCTTATTTGCCATTGCCCCTTTTCCCCCTCTTTCTCTTGAACATGCACATACAAACACACTTCTGAAGCTGTCTCCCCCTCTGCCTGTCAGCCTAGTGGTACAGTCTAATAGCTGGAGGGGAATCTAATCCTTGGCACAGGATAAGAGACTCCAACAGCCCTTTCTTTCCCTGTCTCTCTCTCTCTCTCGCTCTCTCTCTCCTCCTTTCTGAGCAGCAGAGGAATGAGTTCATCTTTTCAGAATTCCCTGGATTAGAGAGGGATGAAAAAGAGAGCAATGTGGGTCTGCAGTTCGGCGGGAAGAGACGACAGGCCCTCTAAACCATACTGCTCTTCTTCTGTCTGCTCTTTTTCTCTCTCTGGATGTGAGTTTAGCCCAGGGCTGTTCTTCTTCTTTTTCTTTTCTTCTCTGTATGGTGCTTTTAAAAGCATTACTGGATAATAAGAGAGGATTGCCATTGAAACTCTCAAGACCTTTTTGTGTACTTAGTTGTACTTAGTAGTAATTACTCCCAGATTGGGGGGTGGGGGGTGGGGGGGGGGTTCTAACCCTACCTTTTGTCCGCTTCTTTTTTAGCTTCTTTTCATATTGTCCCACTGCATGCAAAGTCTCGGGTACATCAGGACAAATGAGGATTATTGTTAAAAACGGTACCATGCCAGTCATGTCATTATTTATTTATTTATTTTTACATTCCACATCTATTCAGAACTGAATTGAGAACATGTATCTGCAGTACATAAAGCCTATATTCTCACCTCGAGTAACAGCTCAAGTATTGTGATGCCCTCAAGCTGACCTGGAACACGTACACTATGATTCACGTACAGTTTGTCAGGGTATTATGAACTGTGCCGTCTGAGGAAGTGGCATGACCCAGCTTTGATACTCCTCACTCCTCAAAGAGTGTATAAAAGAGGAGAAGCAGCTGTATAGGTTTGGAGTGGTTTCCATGGAGCACTTTGCTTGTTGGGGGAACAGTCGCGCTCTTTGCCCTGCAAAGCACGGGATGAGAAAAGAGCCATGAAATACATTTGTTTGCCCAAGTGATTACACCGGTAGTTTTACACAGGGCATTATGCGCAAGTGCAGACATTCAAAGGGAACGCCTTTGTGCGTCTGTGCGTGCACGTATGTTTGTGTGCGCTTTACTTTTTGAAGTAGTTTGAACAATGAAGCAAAACAAAAGGCTGGACCGAAAGAAAAGGCTGCTTTCCAGATAGCTGCGCACTTGCTTTGAAAGTAACTGGTGTCTTTTTCTAAGTCTAAAAATCACTCATGTTGTTGACTAACCTGAATCTAACTGAAAAACTAACACTCCACTCTTAAGACCCTTTATCCACTTGTTTGAGTGTGCAGTTTACCATTAAATCATCCTAAAAGCCCTTGGTTTTATTGGAATTCAGTTTTACCAAACAGTGTTGCAGAGCACTTCAACAAAGGTGTAGAACTTTTCTTTCACAAATGATTACCAGCCTGCTTTTGTATACAGTATAAAGAGTGTGATTTGTTTCAAGGTTTTTTATTCCACCCCCCGTTTTCCTGAAGGTCATCTTTTCTTGGTCAAATGGTTTCCATAAGTGAATTCCAAATTTAGGCTGTCTGAGGGCTCTGTCTCTGTGTTGGCAGCCGACAACGTGTGTCTTTTAGGAGACTGATGCTGAGAGGAGACAGTTCTGAGAATATAATGGTGATAATAATGACCGCTACTTTCCTAATGGGTAAACGGAGCTGTTCCGAGGTGGCGAGGTTAAACAGATGCAAAGTGGAGTAATTGCTTCCAGCTCTCTCCTCTACGTGTGTGTGTGTGTGTGTGGTTGATGAGTGTCTGTGTCAGGGATTTGCTCTATGAAAATAACACGATTGTGTATTTTAGATGCAAAGAAATGGATTCCCGAATGTTTTAAATCACCGCTAACTGTGTCTTCCCCTTGTATCTGAGGTGAATCTGAAATGGGACATGCTTTCAAATATATTCCATTCATTAGGTTTTCTGGGAGTTTGTATCAGTTCTGGCACCTGTATTACAACTGATGCGCTAGTGCACCTGGCATCACTAACGGAGAACTGCTTGTCTTACCTGCTGGAGATCTCTGGGGAGAGACAGGACAGGAGTTCTGCAACCTCTTTGTTATGTGCCAGCATGGTGAGCTACATTTAACAGCCCTAGCTGACCTCTAAACTGAAAGGGAATGTGTCTTCTTTAAGACACCGCTTTAAGAGGTGTGACAAAAATGTTGGCAAATCGATGAATGCTGAAAAAGACAAGGAGAGGAAATTGAACTAAGTGAGACCGAGACCACTGAGAATCTACTGATTATTTCCAAGCAGGACTGTGTGTGTTGGACGAGGGAGAATGTAAATAAGAAAGAAAGAGAGATGGTACTGTTTTGTTAAGGAGATTCTAATAACTTTTCCCTTCTCAGGAAAATGTATTCTCTCTCTCTCTCTCTCTCTGTCCCTCTCCCTCCCTCCATGCTGACATAATCATAGAGCGGCACAGCCAACACACACAAATTTCACTCCAAATCAAAAACACTGCCTGAAACGCTCACATACTTAATATGCATAGAACAGCAGTACGCTCGTACACATACACACACGATACAATTAGGAAAAGTCCTGGCCTCCTGTGATATTTTTTTTTACTCGCCTTCCCAAGCAAAATATTAGATCCATTATTAACCTTTGTTCCTTACAACTCCTCTCTCTCTCTCTCTCTCTCTCTCTCTCTCTCTCTCTCTCTCTCTTTCAGTGTCTTTATTATAAATGGTAAATTACATGATACTTTTGTGTTAGAGACAAATGAATTATTTAACACATTTGGCTCAGTGTAATAAGCTGTATTGGTTCCATCCAAAGCACTTCACTTTACAAAATACTATTAGTATGCACAAATATTTTTATCATCCCCCTCTTACTTCTCATAAATATTTAGGGAGTAATAAAGTTCTAAAATGCTAAATTATCATCTATAATTAAGATCCACGTTGCAATTCTAACAGCAAACATTTTTTTATAAAATATTTTTATACTTTTTATTACTTTTTTTTTTTTTTTTTTTTTTTTTTTTTACATCTTTCACCCATAGATTTCAACAGAAAGTGCATTCTCATGTATCACAGCTCCTCTAAAGCCTTTATATTTTGCTTGTGTTAAGCTAGAACCTGTGTTGTGTGTGCAGTGTGTAGACTGCTCGTAAAGCAGTACGCTTATGTTCAAAGCCTCTGAAATGATAGCAGACAGAAGGCTGTAAAGGCCGTTGAGGGAAAAAAAAAGATACCTTGCAGGCTTGTGCAAGATCTGAGGAATTCACTAATGGTAACGTTCAGGGGTCCAGTGAAAAGGGGCCATTTTCATGTGCTCTGAAATATGTGTGTGTGTGTGTGTGTGTGTGTGTGTGTGTGTGTGTGTGTGTGTGAGAGAGAGAGAGAGAGAGAGAGAGAGAGAGAGAGAGAGAACATACATCTATTCCTACACAGCTACACAATTCTCTCTCTCCCAGATTAGAGCTGGGGATTAAACTGAGCCCAGAATGTGTGCTTTACATTTAATACATGTGTGAGTTCCTGTTGCTGCAGTGTGTGTTTGCTGTATGGCTCTGCGTAATAGGCTGGTCATTTATTAGGGCCGGAATGTAGCCAAGAAATGAATGGGGCCACAGAGCGGGCCCTTTAAATCCGCTCTGCCAGCAGACTCTCTGAAGCAAAATAATGGCATCACTTGCCGTGTAAGTTAATGGGAGCTGATAGGGCGAAGCCTGGGGGGTCAGGAGGTCGCGAGCTTGGGCTAAGTCGTCAGGGAGCTGAATGCCATTCCTCTGGCCCACAGCAGGAGCAAGGAGGGAGGGAGAGAGAGAGAGAGAGAGAGAGGGAGGGAAGAGACCTCCATCCCCCATCCTTTTCTAGCCACCTTCAGCCACCCACCGGAATGTACAGGGAGAGAGAGGGGAGAGAAGAGAGACAGAAAAAGAGGGATGAGTTGTGGGGGAGGGACGAACTGGATACAAGCTTCCTGCAGAAGAAGAATATATGAGAGGTAGAAATGTCCAGGAACTGTGTGCAGTTTCATGGAATATGGAAGTGTGTGTGTGTGTGTGTGTGTGTGTGTGTGTGTGTCCAGGGACTTGTAACTCAGTGGGAAAGCGGAGGGCTTTGGCACTGAACACAGTCCACAGACTCCTCCGCCATGAAAAGTGAATTAGCGAGCTGATTTACAGTGATTTACAGTTCTGGGTCTCTTTCTATCTTTTTTAAAGCTCTCTGCAGGTATTTCATGACTAGACATTCGATCACACTAGGGAGAAGATCTGTTAATAGATTAATAGTTTACAAACAGCAGATAGTATCATTTGAAGGGTGAGTCAGTTGAAATATGTTTTTTGTTTCCCTGGTTCTTTTCCAGTTATCATGATTTCAAGATATAATAAGGCCAATGTCTTTCACAGACAGTAGTCAAATTTAGTCTTTTGACACATACTGATCAGATCCAAAGCCTAAGAGTGGTGCCCCCTTGAGGCAGTGCAAAAAAGTACATATATCTAGTGTAACTACCTGTTGGGCATGTATGCAGATAAACACATGGATTTCAATTTAACATCTTTGTATTTCTGCATAGAAGACATGCCCGACATGCCCTACATTTTAACAAACTCCTAACATCAGTATTAACTATAATAATAAGATTCTATAGGTTATAATCCTCCTTTTTTCTCTCTCTGACAGATGCCAGTTTGTCACCGGACGCCCCTAAGCAGAGCCACTGGTGCAGCGTGGCGTACTGGGAGCACCGGACACGAGTGGGTCGCCTCTACCCAGTGTATGAGCCCTCAGTGAGCATCTTCTATGACCTACCTCAGGGCACGGGCCTATGCCTGGGCCAGCTGGGCGGCGAGCACCGTGGTGGCACTTCCCAGCGCACACGCAGCAAAATCGGTTATGGCCTGCTGCTCAGCAAAGAGCCAGATGGTGTGTGGGCTTACAATCGTAGCCAGCACCCCATCTTTGTTAACTCACCGACGCTGGAGGCGCCAGGAGGCCGCGGCCTGCTTGTACGCAAGGTCATGCCTGGATACTCCATCAAGGTGTTTGACTACGAGCTCTCAGCTCGGCTGCTGCTGCGCCACGAGGCTGAGCCTGCGCTACCGGACGGCCCATATGACCCCAACAGTGTGCGCATCAGCTTTGCCAAGGGCTGGGGACCCTGCTACTCGCGCCAGTTCATCACCTCCTGCCCATGCTGGCTCGAAATCCTCCTCAACAACCACAGATAACACACAAACAAATACTGAGACACTGAGAGCCAGTCACAGACTCAGAGCCAAAAGACACACCCAGAGACAGGACAAACCCCACAAACTATCCCAAATATCGTCTACTTAGATTTAATATAAAGTTTTATATATTATATGAAATATATATTATACTTGTAAATACTGGAGTCATTTTTACAATGTAATTATTTATGTATGGTGCAATGTGTACATGGACAAGTGGAAAAAACAGAAATGCACTTTGGCTTATATATATTATATATATAAAACATCTATAAAGATAAAGAATTTTTGAATACCATTTTGAAAAATTATACAGCAAAATTAGACAAACCTGGTTTTGGTGTATAGTTTTTACATATTACTAATATCCAGACAAAAAGCTAACACCGTTCACACATTGATAATAAAGTATTCGCATAATATTTGTCTGGAACTGCTCACTTCTTTCCTAAATGAACGGCAGGAATGTTCATTTACATCACCATCACTATTCTATAATGCATTCAGTGGGCGTGTGCAATGTACTACCTGTGTGAATATACTTCAGAAGGTGTGTACAACGGGTGGAGCGGCCCTCAGGCACTGCCACAGGCACCAAAGAGTCTAGCAAATAAAAGGAGCCAGTGTGAAAGTATCCTCTGGAGGCTGGCTTGTTTTACTCACCAATGGCTGCTTTGTGTTCCTTGTGAATACTAGTGAAGACAAGAGGGAGTGTTTGCGTACTCTAGTGCTGACCACTGTCACTGGGATGGTAACCGTATTGTACATCGTTCTTTTGAAGTAAATTCCTTGACGTCTCCATGAGAGTACATAAGAGTTCTTATCAAGTCAGCATTATGACTAACTCACTGTCTCTTTCTCACTCACACGCGCACACACACACACATTCTCCCTCAGATTCAATTTTATGGAGGAATTTTTTAAAAAATTGAATGGGTTAAAATATGGAAATTTCTTTATCCTCTGAAAATGGAGACATTATTAACATTGGAAAGGGTTTCAAGGAAACCAGAGCTTAAGAGAGCTTTTTTTTCTTTTTACATCTCAAGCTATGCCAATTGGTATGCCAATTTCAGCATCTTTACACTGGCAATCAAGAGGTTTTCTTTGACACTTTAAACACTATTAGTGCCACAGACAATACAAAAATGTACAGAAACGCAATAAAATAAGGCAGATACTAAACAAACTTTCCAGCAGAGACCCAAATATATATGTTGTATATGTGGACTTAACTGGCAAGTTATTAAATGTAGGTGCTTTTGGGGGGTAAATAATTCAATCTCATAGATAAAACACTCATACAGTGCTAATATAAGATGTAGGGCAAATATATATTGCGTAACACTAGTGCCTAATTATTGATCAAGATCTAGACTTCTTCAATTAGGTCAAGATGTTTTCATAATATAATGGCATCAAAAAACATTTCTCAATTAAATTGTACCCATTCCTTACTTAAATATTCTCATTTTGGAGTATTTTATATGCTTATTGGGTGTACTAAAACTTTTAACTGGCAGCGTATTTTGAGTCTGAATTATTTATTATAGCCTGGTCAGACCAACATCTACTACCCAGAACACACCTACACACAGCTCTCCACCATCAATCATAAGTCCGGTATGTAACTGGTGGATAGAAAGTTACAGCCTTGAGTTCCTTCATGTCCTTGAGAGCCTAACTGGATGTTTCTGAGGAGCAGGGAGGAGTTCAGTGGAGAAGGACAAGGCCTGGCCCGTTTTCCTCATCTGTGGTGCGGCTCAAGCTAAATCCAGCATGCATACTTGCAGAGTACTGAATATCTGCAGCGGGTGGTTTATGGATCCGGCTGCCCTTCTCACAGTAAGTGACCAGAGAGGCGGCTTCATGCTTGTGTACACTGATAGACGGCCCGAGTGTGCACACACTGAAAAAGTCCAGTAAGATGTAAGTGGCTGAGCTGGCTTCCTTTTTAATTTTTGGGTGCTGCTTTTCAAAAGTTCAGAAGGAGAAAGATTGAGGTTGAGGTTTAGAAGAAGGGGACTTGCCATGAATTCTCCTTCCAGCATCCAGATCGCGTAAAGCAACAATTCGATTCCAGTGCCAAACATTGCTTTCCCTCAGCTGCCTTCTGTATTCAACAATAATAGTGCCAGCACCTCTGGTGAGTCCTGGCTGGACCTTGCACTATTGCACTACTCTGACAAGTTCAAAGAGATTTACTGTAAGTACTGAAATCACTGGAGGAAAGACGAACCGTGTCATGCAGAGACTGTGACTGGGCTGCTTAATTGAAACATGTTGAGAAAACATGGTCCGTGCCTTGTGGTCTGTTAATTCGGCCCATCCTCAAAGGTGCAGGGAGTGTGGTGAAGAAGGCACTGCCTCTGTGCCGTCTCACGCAAAGCCATAGGCTCCACAGCCTGCCGTTCTTCCCTTGGCGCAACGTCTGCCGCCAACCCCGTGCCGAGTTCAAACATCCCAGAGCCAGAGGAGTGGCTCTTCTGCCTACAAGTGGGGGCCGTTATCCTGTGCTTTTGTGTTTGCCTTATGGGAAGGGGGCCTGGATCAGCACCGGGGGAAGGAACTGGCAGGTCACTCTGCCAGACAAACTGAGAGCGTGATACACACATTACACAAGACACTGTAGAGGGTACAAGAAGGAGGCCTAATTAGAGTGGGCATAGCAAAATCTGGGGCAGGGGATGCAGAGAGAGAGAGAGAGAGAGAGAGAGAGAGAGAGAGCGAGGGAGGCCTGGGAAGACATCCTGCTCCTCATAGTTGTGGCAGAGCTGCAGCTTTTAGTGAGGGAATAAGGGAGGGAGTGTGCAAGGGAGGGATGAGAACGGAAAAGCCATGTAAGCAGCTCTGTGAATGCACTGCTACCTCAGGGATGGTATTGATTAAGGGCCCTTGTAGCCAGGCCCCAACACAATATTTTTGCTTAAAAGTTTGCTTATTTTGATATCAGATCCCAACTGTTAGTGACTCACAAAGACTGGAAAAGTTTTTAGAATGAAACTTTCTTTTGACATGAATTAACATACAATAAAAGTCATTTATGAATGTATTTTAACATTGCCAACTTTACGCAAAACCCTATTTTTATTACTCTACATCTTTGCCTGTGAGTGCACTGAGGACCTCGCAACTTTTTAAAGCACACTTTGGAAACCTTATGATAATTGCCTCTGTCCTGCCAAAGCTTTGTTGTATGTCCCTAGACTTTAGATGCCAGGACTTTAACCCTGCTCCTACACACTGTTCTTGGATATACATAAAATAGAGCATATTACATGTACAGCTCAGACATTTAAACAATAGTATTAAACAAAGCCAAGCCACTTAATGTCTTCTGCAAAACCAAAGTAAAGGAGGTTAAAAGGGGGCTCTGAGTAGACATCAGTGGAATGGTATGATATTTAGTGTACTATTGAAGTCCTGTACACTGAACTCTGCTAAAGACTTTGGCAAACTGGGATACTGTTATGACAAAATGTCATCAGCAGAGTAGTAAGGGTACCATAATTCAGAAATTTGTTTAATGTTTTGATCATTTTACCAATTACCTTTTCCAGTCCATAATGCTATTTAGATTCATTTGTAATTCTGAAATTCTCATAATGCAGATATTGGCAATATGCTGCTCCAAGAACACAGCAGACCCAGGGTAAGATTGCATATGAGCTTTTTTTCTTTAAACTTGTGCCATTAGCACAGTAGTCAGTCAGTAATGTAAAAATGTTCTTCCCAAAACAAGTAACTTTGCAACTTTCCAGCTTGCTCACCACTTTTTGCTTGGTTCTGACCTTGCTCTGCTTACAGGCGTACACACACACACACACACACACACACACACACACACACACAGAGCTCACTGTTCTGGGAGATAGAGGTTACATAAAGATATGTGGGAAACCAGGGCGCAGGTCTGCCATGTTAGTCATTATCCCCAAACACCTCCCTCCCAGTACAGACCCACACCCCTACATGCTACACCTAAACATCCTACACCATTTGACTAAACCTTTATAGCTATGGAATCATTATTCTCACTTTACTCTGTTCAACACTTGAATATCAGGAGCACCAGAATAGGCAGAGGCTGTTCTTAAGTTATTAAATAGTTACACAATTGACATTAACTTTATTTTTATGGTGAAAATAAATTAGATGTTTTAGGCAAGAAGGTAGGAGTGATCGTTTTTCACCTTATTTCACCTATCCACTCACCGACCTACTCTGTAATCACTGCAGTTAAAGAATCAACACAGAATATATATCAAAAATGTTAATTACAATAATTTCAATGTTCATAAATACAAAAACATGTAAAAACACATTTAAAAAAAATATAAACTGCACGGTGCTGTTCCTACTTTGTTGCCAACCAACCATATGCTCCACCTTCTGGATCTCAGTTTAACCCCAGGTTGTATTCACCTTAACAACATCTCCACCCTTATCATAATGCTGCTTGTAAACTGCACACTAATGACTTACTTCCTGTCACATTGTTGGTCAAACAATTTGTCACTTCCTCACTCACTACAGGGACCTTTCATTTACCATCAATATAGCAAATTGAATATTTTACAATGTAATGTTATGTAGAGCTTATAGTATAATGCACTTATTGTAGCTTTAATATTACAATCACAAATTTCTAGACTGCTAGGTCAGGCTTTATTACTGCGATAAAAAAAGTCTTCACAACAACAGGTTTCCTATATTTGTCTTACAGAACTGATAAATGTCTTTAGTCCAAACTATACTGCTTCTCTGTAAACTTTGTGAACTCTGCTGCAATTTATATACACAATATATAAAGCACAGTGTCTGACTCCTGACTTTGAAAGCTTGAAGGAGATTTCTTTACAGAAGAGAGAGGATTCTGACCTGTGTATTTTTATGCCTGAGGAACAAGCACAATTACAACAGTGAGACTGTACATCCTCAATATTATCGCACACATTAGCTGTAGCCCCAATCCAACCCCTGCACATCTGGCTTCAACACACAGACAGCGGAGTAATAGCATGTTAGACACTGGGAGAAAGAGAGAGAGATTACACAGAGTGGCTGGAAGACTTCCTACTCCCGCTCTCTCATGAGGCTGACTGCTGAAATCTTCTCACCTAGGCTTAGAGCAGCCTAATTATAGGCAACGACCTGACACTCGCTCGCAGTTATGCTCCAATGCACGTCGATGCACAGTTACTGAAACATGCACTCACATGCTCATCTGTAATATGTGTTTTTCAGGGGGAAAAGGGGATCCACAGAGACATAATGAGAGAAAGATAGAGGGATATCACACCCTAGGTAGGAGTAGGACTTGTTGCTGGATCTGGTTTCCTCTGAAATTCAGTATATCATGTATTTATCCTTCAGTGACTGGATAAAATGCTTGTTTCTGAAAGCATTATACACTCACTGAGCACTTTATTAGGAACGCCAGTTCACCTACTCATTCGTACAATCAGCGTGGCAGCAGTAAATACATAAAATGATACAGATCAGGCCAGCAACTTCAGGTAATGTTCACATTAACCATCAGAATGGAAGAAAAATGTGATCACAGTGATTTTGAGCTTGATTTTCAAGCTGACAGAGAGGCTACAGTAACTCAAATAACCACTCTGTGCAGTTGTGGTGAGCAGAAAAAGCATCTCAGAATGCACAACACATTGAACCTTGAGGCAGATGGGCTGCAACAGCAGAAGACCACGACGGGTTCCACTTCTGTCAGCCAAGAACAGAAAGCTGAGGCTGCAGTGGGAACAGGCTCACCAAAACTGGACAGGTGAACACTGGAAAAATGCAGCTTGGTCTGATAAATCTGGTCTGCTGAGGCACACAGATGGTAGGGTCAGAATTTGGCACCAACAGCATGAATACATGGTCCCATGAATACATCCCGCATGATAATGCACCATATCACAAAGCAAAAATCGTCTCAAACTGGTTTCATGAACATGACAATGAGTTCAGTGTTCTTCAGTGACTTTCCCATTCACCGGATCTGAATCCAATAGAACACCTTTGGGATGCAGTAGAACAGGAGATTCGCAGCCTGAAAGTTCACCTGAAAAATCATCAGGAATTACGTGATGCATTCATGTCAACATGATGGACCAGAATCTCAAAGGAATGTTTCCAACATCTTATGGAATCCATGTCATGAATAATTGGGGCTGTTTTGAGAGTAAAGTGAGGCCCTACCCAGTGTTAGATATAGTTTTCCTAATAAAGTGCTCAGCAAGTGCAGATGTGAAAATGTAGATGTTAAAGGTGGAGAAGCAAAACCCTACTACAAATACAGCCCCTCCATTGGTGCACCCTGCAAAGTCATTCCCCAAACACATACATGGACACCTGAATGGTAGTGAAGAATGAAAGTTGTCTGAATTGATAGGCAGCATGATGGACAGGCCAGTAAAGATGCCTCCTTGTATTGATTGGTTGGATGTTGATGGTCCACATCACATGTTTTCCTTTTACAGAGCCTGGTGCATCGCAGAGACTGGAACTTATATTTTACGGAAGCTTCTGGAATGTAGGAAAACTAAATATTAAAAAGGTAAAAGTTAAACTTCACTTAAAAATTCTTCAGCCTTGCTTAAACCCATTTTAGGATACTACTATGACTACTAGGATTAGGATACTACTCAAAAAGATGTCTGTTCCTACTTTTACAAAGGCCTGAGAAACCATGACACCATTACATAAGCCATGATATATTTATTGTTTAATATTTAAACTTTTAAGGGGCACCGGTTTGATTTAAGCTCTATTTTTTACATAGCAATGTACAACAATAATGAAACAACAACTTTACTCCTTCACCTTACCACGATCTGTGACCATATACACAAAGCCACACCTCCCAGAGCCTATAGTGGCCAGCAGAAAGCTAGCTAACTTTTCATCTACGTGCTAACTCAATTCAAACCTTAACACCATCTGTCCTTCACACAGCCCTATCACAATACAGAAAGTTCAGGGTCAAAACACTAAGAAACACAACGTTAACTCAAGAATTCAAGGCACAATATCCCAATGGACCCTTTTCACACCTTCAGGTTTTTGCTGCCAGTAGTAGCTTTCGCAGGGTAACATTATTTCCAGTAAAACAACAACAATGCAGAGAAAGAATGCGAAATGGAATCACTGTATATAGCAAGTGTCATAGAAAAACCAGTGAAATCAAAGAAACTACAACCACAGTGAGCAGAAACGGTTTGCTATCTAAACAAAGCTAATCTGACAGATTCTCAAGCCAACCACCAGAGTTTAACTCCAAGATTTTGTGTCTCTTTGCTCCTCCTCATCAACCAGTAGCATCTAGGTCTGAATACCACCTCACTGTTGACTACATTTGTCACTGAACAAACAAAAATTCTGATGACATGTGTTAACAGCTTTCAGTGAACTTAAAATAAATCTAGCTAATGTTAGCAAAAGAATGCTTTCAGTAATAAAAGTTTTACTCTTTCACCTATACACAACTTTATGATTTTGTAAAGCAATCAATGGAAATGAACCAAAATGTG
Organism: Ictalurus furcatus; assembly: GCF_023375685.1. Lineage (NCBI taxonomy): Eukaryota > Metazoa > Chordata > Actinopteri > Siluriformes > Ictaluridae > Ictalurus > Ictalurus furcatus. The sequence continues at coordinate 13,363,472 of NC_071258.1, forward strand.
GTAAATGTGAAATAATACATATACAATACAACCACATAACTACTACTCATCATTAATGCTAATCTCAGTTAACATTACATTACCGTGATAGCTGTGAATAAATTCAGCTTGGAATTGTTCATTAATGTGTGTTCTCTAACCATTCTGGAAACATCTACAAAGTTTAGTCTCAGCTGCATTGAAAAAAAAATATTTCTATTTCTAGAAAACGTAACAATAATGTCAGTTTCTGTGGTAAACAATTAACTTTAAGGTTCAAGGGAATCATTTTACCTATATTCTTCCGGAGTTTGTGAAGAGGGCCCATTACTTTTATCACCTTCTCACACAGTTTGGTTAGTTAGTACCAAGACCTTCCTGAGCTTAGCTTGCTGTGTTAGCTTTATAACCAGAGTTAGCTAGCCATGGTTGTTGACATACAAACAGATTTGGGCCTCATTAATGAAACTGGATATGAACAGATTTATTTGTAAATCATTCATAGGAGTATTTACACTCATGAAAATCCCGTAATTTAAAAAAAAAAAAAAGCCCATTTGTACCCTACTTGTGCCCTTGAGTGTGTTTTAAATAAAACTAATGTAAACTTCGATTGACTGGCTTCAAATTGAATTTCAAATCTAAATTGTTGAGAGTTACTGTACATTTATTATGCTGTCAAGTTTAAACAGCTTGTGTATTTCAATTACATCACACAAATTTAATGATGTTTATGTAAAACCCATATGCTTCATGTTAACATCATTAAGAAATATTAACTATGAAAAAAATAAAGAAAGCAAGCAAACATAAATCTATAAATGAATACAAATAAAGGTTGTCAAGAATTAAGAATGCCACTTTATAAAAGGAGGACAAGCTACAATGACTTGTACAAACCAGTTCTGTTTTCCATAGCACCTTCTTTTAATGCTGTGTAACACTTAGCCAATACTAAGTGACTGATGTGGTATGTCTCAAGTTGCAATGCGCCGTATATTCTCCCTAATGTGCCATCGTCAGGCTTCCTATGACACTCACGTCTTCCTGCTTTTCCAACACGCCATCAGGGAGGGCACAGTGGCGCATTCTGGCCAGCTGTCACTGAGGCACTTTGTTTTTAGTTTTTAAAAAGTGGTTTCTCAGCATGATGTGCTTGGTGTCCATGACATGTTAAATCACTTAATTTTCCCCTCATTTAATTCGCACAAACATCTCATTCACCTTTTCTGTAATTCAGCTCCAGATTTTGGGTGCTGTTACTAAATAATTTATTATTTATTTTTACTGGCATAGACATGTTTCAATTCTCTGTCTGTTTATTTGTCATTTCAGCTGCGTGAGCGTGGCCTTTTATGGAGTTTTGTGGGCTTCACCAATTGCAAATCAGCTGTGCTGTGTATCCACCTGGTAACAGTTTACGGGTGATTGGTATTATCAACATATGCACAGTCTGAAGAAAATCACCGTTTCCAAAAACTGGATTTGTAAATCCAGCAAAAATATGTTTAGTTCGGTTTCGCTTGCGCAAAAATTTACACACAACTTTACTAAAAGATTAGTAAATGAGACCCTTTGTTAGCATTAGGTCATCTTGCTATGCAGCTAATGAGCATTGTAAAGGCCATTTTACACCAGACGCAATAACTGTGCTGTGTTAGGTTGTCTTTGTTAGCTCAGTCATGTGGCCTCTTTTGTAGGGCCATGCTAGTACCATAGCAGTCATGAAAGTTTGTTTTTCTTCCAACCAAGTGTGTCACACTACAAATTAGTAGTTAGTTTGACACGCTACAAATGACAAAAGGCATGCTGTGCATAATCTGATGTTTACCCATTTACACACTGTATCTGTGTCACTGGGCTTTTTTTTTTTTTAAGTTAGCAACTTGTACGTAGCCCAGCAAGCTAATCTATGTATATGAACCATTAGTTGCAGTTAATTAACAATATGTACATGAAAATGGTTTGTGCAATTAGTAAACTAGAAAAAGTAAACTATTTTATGAAAATATGTTTTACGTAAATGCCATCAATAATTCAAACAAGTGATTGCGTCACGGCGTCAGGAAAAACATAGCTAAATCACTTTCCAAAAGCCATCCCTTTCATGCTCAACAGATGTTTCCATACTGTAAAGCATTTCCACACTAAGCATTTAGCACTGTATTCTGCCACTCCCAATATGAAGGGACCTTATGAGTATGTCTTTACCAAGACTGACAGAAGGGGCACAGTGGCTATGAGGACAATGTTAGGATGTTGGATTAGCTCTGTCCAAACTGAAGTTTATCTCACGTAGTTGCTCCTGCTTTAAAAGTCCAAAGCCACATGGCAGTGAAAAGGCTGCTGCTGAGCCTGAGGTGCTTTCAGAGGCAGTTTCAGGCCCTCACCCTCCCACCCCCACCCCCCACCCCGCAGTAATTACAGGGTAAAGCGCGGCCTCGCTGACGTACAGGCAGGATTTATTTTAGAGAGTTTCCACAAAAGTTAAAAGAATGCCACAGCACTCCCTCTGTACACACACAGAGCCAAAGGCAGGATTCTGACAGCATTAATCAACAGATACTTTTGCCCTCCCTCCACTATGCTCTTAGCTCTAATAAGTGATAGGCATATGAACACTGACACACAATAGGCCTTGTTTGTATTTTGCGGTTTCAGAGTAAGTTTACATGACAACGACGTACTAAAAACGGAAAAGGTTTTTCCTTTGCGTTCATTTTTAAAAAAAGTTTTGCGTACAGACGACAACGTTGTCAATATGATCCTCGTTCACACGGATCCGCGAAAACGACTAAAAACACTGTATTATGCATGATAGGCCAGTAGCTGGCGATGTCACTTTGTAAAGAAATACTACATAAGAATTCACATCAACTTGTCCGCCATATTGATCCGGGCAAGCCTGCCCTATAAACAAATACAAGTAAACGGGAAATCTGTGGTTTTTCTGGATAAAAAGCACAATAACGTTTACATTTCTCAAACAATTTCAATGGTTTATGATCTACATGGAGTACAAAAGACATTCTGTCTCCAGTTACTTAGAATCTCGATAGTTAGACTTGGAAAATTATTCATTTTCATAAGGAATTGTGAAAACTCACGCTTGTCAAGCTTAGATTTGGCTTATTTTTCTTGGTTAATAAATGCTGAGATGTCCCTAATGTAATATAATTTAATGTACATGAAATGTGCATAAAGGTTTTCTCATTGTGAAAATAGATTTTTCTGTCTTCAACCCAATCTTTTAGCTTTTCTTGTGCTCCAGGTCAGAATTCTGTTAGCAAAGCTCATTCATTTTTAAATAGTGAAAAAAAAAAAAAATCAGAAATAGTGAGAAACTGGCAGTCAATCTGCTTTCTATATTTTATCAGCAATAAAAAGATACAGATATACTCCAAAACATACAATGATGAAGTAAATCTACACTTTGCTGGAGTAGCGTCAATAAAGTCAAAATCTTGAGAAGCACAAACATAGTCCTGTAGTTTTGAATGTCTAAAAAGCCTTTATTTGACAAAGTCTTGAGTCTTGTATTATCAATTACAAATATTGATTCACTATGTACCACAGGTTTATAGGCTATTTAGGCTATGAATACTTTGCAGTGCCATGCGAAAGCTCAGAAAGTTGCAAAGTTGAATGATCTATCTCAATCCGTCCATCCTTCTGTCTCTCTGTCTCTATCTTTTCGTTCAGCAGCATAGAGTGATGACACTACTTGAAGTTTCTGCTCCTGAAACATGGCCAAGATTCTCTTTTCCCCCAGCAGAATTAGAAAGCCATTCGGTCTTCAATTAACCCTACCATGGGACAAGGATCCATTCACATGGCTTCAGACTAGAATTACCTCCATGGTACTACTGTTTTTCTTGGAAAAAAGTCAGTTTTGTGTGTGTGTGTGTGTGTGTGTGTGTGTATGTGTGTGTGGTGTCTGATAAGTGTCTGATAAGGATTCTTCTATTTCAAAGTTTTTTGGGAAATGCAGTACAACATATCTAGGAAATCTTTTGTTTCTAGCATCTAGGACAAATGCGATATAATTATAATTGAACACTTGATAAAATAGGATACTTATAAGTATTTGATATAAATTAAGTGCAAAAGTTAGCAGTCCTTTTGATATCAAAGTTATAAGGCAAATCATTTATACCAGTGGTCAGCAACCCTGTTCCTGGAGATCCACCTTCCTGAAGACTTTGGCTCCAACCATAATCGTGCCAACCTGACCATCTAATCACTGCCTTAAGAAGTTCTTGATCAACTAAAACAGGTGTGTTAGATTTTGGTTTAAGATGAAACCTGTAGGAAGGTAGATCTCAAGGTAGAGGGTTGGCGACCACTGATTTATACCAATGGTAATATACTTCAGAATCCTAGGACATACAAAGACACTACGTCAAAGTGGACTGAAGCAAAAACCACCAGACAGATTGAGATAGTCCTTGCTTTCAGGCAGTTGAGCTGAACCTAATCTAACTCCTCCTATAAGTCTGATCTTAACCCCTAAGCCATAAGACGCTGTACAATACGGAAGAACAAACACACTTATCTAGTTATCAAAATGCACATTAAATGTCTTATATTTTCATTTCTATGTAAGCACATGGGAACTTATGTACTCAATGATAGGCAGTTAATGGTAAATGCTTCTAATAAATAAGATGGTATTGATTATTTTATTTTATTTCATAAACACACAAATTCACAGTGCCTGAAACCAGGAAAAAAACAACCACAATTCGAGCAAATGATTAATACATTTATTTGAAAATAAGAATGTCTTTTACTTTTTAAAAAAATTAACCCTTTTTGTTTTGAGGCATGTTTTGAGAGGGGAGAGTTAACTTTTTTTTCTTCCCACCAGTCTGTCCCTTCGACAGGAAGGACCCCTTTTTTCCAAGGGGGGCTGTTAAAAAGAAAATGTAGAGACTCTCTCTCCCTCCTAATATGTTCCATATTGTAACTTTAAATGGGGTGGACTCAGGAAATGCAGTCACACTGACGTGCCTTCCAAGCTTCCAGGCTGAGGTTTGGCCCGCTGTGCTGGTGGTTCTGCGGGCTTGGGCTCAGAGATCAGTCCATGTTGGGTTTCCTCCTCCTGAGAGACTTGATGTCCAAATTACCAGGCCATGCTTTGTTTTTTTGGTACATAGGGACTTTTTGTTCAAAAGAATTTTTAAATGTTTATTGCGGCAAGGTCGAGTTCTCTTCTAAACAGTATTGTTTTTGCAACTTTGCTACACTCCTAAAACATGCAAGCAATCTTTCTGTGTATCACAGGCACTGCAGTAATAGAAATGGAGTGGAATATAGCATGTTTATGTGTGGCACAGTTCTTTTGCTGTAGACTTGAACAGATTTTCTGTACTCAATGAGCCTATATTGTCTCAGAAATACTGCAGCAGGGAAGAGAAGGGGAAATCATAGATGCCTCAAACTCCTCCTTTCTCTCAATCTCTCTCTCTCTCATTCTTTCTGTCTTTCTTCTCTCGCTAATCTAACACAGAGCTCAGTATGTCCATGCCAAAAGGTGAAGCACATCATGCAGGGAATTACACTGTGCAGCTTTGCCAGCTCCCGTTTATGATGTCTTTATCTCACACTGTAGCCCCTGCTGAAACAGACATGAAGAAAACTCACTGTTGAATAGTAATGGCATTGTGCTCATTGTGCTTTCAGTATCTGAGGAGACCCAGTGTTTACTGTGTATGTATGTATTTGTGTGAGTGTGTGTTCAGGGATTTTGGACCCTCTTTCTTGAAGAAAAGTTTAGTGAAGAAATTCTGCGTTGGCTCGGCGGTCAGGTTACACATTCCAGGGGTGCAACACCACCACCCTCTGACTTCACTGACATACCTGAATGTGGGATTGGAAGCGTGTGTGCATTGTATGTGTGTATCTGTGCATAAGGACTGCACACATAGCTGCACACAATATTTTTGACTTTTCCTCATGTGGCCAACGCAGCTTTTCAATATTATAGGTTACATATAATTATGGTTATGATATTGTAAGAGACAGATTCATAGGGATGTGTTTGGAGGCCAGTTTGTGTGTTATGCTGACATGACTGTAAAAGAATTGGGCTGGTATAAGGCCATGGGGGGAGTAATAAGAGACACCACCCTGGATTCAGAACCTTGAATTAATGAAAAGAGCTTTTCCTCATTTGCATAGCCCTAGCTAATGTTTTAAGTTACCAGAACATTATTAGAGCGTTAAAGTTCTATAACATTTACAAACATTGCTACAACATTGCTGTAATGTTTTTAATGTTGTAAGAACATTAATGCTAAACTTAGTAATGTTAGCTCAGGCGGTAGAGCAGGTTGTCCACTAATCATAGGGATGGCGGTTCGATTCCTGGCCCACGTGACTCCACATGCTGAAGTGTCCTTGGGCAAGACACTGAACCCCGAGTTGCTCCCGATGGCAAGTTAGCGCCTTGTATGGCAGCTCTGCTACCATTGGTGTGTGTGAATGGGTGAATGAGACACAGTGTAAAGCGCTTTGTAGAACTGTTAAGGTTAAAAAAAAAAGTGCAGACCATTTACCATTTTAGCAGCACTCTAATAAGCAAAAATTCTTACAGCAGATGTTTTTAGAACATTGCAACTTTAAAAGCTGTTGGTGCCTACAGGACTGCACAGAGACAGAGGGAGAGAAAGAGAGAGAGACAAAGAGCTTGACATACTAAGTTGTATTCAGGAGTAATTAAGTCACTTTCTGTGCAAAAAACTGATTGAGCGTGAAGTCAGCTAAAAAAAACAAAAAAGGATGACATGTTCGGATACATATTCTGTTTGTTTGTATGTGTAGGCAGTGTTGCCTGGTGCATGCTTGACACTTAAAATTAGGCTTAATAAAATTCAATAATAAAATTAGCTGACAACGAAGTTCATTATCAGGTAGTTCGACTGTGTGGCATTTGATGTCAGATTTGATTAGAAATAGCAGAGTGACAGTTCGAACCTCCTCTAAAGCATGGAAATGCTATACATTTCTTTCCACTCTTGGCCTCATGACATAACTTGTATTTTCATGTGAGCAATATTTTGATTTCTAATCTTTTATGTATGGGAATATATGCATCTTGTGGTATGGCCTCAAAATTTCTGGATTGTGATACCTTCACCCATGCAATTTGTAGGTTGTTGGTGATGTCATTGACTGTTAATTTTGGGGTTTTCTTCACAGCTTTTTAAAAATAATTTTTTATTATTATTTATAGGCCTATATTTTGTTTATTTCATTTTTTTTATATTACTCTGTATTTGTAGAGGCCCCCCACTTGCTATTTTTAATATAGAAGCCGTAGTCATCCATGAGAAAATAAGAATTACAGTCGAAATGCAATTTTTGTCTAATAATTTATTTTCTACACAGCAGCTTCCTCATTTCTACCAGTTATTAGGCTAATCAAATGAAGCATTAACTGCATGGCATCCATGCCATTTACTTGTTCTGACAGGACAGTCTTTATTTAATAAGAATTTCATTTATTAACATCATATTATATAATATTATTATAATATACATAATATATTAAAATCACACCTCTGTCAGATAGAACCTCCTTATAATTCCAAGATCTCTAAATAAATTATATTGTGCATTTTGCACACACAAAAAAAACACATTGAAATTCTAATGTATTCATTATTCAGTATTTTTTACCTACAGTAAATAAACATATATCTGTGTTGCTACTTTCTTTAAAGGTGTGAAATAGATTGTTCAGAAATCCTGTTGTAGTTCACTATTAACAAATTAATTTTGTTGATTCATGAACACAGAATTAGGCAGGTTAATCTGTGTTTGAGAAACTGGTTCATGCTATTTTGTTTGATCCTAGTCCTTTCATGGACTCCATTTTAATTCACACCTTATAATAAACTTATATGACAGAAATATCCTGGCAGATTTTTTTGGGTCTGATTCTTTCTTTTCAGTGTATCAGAGGGGCCTCTCTTCTGAACAGGAACAGTGCTCGAGGCTCTAAAAGGCCACAGTAGTGCCCCTGCCTTAATAACCTCCCCAAGCTTCTCTGTAACTCAAGCCCCAGTTTGCATTCCTCTCCGCTTTTGTTCGGCAGCATTTGGAACTATGGTGAGTGCCGGAGAACCTGAGGGTCTCACTTGTCTTGTACCATCCTACAAGAGGCTGTTTGAGAGCTCTAATCTGGCCATGTCTTTCAGCTCAGCCCTGTTAAGACCCAAACTGACTGACTGTGAATGCTGGCTTCTGTCAACGCCTGGGTGTAAGAACCTGAGGAGAAAAGGCGGAGAGGGGATGGAGGACTGAGTGGGATATACCAAGGAGGGAGTCTGAGGAGATATGACAGGTATTTTGACCTGGCTGGAAGCTGGAGTCTTGATGAGACATATACAGCATATACAACATACAGCATCTGGAGATTATGATCAAGACTAGGTTTGATGTTGGCGTTTTGAGGTAGTAAAAGTGAGTTATTGATAGAATATATTTCGCATCATATCAGAGCGTAGAAAAGAGTTTATGGGATCCCATTCTTCAACAAATCTAGAGTGAAATACCACAGAATTGCCTACAATGCAATAAAACATAAAGTGGATCACAGTATAGTAACAGTTCCTGTTGTTATGGTACCTTAAGAGCCTCAATTACCATAACAACAAGTAGCTAGCTAGTGATAATCTACAGAAGTATTAAAGGAAGTAAAAAGCAAAATAGTAATCTACAGTGTATGCATGTCACATTTTCTGAATCCTATACATAATGATGCATCCGTGTTCAATTCCATTTCCCATCAGCCTCAAGGACTACAAACACTGTCACATGACCAATATCCACGTTCAAGTTCACCTTACTTCTAATTAGTCAATCACCCACCCACCCACACACACACACACACACACACACACACACACACACTATTTAAGCACACACACAAACTCTAAATCTTTATGTAATCTCGCTCTTATTGCACACTAGTGATGTTACTATGCCTTTGTATTCTTGATTGCTCTCACTGTTCTGATTATTGTTTGTTTGCTACTTTGATTCTGTCTTTCCCCTGTTGATTCTATTGGCTGATCACCTGACCTGTTTTTGCCCACATTTTTGAATGCTCCTTCACATTTCTGCCTGTGTTCAATAAGCCTGCATTTGTACCTAACCCAAACATCCTCGATGACAATCTAAAACAAGTTATGTCGATGTCTGTGCATTTACTTAAGTAGGGTAGTGTTTAAGAAGTTTGAGTATGGTCACTTCAGAAAAGCTTAATAGCTTAATATATATATATATATATATAGGATTTTATTGGCTCATACTCAAGCTTTTAGTATCAGAAAAGAAAAAGTGATATCATGCCATCTCTACTTCGCATCTGCCTGTTTCAGTTGTGTATTTCTTCAAAGATGAACAGGTGTTGTGATAGCATATACTATGAAGAGGAGAACATAATGGAGCCCAGAAACTCATTCAGAATAGCTAAGCTTCAGTTTTATATAGATATCAATTGTGTAATTGTTATTTAATTAAAATGTTATGGTAAAAATAAGAGCCCATCCCGGGATCACAGGGCTTGATACAGGAATACACCCTGGATGGAATTCTAGCCCATCATTGGGCACCATGTACACACACATTCACACTTTGAAGCAATTTGTATAGTATATTTTTAGGGAAACAGGAACAATCCAGAGAACCCGGAAGAAAACCAAACATGCATAGGGAGAACATGCAAAACTCTACATTGTGACTTTTCTCTTTTGTTCTTCTGGTAATGTTCTTGTGGTATCTTGCTGGGAGGTGATTTATGGCTACACCCTTGCTTTGCCCTCTGGTTGCAGGTTTGAGTGGCAGATGTCTGGCAGTACTGATGCTCACAATGTTCAAACAGTCATTAACAAGACCGAAGATTCCCATTAGGTATTAGCCTGGAGCAATGGGGGAGAGATAAATGCTAACGCTAAACAGGCATGGCACGTACCGACATGCCAGACCCAAAAACTCACACAAGTGCTCAGCATTTAATGATTACTGTGTAAAAATTTGCAATTCATAAATTACTTTGACTATCTGCTTGCCTAGATGCACAAGTGTTTCAGTATCTGCATTTTTGATGCTTTTACATACTTTTAGCTTTTGTGTTCTTATAAAGCACATCTGTTTTCCAGTGCTACATCACAGTACTGTCGGCATTCCCCTCAAATTGTCTGTCATCTCCTGCTTGTGTGAACAACATTAAGCAAGTCAGGGTTGATATAAATGCAGTAATAAGTGCCCAGAGGGATCCGAGAATTGGTGTAATAGCAGGCGCCTTGGAATAGGAGAAGAGAGACAAGAGGGAGAAAAGAAAAAGAGAAAAAAAAGAAAAGTCAGCCTCATTACACTCCCTTCTGCGTTCTTCTACAAAGGTCGGCGTGTCAAGACTTGTCCTTCCTGCTGTGAAAAGGTGTGCGACCTGTCTTCTTTCATGGCCGACTACCAAATGTCTCTATGCAGTGCATTCAGAAAGTATTTAAACCCCTTCAATTTTTTTCACATTTTATTATGTTGCAGCGTTATGCTAAAATGTTTTTTATTTTATTTTTTAAATTTCACATCAATCTACACTCCATACCCCTATAATGACAAAGCATAAACCAGATTTGTGATAACTTTGCAAATTTATTAAAAAGAAAAAACTGAAATACCATATTGACATAAGTCTTCAGACCCTTTGCTAAGACACTTGAAATTTAGCTCAGGTGTATCCCCTTTCTCTGTATCATCTTTGAGATGTTTCTACACTTTGATTGGAGTCAACCTGTGGCAAATTAATTTGATTGGAAATGATCTGGAAAGGAATATAACTGTTTATATAAGGTCTAACAGCTGAAAATGCATATCAGAGCAAAAACCAAGCCATGAAGGTTTGTGAGGATTGTGTTGAGGCACAGATCTGGGGAAGGCTACAGAAAAAAATCTGCTGCATTGAAGGTTCCCAAGAGCACATTGGCCTCTGTAATTCTTAAATGGAAGAAGTTTGGAACAACCAGGATTCTTCCTAGAGCTGGTCGTCTGGCCAAACTGAGTAATCAGAGGAGAAGGCCCTTGATAAGAAAGATGATCAAGAACCCGAAGGTCACTCTTGTTGAGCTGCAGAGATCATGTGTGAAGATGGGAGATACTTGCAGAAGGTCAACCATCACTGCAACACTCCATCAATCTGGGCTTTATGGTAGAGTGTCCAGATGGAAGCCTCTCCACTTGGAATTTGAAAAAAAAAAATCTAAAGGACTCTTGGACTGTGAGAAACAAGATTCTCTGGTCTGATGAAATAAAGATTAAATTGTTTGGCCTCAATTCTAAGCATCATGTCCGGAGGAAATCAGGCACTGCGCATCACCTGTGTAATACCATCCTAACGGTGGAGCATGCTGGAGGTGGCATCATTCCTTGTACCCTGACAAGTGCCCCAGTACCTGTCGCTTATTGGTTCTTAAGCAACAGGTACTGGGGCACTTGTCAGGGTAGAAGGAATGCTAAATGTAGCAAAATACAGAGATATCCTTAATGAAAACCTGTTCCAGAACGTTCAGGACCTCAGACTGGGCCGAAAGTTCACCTTCCAACAGGACAATGACCACAGCCAAGACAATGCAAGAGTGACTTAGGGACAACTCTGTGAATGTCCTTGAGTGGCCATCGAACATCTCTGGAAAGACCTGAAAATTACTGTTCACCAATGGTCCCCAGCCAACCTGACAGAGCTTGAGAGGATCTGCAGAGAAGAATGGCAGAGAATCCCCAAATCCAAAGCGTGTCGCATCATACTCAAAAAGATTTGAGGCTGTAATCACTGCCAAAGGTGCTTCAACTAAGTACTGAGTTAGGGGTCTGAATACAAATATGTAAGTGATATTTCAGTTTTGGGGCGCACGGTGGCTTAGTGGTTAGCACGTTTGCCTCACACCTCCAGGGTTGGGGGTTCGATTCCCACCGTGGCCCTGTGTGTGCGGAGTTTGCATATTCTCCCTGTGCTGCGGGGGTTTCCTCTGGGTACTCCCCCAGTCAAAAGACATGGGGGATTGGCATTTCCAAAGTGTCCGTAGTGTATGAATGGATGTGAATGTGTATGTGATTGTGCCCTGTGATGGATTGGCACCCTGTCCAGGGTGTACCCCGCCTTGTGCCCGATGCTCTCTAGGATAGGCTCCAGGTTTCCTGTAACCCTGAGAAGGATAAGTGGTAAGAAGATGAATGGATATTTAAGTTTTTCTTTTCAATAAATTTGCAAAGTTATAACAAATCTGTTTTTACATATAAAATAAAGAGTAAGCCTCGATTAGGGAATTAGTCCTGATTCTTCTAGCTCAGCTTCTACAAGAACTATATAGTTCCTGTTAACCCAGGGAATGCAGTAGACAAATTTATCATAAAGGAAACTTACATTAATTCGTTTGGCAATACATTCTATTCAAAGTGATCTACAGCAAGATTAAATACAATACAGTGTTTACAGGGCTTTGCACAAGAACCCAACAATAGTTCTCTGGTAGTCATGGGAGTCCTTGTGACTGAACCTAAGTTTCTGGTAGTAATGGGAGTCCTTGTGACTGAACCTAAGTTTCTGGTAGTAAAGGGAGTCCTTGTGACTGGACCTAAGATTTCGGATGTTTTGTGCTCAACAAAGTCGTCATTGGAAGCATGGATATCCCTGCAGGCTTTGGCTAATAATAGACTAATGATATTATTCTCTGACATTTTTTGTTTGTTGAACCTGTATTTTATGCTACAATCTGTAGGCTATACAATTCTAAAAAAAATAAATAAAAAAAAAGAAAAAAAAAGAAAAAAAAGATCATCAGGCTTAGAAAAATCATTCATAGTTAGGATACCACAACTAGCATGAAATATGGGCCTTATATGATGGGCCATATATATGGGCCATATAAAGTTAGCCCTCATCAATCGTGGCATAAATCAACAGTTTATAGCTCTCTAAAAACCTTTATATCAGGCCTAAAATATATTCAGCATTAATAAGTTCAAGCTCTTGGCAGGTTGTAGCCTCATCGTTGGCATACTTTGAGTGGGACAGTGTTTGCTTGTTTCAGGGGATTTTCTAGGGTCTCAGCCAGAGAGGTAGACTTACCTCGGGGGAATTTTCAGCTTCGGCTATATGTGATGAGGTAAGATGGCTGTCCAGACTTTCTGTTAGAAAAGCAGGTACTGTACGTGTCAATGCCATCACTGTTAACAGTAAACGACTGGAGACGGCACTGTTTGTTGTGAGGACGCAAGCAAGAGACGCCCGGACTGCAGCTGACTGTACCCACTATATAACAAGTCAAAGAGGCGTTTTTATTTTGTTTTGACTAGACAAATATTTGTGAGTCCATTATGGGGCTACACCTACAGACACGGGGCTTAGGAGACAGTAGGAGTTTGTTTTCTTCCTTTTCATCTTTTTGCTCCCTCCCTCACCTTATCCCTCCCTCCCTCTTTCTCTCCCTTCCTCACTCCAGAGTTTTTAATATCAAAGTGCACTGTCTGACAATGCTAAAGAAAGAACAAGGGGGCTTTTGTTGGATCTTTCTAGAACTGGCCAGGAACGACAAGAACTTGTCAACCCTTGTTCAGCGAGAACGGAAGATGTACGTTTAAAAAAAAAAAAAAAAAAAGCTGGGGAGGCAGGATGGAGAGAGACTAGTCTGTGGCACACAAAAGAGTTTTTTTTCTCTCTCCATCTGCTTGGGGCACAGGTTGGAAACTGAATAACTTAATTTCACCTCATCGCGCCAGACAACAGAAGGCTAACAAAGGTCTCCTTTTTTACTGCAACTATTCTGCCACTTTGTCATTTTCAAGATCCTAACTTCTAATAGCTGGAAAATAGCACTACTTTCCTATAGCCCATGTTGATGAACGGGAGCAGGGTTCTCTCCGGTGGTTAACTCCCATACATTTCAGATGAAAAGCGTAATCATGACTAGATTAAAAGACTTAAGTCTGTATAGTGGAAAAAAACAAGATGCCTGCCTCACTGATGTGCCTTGCCCCAGGATGTGGTTTGTATTGTTCTATAGTTTGCTCAGTAACTAAAAAAAACTGGGATCTGGTTTTGAAGTTGTCAGAAGCAAAAAGAGAGAGTGGGTAAAATAAAACATCTTTTGTTTTCTAAAGATATCTCCTCAGGCCATGTGGCATATGTGTGGTAAAGAACCAGATGAAATGAAACTGTAAAGTGAAATGGAAGCCTCAAAATGGTGTTTAGAAGTTTGGCACCTCTGTAGTGCTTTATTTGGTTGTCTGTAATAAATGTCTGGCAACTTGTGCACAAAAATCCTATGATACAGCTACCTTTTCACGAAATAATATTTATGTTTCTGAACAATCTGGGGAAAATGTTATATTTCTTCGTATATTGCGTGTAAAATGAAACTAATAAACAACAAAACACTTTTGCTCATTTGAGGAATTTCCTCATAATTCTGGAGTACTCAATTTTTGTTCTGTATTCCAAGATTTGTTGTCATTTCTCTTCACTGCTGCAAACACCATTTATTTAATGATCAAGAACTGGTTGAACAGTACCGAAAACACTTATCAGATATCTCACCACCTTTATTACTGCCAATGGGAACATGGCTTTAACTTTGACAGGTTTCATAATAAATGTCATGATCGACCGTAGAAATATGTGTGAGCATCACTCAAGAAGCTTCTCATTGTGAAAGCTGCAGATGAAACATTTTCAGCAGTGCTGATAAAGTGCACAGACAGATCACGATGATGTTGTAAAAGGCGAACAGCTGAAAGCTTTGAAGAGCCGCCAGTGTGTATCTCCAACATCTCATTTGCGTAGGTGAAGAGGAGTCACAGCAGGTGCAGTGAGCTCAAGGCGGCTGATTAGACCATTTGGGGCGCCAATATTGGATTATGCTCCAGTTAGAATCTGCATATAAGTTGAAAATTTGCCATGTATTGGTAAATAATACATGCTCAAAAAAGACCCAGTGAAAATACATAAACTGTGGCTACAAATGTAGTGTGCAATTACTACTGACAATCATTTTAACACACTTCCCTGTGCTAAGAAAAGAACAAAACAAACTTATAAAGAAAGTCTAAGAGCAGTTTGGCATCAATAAATCTTTCAAATATGCTAGATATGATTTCAAAACTACACATATTGCACTGTAACTATATTTAATTCAATTCAGTTTTATTTGTATAGCGCTTTTAAGAATGATATATTTACATAAATATATCAATTCAGGATATACTTTTTTAAATGTATGAATTTATCCCTAATGAGCCAGCCAGAGGCGATGGTGGCAAGGAAAAACTCCCTGAGACGTTAACTTGGTTAGACAATGTCTAACCAAGGCTGTTTTATGTCATTTTTATCAAACTCATTAACACTAGAGCAATACAGTAAAATGGTTTTGGGGTATCTGTATGTGATCTGGTCAAATTGAGGCACTTTTGTGTCTACATTAGTAATGCACAATCCCAAATTCTTCTGTCTCACCAAATGGTTCCATCGCTGAAAGAAATAATTATAGCTATTTTAAGCTTAATGTACACCTTTGATTGAAGAATGTATGTTTCACGTTAATTTGCCCAAACGACTGCCTTTAAATGTATACTATAAGAGAGTTTCAGCTAAACAGGATTTCCTTTCTTCTCCAGTACAGGGAAATGCGTCAAAAGGACTGTAATCACACATACACTACAGTTGACTAGAGATCACTAGAGATTAGATTATTTTGTTTGTTTGTTTTTCTTGTTTTTTAAAGCTGAATTATTCCTTTAACAACTGGATAATATGACCCTTTTTATTTATTCAGAAAACACTGCCTTTGGACAGTTGGTTGGAGTGAGTGATCGTTACATATTGTGTAAGAATCAAATAGGGACCAAAAAATGGTGCAATGTAGCCAGTTTTTTGTTTTGTTTTTTTTTCCTGGTCAGGATCACGATGGATTCAGAGCCTATCCCAGGAACAGAGGGTGCAAGACAGGAATAAAGAGAGCATGGATGGGATGCCAGTTCATTGTAGGGCACCATGCACACACATTCGCAATTTAGCATCGCCAAGGTACCTACCACCATGTTTTTGGAAGGTGGGAGGAAACCAGAGTACCAGAAAGAAACCCACATGGAGACACTGACAACATGTGAAACTCCACGCAGACAGTAAACAGAGTTGAGGATCGAACCAGGGACACTGGATGTTGAATGCCAGAAAAAATGTGCACAAGGAACCATAGAAAAAGAAGGCTGCTCAGTGGATAAGGTGGTATGATTCTAAAGAGGTGCTTCTTTGGTGCTGCACATGTTGAACAGTGTCATATTTCCCTTGTTCTTCTTTACTCTAAGTAAACTTATCAATGGTTTAACCCTTGGGGGACCCCAGGTATTTTCAGACACTCTGATGATTTTGGCATGCTCTGATATTGCTGTCAATTTGAACAAACCTAAGCACTATTTTCAAAGTCACATGACTTTTTCGTATTCAGCACAAGTTCACCTACCATAATATTTAAATATTATGTGTTTCATGATGGTACATTAAAAAAAAATAACTGATAAATGAACCAGATGTAACTAGGAAAAAACAAAAACAAAAAAAACAATCGTCACCACCGGCGATGACATGGTCCCCATAAACTGACGAGTTGTGTTAGTGCAGGGAGAAAACCACAAGAGTGGTCTTATTGAATTTCACACAAATGTAGCCAGTGGATACAGCAAGATACAATTTTATGTATAATTATGTTTTTAAAAAAAATTAAATCAATTTCTGTGGGAAGCCAAAATATTATGCAAGAGGCTTATGTTTTCACAATTACTCATTTGTCTTTCCTCTGTGGCTTAGTGTAATAGCTTTTCGGTTAATTAATTCAAAAACTATTCTAACTGTATTTCTATTTTTTTCCCTTTAAATAAGGAAAGCAGTCACACAGCTTCATATCAAAACAAACAGAGCCCGAAATAAGCTGCTGTGCCCAAGGCTTGTTTGTGACCGAGTTCATGTCAGGTTATGTTGTCTCTCACAAATACCCCAACTCCTTCGAGCTCTCACCTTTCCACTCTTCACCATTTATTTTCTCCTCTTCCTTCTGTCTCTTATTGCTCCTCTTTCACCCCTTTCTTCTCTTTTGTTCCATTTTCTTCCAGATTGATATTCATGTACTCTTGGCTACAGTGATTTCCATTCATTCAGTACACTCATTTTCCTGAATCACTGAAACTCTCTGTCCCCATTTGGACACTTGGAATAATGTATTGGGTAATGTGCACGTACTGTGTATGTTTGTATATGAGATGTGGCTTCCTTTCATTAGCACTACTTCCTGATATAGCTCACATGTAGCATTCTCATAGAGCCAGCATTTGCTATTATATTAATATATAGCTGGAAAAACTTGTCCGCTTCCTTTGATGGTTATGTAATTTATACGCACACAGCATCTATCATCTATGTGTCTTTAGTATAGAGGTTGTGTTTTATATGGGTACTGAGCCTGCATACACTTAAAAAAAAAAAAAAGGCTCCTCAAAGGTTTGTAGGATAGTTAAGTGTTCCTAGCTTTCTAAAAAGGTTAAGAATCCCCCCCCCCCCCGGGTGTTGGGGGGGGGACGACAAAGACTGTCCTGAAGGGTCTTAGACACATCTAAAGCTATGGGTCTCCATGAGTGCAAGGTTATTCTGGCTTGGTTTTGTTATAGACAAACTTCTGTAACTATGTAAGTGAAGCATATTGGTGGAGAGGGCCCTCTATCTGATGACAAGCTATATACTGACGAAACGATGAACTGTGAGTCTCTCATTTCCAGTGGAGACTACAGGACTGCCTCCAGGCAGTGCACTTAAGCAAATGAGAGGAGTCTGGCGACTGTAAGTGGCTTCAGCCTGAGGCAAGGCAACCTGATTGGTTTTTAGTTGAATTACCTGTTTGTTTATTTGTTTGTTTGTTTTTTGTATAGGTTGAACTGGTCAACTCAGCATATAATGAGAATAGGTAAAAGGATATATTTTTTTGATGAATAATTTTCGTCTTGAAAAAAATGTCTACTTACTCTGTAGCTTTCAGCCCTTTCAGTTCTCTTCTTCTTCTTGCTGTATCTTTTCCTGGCCCTAAAACGCATTCACAAATAAACACACTGCTGCCGAAGGAGGTTTTCAAAACAGAAGAGATAAAGGCTAAGGCAAGAATGTGAAGTGCTACCCCCCTCCCACACCACCACCACAACCACCACCATCACCACAACTATCACACTTCTTTCTCTCCCTCTGTTATTTCCTATTCGATTCTTTCTTTCCCTTACTCTCTCAGTGCACCACCACCCCTCCCCCCACATCCCCAACACCCCCCACCCCCGGCCAACTCCCTCCTTGGCCTCCCCAAGGGGATCGGATGTTCTCAGCAGTTATAAGCAAGCAAAGCTGGCGGCCGGCAGACGGGCTGGCTCCACAGCAGCCTGGGCACACAGACAATGCCAGACCTTCTGTCATGAGGCTTGCTTTCACAGAGGTCAGCTAAAGCAGCCTGTAGGCCATAGTACAGACACACACATATACACATATACACATATACAAATACACACACATACACACACACTTTCACTCACATCATACATAATACACAAGCAGAAGGAAAAGATTTTGCATGCCTCAAAGAAGACTTTGCATACACATGTAGAGCACTCCACTGAGTTTGTTAAACTGCCAACAATATTTACCTAATATGTAAAATGAATTTTTACTTACATGTTTTGTTAGTCTATAGTGTTAGATATTTTTGGTCTCTTACAAATTTCAGTCCACTACTAGTATAAATTCACAAAAAGCAGATATGGGCCAAGACGTGACATGTGACATCATCACAATGTGCCATGTGACGTCATCACAATGTGCATTCAGTCAAAGCCCTCTTCGATTCACGTTCATCAAACCTGAGTACAGCTAGAAGGTCTCATTTACCAACAAGCATCACTGCGAAATACCCTGCAATACAATTTCATGCAACTGCAATTTAGCCAATTCAAGTAGTTTTCCACTCATTGCAAATTTAGAAAAAAGCTGCAGCAAAATCATACATTTTTTGGCTGCAACAAACACAAAAAACTCTGGAAATCCTGTACGGACTGTCTTATGTCTTGTTAAGACAGATAAGTGCATACTGTTTAGATCAGCTGAAGCCTGGACATCTGTCTGGGTGCATGTGTGCAAACACAGATGTGTGTCCGACTGAAAGTGGGTCCTAGTGATGAACTGGGTAGTCTGTTCATCTTTGATGAAGGCCCAATCTGCTTATGGCTCTAGAGAGAAAGAGTAGCATTTTGCTGGCAAACTGTTCCAGCAGAGGTTATCCAAAAGGCTGACCGAGGCCTGGTTCTGATTTCACAGCCGAACCCCCCACCTATTCTTCATAGACTTTTCACTACACACACTCACACCCTCACGTTCGAATCCTGACACGCACCACAACAGGTGTTTACAATTGCCTGTCTGTTCACACGAGTCTAATGGTGAATTATGGAGGATTAATGGAAATGAACCATGAAAGAAGGTCCTGGCACAGGAAGCTAGGGGGTGTGGTGCTGGTGTTGTGCAGTAGATAATGTCTTCACTGTGTCTTTAGGTATTGCAGAAATTGATTGAAATTTTTGGAAAGGAAGGCAATTTGTTGATCTCATTATGCTTAAACATGATAGATGTTGCTGAGGTAGGGCACACACAAATCGTAAATTTACAGGATGTCCCAAAAGTCACAAGGGAAATTGACACTTTCTAGCAAAATGTCTTCCAAAAATTTTCATACTAAGTTTATATTATATATGGGTTTTTTTTTCAGATAGCCTTTAAGAGTGCCTTTGACAAAAGAATGTATTGCTGCCAAACTTATTAGCAAATTCAAAAAGACCAGAAGTGTTGCGGACCGACCGAAACACAAACATCCACTGACGAAGGCACAACCAACGTCGTGCTGGAAAATGTAGTCCCCTATGTATGGAGACTTTTGGGACACCCTGAATTATAATTTCTAAATCCAATATTATCCGAATCAAATACGGATTATTTTTGAGAGCTTTAGAGTTGGCAGCTCCAGGGTTCCTGCTTGGATCCTGAGTTCAGGTTACTGTTTGTGTGTAGCTTACCATGTTCTCCATGTGTCTGTGGGTTTCTTTCAGGTTCTACAATTTCCTCCTATCTCCCAAAAACATCCACCATCATCCAGACCAGGATAAGTGGGTTATTGAAGATGAATGAAATGAATGAATGAATATATTATACAAATGATAATGTAGAAAATAAGCAATATGAAGTTTCCTTGTATAGATAATAACAGACTTCTGTCTATTTTTAAAGGCACTGGTTGAGACTTTGGAAAACATCTTCATTACTATATTAATATACAGTACACTGTAAAACATGATAGCCTCATTAAGTTGTGTGAACTTATTTCTTCTCTTTAACTCCAATTGCCATGACACGTTTTGGATACTGAACTCAAGTTGATAAGTTTACAAAGATTAAACTTAAATTAATCCATTGTCTTGACTTGGAAAACTTGTCAAACGTGACTTTTTGAGTTGAAACAAAGGTTATCTTCAAGTTGAGTTTACTCACAATTTTAAGGCAGCAGGTGAACTTTCGTTTCTAAGTTTAACCACCTGAAATGCTTTAGAGTGTACGAATAACATTGCGATTTCTAGTGATCTATTGATTTAATGGAATCTACTAGTATCCCGTAAAAAAGCGCATGCAAATTTATAGCCTCTGTAATTCTTAATGCTTGCCCATCACTTCTTTTGCACTGCTGCACAAAGGCTTTCAAGTAACAGCCCCATAAACAGTATACACTATGTATGTCTACCATCCTCAGAGCTAGTCATGGCGCCACAGTGGCTCTGTTTCACAGATTATATAGATTATAACAAAATTCTGTTTATTTTTATCGAAACTAATTGCAACTTTGGAAAACCTTGTTCATTACTGTATCAATATACAATATGAATAATATTGTGATTTCTAGTGATCTATTGATTTACTGGGATCCACTAATATCTCGTTTTAAAAATCCCATGCAAATTTACAGCCGCTGTAATTCCTAATGGTTGCATATCATTTCTTTTGTACTGCTGCACAAAGGCTTTCAAGTAACAGCCCCTCAAACAGCATACAATATGTATGTCTACCATCCTCAGAGCTAATCATGGCGCCACAGTGGCTCTGTTTCAGCTCTGCTTTATTGGCTTTAATGCTAAAGCCCAGAATGTTGATAGCAGGCATTATGTTTATGCAAATGTGACAACAAACCTCGCCTCATTCTTTTGCATGGTGCCAGAAATAGTGCATTATATTTATGAAAAGAGAGTCAAATGTGGATTAGTTTGAAGGAGCATTAAATCATCCATTTTTGTTTTGGGGTGTAAACAAAGAGTGTGATTAAGCAGTCTTTAATGTATGCCCAAGAGAATGATGCAGCAAAGGGAAAATAAACTGCTTCGAGTTCCACTGGAAACTTTTTTCTCTGTCCTCCTTCTCTCTCTCTCTCTCTCTCTCTTTCTCTCTCTCTCTCTCTCTCTCTCTCTCTCTCTCTCTCTCTCTCTTTCTCTCTCTCTCTCTCTCTCTTTCTGAATGAGAGACTGAGGAGTGCTATGAACCTCTATCAGAAACATGTGTGCAAAGTTTAAAGCCATTGAAGGGGGAAAAAATATGCAAGGGTCCCAGAAAATGCCCTGTATTTAGTTATGCTCTGAAACCTTCATCTAGGACCAGGTGCCCTGACTAAACTTTCACCAATAAAGGGAAGATCATGAAACCTATTACAAGATAGCTCTAAAGCTCTAAATCTCCCACCACCATGACTAGAAGTCACCGAGAGTGAAAAGCTCTGGTTGAAACGGCACCAAAACCTTCATGAGGAATTCTGGCTCCGATTCATTCTCCATAAAAACAAAATTGAACTTTGAATCGAATACAAGGAGGAACTGCTTTTCTTTTCCGCTCCTCGCTTCCTCTCTCAGTTCTCTGGTGTTTATATCTTTCATTTCGTCTAGCTCTTTACTCCTTTCTTACCCATTTGTTTGGGGCCAAGTTCTCAGACATGGCACGTTGAGAGTGTGGAATGTAAAGTGACTGAGTAGAGGAGGCTGCCTAGAAAAGAGCACACATCCATTACCAGCACATGACATCATGCAGAAACAAAACGGACAGTAACATTTCCTCTGTAATTTTGAGAGCCAATATTCCACTGTAGCCCTCACTGTTTTCTTTTCTTTTCTTTTCAGCTCCCTTGCGTTTGCCTTGAGAACCCACAGGAAGGTCCATATGAAACAGGGTTACTCCTGAAATCTCTCTCTCTCTCTCTCTCTCTCTCTCTCTCTCTCTGTCACTCCCCATGTTGTTATATTATTTGTGGTTTACATGTCTGTTGCTTGAAATAATCCAAATGGGGAACTTTTTTTATTGGTGCTTGTTTTTGGAAGCTGAGGAGAACATATTTTTGCAAGAGCACTGTGGAAAAGCACATTTGCAAAAATATTCTACCACCACCTTGTGGCAGCCAGAATATATTTCTTCCTGTGTGTGAGGAGGGATTGTGGGAACAGTGAGCCTGTTCTTTTAGGTTCTGCCAGAGCCTCACAAAACGCAATGTGATGTGAAACCACATCAAATGCTTCTGTATGAGAAATATGCAGATGTGATTTTTATCCATATATTTTTTTCAAAGTATCGTTTCTCTTTCAATTGTACTTATACTAGAAAAACAAATTGGCTTGTGCCACAGGAATGTCTCTGTTCGAACTGATTTGAGTGTAAAATAAAGTAAATATTCATTCATTTATCTTCAGTCATCACTTTATCCTGTTCATGGTCACAGTGAATCAGGGTTCTATCTCAGGATCACTAGGTACAAGGTGCGAATACATCCTGGATGGGACACCAGTCCATTAAAGGACACCACACACTCATGCACGCACATACATTTACATTTAGGGGGGAATTTAGAGTTTACCTATCACCATGTTGTTGGGATGTGAGAAGAAACTGCAGAACTCAGAGGAAACCCACATGGACACAAGGAGAATGAACACAGAAATTCAACACATGCAGTAACCCGAGGTCAGGATCAAACCCTGGAGCTGTGAGGAGGCAGCAGGAGGCCACCCTAAAATAAATGAATATGATTCACTTAACTTTTCTGTGCCATGTTAATTGTTTTAATAATAAGGAAGTATATTAGGAATCATGGGAAATTTATGGAGGCCTCAGTTTTTTCTGTTAACTTCAGGTTTGTTTTTTTGTACAGCATGAACATACTGTTTGAAAAAAAATTACTCTATAGTTTTATTTAAAAAATTATTATAATAATTAATAAATAAGTAAACTGATAAACTGTAATGTATTAAATGAAGTTGGTGCTTGGTATGTACACTTAGATGATTAATGTATTAAATGAACTGGTGCTTGGTATGTACACAGAGATGACTAGTGTGAGTCGGGCTCTGAGCATTGGTCAGAACCGGGCATTCTTTAAGCTTTTGTTTATGTGTTTGGATCTCCCCTCCTCCTCTTGTGGCCGTGATTGCTTTTGTGTAGCAAATGTGGTGAGTTTGTGCTTGGCAACGGCTGCAGCGCAAGCCGGGAAGGGGAATGGAAAACTCTGTGGCATTTAGGTAGAGCTCTGTCATAAAGCTAGCACTAATGAGGCCAGGCTTTGGGGAAAGTGAGGGAAATGGTTTACATATGGATCTAAGAACATGCAGTGCATGTAATGAGACAGAGCAGCAACACGCACATACGTGCAGACAGACAGACAGAGTAAATTGTGTCAAATTGTGTCAATTTGCTGATGAAGGCAGAAACACTATTATAAAAGTTTTTGTCAAGGGTCTTTTGGATGGTTATGAGTTATTGGCTTCCTAAAATTGTTCTAGGGAAAGACTTTAGGGTAGGCAGGCAGTTATGGCTGCTAAAGGTGGCACAACCTGATTTTAAGTTTAAGGGGGCAATTAGTTTTTCACATGGGTGGTGTGATCACTTTTTTTGTTTCAATAAAAAAAAAAAACTGCATTGTGTGTTTACTCAGGTTGCCTTTGTTTTATGTTGTATTTCGTTTGAAGATCTAAAACTATTTCGTATGAGATACACACAAAAACAAAAGAAATAAATTTTTCACAGCGTTGTATATATAAAAGTGTTTTGTTTTTATTTATTATAAAAACGGCTTTAGTGAGAAATATGCTAAATTTATACTATAAATTAATTTTAATGATCCACAAATGCTATTTGTAATGTAATGGACACGTACCATAGGAGAAGTACATCAGGAGTTCCATCAATGAAAAACAAGTTTATATCCATTACATTTACTAAACCATAAAAATAACATCAGTTTGTGGCAGTGGTATTTACAATTTTATTACATTGCTTGGAGCATCAGTCCAGAATTGCATCAAATTAATGAAACGATATATGAGGAACTGGCAATTCTGTTGTGAACTAATTAAGCATTATATAGCTGGCTTCATGTGGCTCACCAATTTGTAAGATAATAAAGTTCTATATAAA
This sequence comes from Ictalurus furcatus, assembly GCF_023375685.1. Classification (NCBI taxonomy): domain Eukaryota; kingdom Metazoa; phylum Chordata; class Actinopteri; order Siluriformes; family Ictaluridae; genus Ictalurus; species Ictalurus furcatus. The sequence goes on from NC_071258.1 coordinate 13,388,022, forward strand.
AAAAAGTCTTAGTTATTAATGTAGTATTGCAATTGCATCAATTTAGCACATCCTAAGCTATTAATTTATACAGAACTTAGACCAAAGAGAAAAACGGATGTCAAATGATTTATTTTTATGTCATATTATTCTAAAGGGTCTTATGTGATGCAGAAGAGAACAGTGATACTAGTATGTTCTACCATAAATATTTGTCTCTCATTATTGTGTTGCATCTGCAATCTAATGCATTCAGTCAAATATTCTATTAATTACTACTAAGTATGCTATAAGAGTTCTTTGTGCCTCTACTACTTCAGTCACCACAAGAGAGGACATGTCCCCCAGCCAGTGGCTCTCCAAAATAAGCATGTTTTAATGTTCATGAGTAATGCTTAATTACCCATACATGGCAATTTACAAGCAGTGCTGTAGGGCTGCTCAGTAAAGAGACAAGCCCCAATTTCATGGAAAATAACATTAGTGTGAGTGCAGGAATTATCCACAGCATTAGCCCCATTTCATAACCCATATTAACTTAGGCAATTTCATGCGTGCGGTCACAGGGGCTCATAGCAGGGGGGGTCTCTGATTGCACTTCAAGTAATTTCATAATAATTAGTTTAGCAGGGAGACGTGCTCCTGATATTTCTACTAAAGCCCTCAAGTAAGTGTACGTGTACACATGTGACTGTGTGCATGTGTGTATGCGTACATGTAATAATATATGTGTATGGCCATTAATTCCTTCTTCCCTCCCTTCGCCATAGCCCAAGGCTCCATGCAGTGCACTCTCATAGCCTCACTCATCATGTAGCACATAAATACCCAGCCCATTCATTTACTCGAAGTCTCTCTGTGGATCTGCATCTCCTGGAACCCCAGAGGAGGACTGAACGAAGGAGTGGGCTGTGCCGGAGATGGATCGACTCGATCAGCACAGCAGTTAGAATATGTGGCCTGCGGTTGGCTTAAAGTGTCCCCAGAGAGAGGCTCACACACACGCTGGGCCTGCTTCATGAAGCAAATGGGGGTTTCGCCCTCTGGGGATTGGAGCATTAGATAGACTGGAGCATGGTTGCTTCTTCTGTACTCCTCTGTACTGCACCAGTCTGAGACACTGCTCAGTTCCGCTATCAAAATAACCACGTCGAACCCTTGACTTTACCATCATGTTTGAAGAAGACTGCAATATGTATACATGTAGCATAGTTGTTTTATTACTTGCTCATGGGAACCACTTTCCCCACGTTAAGAAGTATATTGGTGTATGAATTCCTAGACTGAATAATTTGTGATTTTTTTTGTTGCTTTTTTGAATTTTCACTCATCACTGTCATCATTGGCTGGGACCACATATAGTACATCTTTATATACTGAAGATATATATATATATATATATATATATATATATATATATATATATATATATATATATAGAGAGAGAGAGAGAGAGAGAGAGAGAGAGAGAGAGAGATAAACCCCCATCATCTACAGACTTTCAAACTGTAAGGTATCTACGCATAGAAGTCTTACGGTTTTTATACACAAATTTGTTTGGTGATGCAGTACTACAACTGAACACTAGATGGTAACACACAATTATTTTAAGCATGAGACAGACTACATCAAGGACCAATGAAAGGAACTGCACTCAAACAATCAGTTATTGGCCTTTTTTTAGTTCACTGGTCTTTATCACAGTTACTGACTATATTTATTGTGGCAGTTGCACAATTTGCAGGACAATGGTTGGTGGACTATTTTAACAGTTGAAAAAACCCACACTGGAAATACTACTATACACACAAGCATGCCACTACCACGTTAGTGTCACTACTGTATTGAGAACAGTCCACCACCCGTAAGAATATTTACATGGGGGCAATTTATCTTAGCCAATCCACCTATATGGTTTTTTTTTTTAGAGGTGGGAGGAACCAAGAGAACCAAGAGCAAACCCACACAGGCATGGGGAGAACATGATAAACATACTGGGGACCGTGGAGCTGTGAAGCGGCGTCACCACTTGTATTAATTAACGTCATCATGAACTAAATAATACAAGTGTATGCTAGGTGCACCTAATAAAATGTAGCAGTTTGCATGTAGCAGAAACTACCCTGTAAAGGTTTTCTAATATTGGTAGTGAAGTTAGTTATAGAAGTTGAATTGATGGATGTGAGAATAATTCATAGAATGTGTTTATAATAAACCAAAGTATAATGTTCAGCTTAAGTCTCAATATCTCCCATCATTTTTTTGTCCCTCACTATACCAGAATTAAGACGTTTTTTTTTTTAAAAAAAAAAACAACAACAATGCAATCAAGAAGCCAGCTTTCAGGTTATTACTTTCTTTGAGGTTTCCATTGGTGTAACTGACCTGCAATATGGCTATACAAAACATTATAATCCTCACCCCCTGCTCTTTGCATTATTGTGTAGTCCAGCTGATCCTCCGGCAGCCACCTGAAACATAAGCAGAGTGCAGTCTGGCACAATGCCTTTGTTATCCATCAGACTATTGTCATTCTCCATTCAGACTGCTAGTCTTGCCTTTTGTCCACTGTTATCCCTTCCTCTAGCTGTGTATGTGAAATTTGCCCTTTTCTTGCACTGCCCATCTGCCCCCCACATGCTCTGTCCACACTCCATACCAGCTGTCCTCCTCTAGTCCCTGGGGTGTAAAACAGGTGCTGGGCTTGTGCAGGCTGGAGAGGAGGCACATGGCAACACATACAGCTTCTTCAGTCACTGCTCAACACCAATTTGGTGTCCTAGTGCTGTTTTCTACTCATAAACAGAAACCAATGTATATTTTATCTCTATATGTAGTGCTTTGACAATCCTATGAAACAATTCTTGTGATGGAGCAGCAAGAAGTACAACACATCCGTTTGCTCAGAATTCATTTCATTCAATCTTTCTGTGACAGGAAACCTATTCCTCCCTCTCAAGAGCTTACTCCAGAGCCTCTCACTGCAGTTAGAGAGCATGATGCCATGCCATACAGCTAAAATATATAGTGGTGTCATTGATGGTGTGATATAAAAAGATAAAAGGGAAAGGGTCATAGGGATGGGCCTCAAGGCCGGTCTATTTTTAGCGTGGGCCTAGTTCTGTCCACATAAAGGGGTGTGTGATAAATGCTTAATAATCAATATCTTCACATAACCAAACCAAAGTAATCACACAGCAGTCACATTTACCCAACAGGATGAAAAAGAAAACTTACAGTGTGAAGGTTAGTTTAAGTGGGGTCCTCTATTTTCAGAGGCAACACAGTGGGGGTGTAAACCAGGAATGTGCCGACACTTCACATGCAGCCAGTGAGGCGCTTCCTTTTACAATGTCTGGCCTTACATTTCACTTGGAAGGCATTGACTCGGAATGATTCAGGACAATATGTTGCTTGATTCACTAACATGATGTCTCACAATCTCATTTGATTTACATACCTTTTACCTTTAACCACGGTTCAACACATGGGATAGCAAAGGGGGTACACAAGCATGACCTAATTATGTCCATAGGACTACACATTTGCAGAATAACCAATTTGTCCCATTACTGTAGAGGGGTCATAGGTGCTCTATAGTGGATCTGGTCCAAATTACTACAGTGTTACCATCATGATTTAGATTAACAAGTGCTAAATATGTGGCCTCTAAGCAAACTAATTTGAGGTCATGGCTGGCAGTTTTATTTCACTCCTGTTCTCAATTCCAGATAGCTGATAAGTCAATGTAATGATTGTACATGTGATACAGTGAGTTAGGGTTGGCAAGGTGGTACAGAGGATAGCACTGCCATCGCACAGCTTCAGTGTCCCTGGCGTGATTCCAAAAACATTCCAGTAGGTGGATTGGCTAAATTGCCCCCTAGGTGTGAAAGAGTGTGAATGTGTGTGCACGGTGCCCTGTGACAGATTCAGGGTGAAATTTCTGCTTTGCATTGACTTTTCCCAGGATAGTCTCCGGATCCACCATGACCCTGACCAGCATAAAGTAGTCACTGAAGATGAATGAATGCACGAATACAGTGAGTTAGCAATGCTTAGATCATCATATGGCATGTTTACTGTCTGCACTTCCATACTTGTGATAGTATTAACATTCATAATAACAAACCAACTCATAGGGGGAAAACCCCCTACACATTTGTAATAGTAACACCTTGTAAGCCATGCAGCCCATGCTTCTTCTGGCTATGCTGAAAGGACAGACTTCTGAACAGACATGCTCAGAGTCAGGAGATCCCACAGAAAGGACATGCTGAAACAGGCCTGTGTTTGAGAATACTCAGAACCCCTCCCCGTTTCTCCCGGACTGCTGGACATGCAGACACGTCTCACTTTATATCCCAGGAAATACCTTCCAAAGTTTTCCAACTGTGCAGTTTGAAAGCAAATTTGAGCAGTTTATGCCATTAGATGTGGTTAGAAAAAGCATTCATGTAAGGTTTCTCAGAGTATATATACTGTTTCAAACATATGTCACAATACGTATCAATATATGCTCTTAGAAATGGCATTGAAACGATCAATTATACATTATTACATTATTATAACATTTCTTTTCATAAACAGCCCAAGGGAAAGGAAACACTGAAGTCAGGATGTGTTGCGCACGAGTTATCCGGCCTAAAGCTTCAAACTATGGGCTGAATCATAAATGGCTACCTATTTGTTATACAAGTGCACTACATAGGGTAGAATATGAGCGAATCTTTGTCTTATGTAGTGCACGATATCCTGAATATGAGGGCATTTGGGACAGAGCCACGGTCTGTGCGTGAGTCTATAGGAGGAGGAGGAGGAGGAGGAGGAGAGCGCTGGGGGGGGGGGGGCGGGGAGAGCGACATTACTGCGCTTCTGCACTCAGCGCACTACAGAGTTGGTGTTTAAGCCGTTGGCTAAATGTCTGTTGCAGGAACTAAAGTTTCGTTAACTGATATTTGGCGGATATTTTGGTGAAATCCCACGGGATTACTTATTTTCTCTCTCCAGAAAGCACCTGACCTGACCGTGCGGAGAGGCAGAGAGTGAAGCCGAACATCATGTCTATCCTGCCGTTCACACCTCCGATTGTGAAGAAGCTCCTTGGATGGAAGAAAGGAGAGCAGAATGGACAAGAAGAGAAATGGTGTGAAAAGGCGGTGAAGAGTCTCGTGAAGAAGCTAAAGAAGACGGGGCAACTCGACGAATTGGAGAAGGCCATTACTACTCAGAATATAAACACGAAATGTATAACCATACCGAGGTATTCAGTCCCGACGGCACGAGCCGAGTTTTGTTGTGCTAACTTATAACCATCTAACGCTAGTTAGCCACCTAGCAATGTAGCAACTCCGCCAGTTTAGCTAATACTGCAGTCTACTATTATATCCTTTATAGAACTGGACAAACTCCTAATATACATATAGGTACACTTTTATCGATACTTACACCGATTAGATCATGTCTGTGAAATCTTTACCAAGTGCGTATGTAGATAATGTTTATAAAGTTGACATTTGACATGGGCAGTATGAAAGTAAGTAAGCTGGGCAGGTTACATGGCTAGTGAGCTGTGTTGACGTTTCTCCGAAGTAAACAACGCTACCAAAACGTTGTGATGAAAACTTTCCGTTTTATACATGCAGATTTGATAAACAAACTTACTACATAGTTAATGCCGTGAAAGCAGCAGCAGCAGTACATGTTAGGAAGGGAAGAAGAAGATGAAGAAGATAAGCTTGTGTAGGCGGTTGGCTTAATTTGCCTAACCTAGTAAATTTAAGTTTGAAAATGTTTTAAAGGCTTTATAATAACAACCGAACGCTTACTGTTTATCAGAAAGTCACCTAGCGGTTCTGGTATCTAGTTAACTGTGACACGACTCTGGCACTTTTTATTTTATTTATTTATTTCATCCAGACGGTTGTTTTGGAAGTTAGCTCCACGGCTAGCAGTCTAAAGTGCGTTAGGTAATGAAAACGGCTAGCTAGCTTATCGGAAAGGTTTTAATCAACTCATCCCCCACAGCACTATCAGCTTAGCAGCTGTTATGCAACATGTTTAACTGGGACAGGAGCTCTGTGCTCGGACTCTGCATGCTAGACCAGTGTGTGAATGTACAAGCTTAACACCAAAGCAAGCCAAATCATGTGTAAACACAAATAACCTAGTCAGCTAACAATATCCAAATGGTTCAGCTCAGTTCCCTGTAGCGGTCCTGTTCTGCTGTTTAGTTTAACAAGGAATGTGTTGTGAGAATAATTTCAGGCTGAATGTACTAGTGGCGGCTTGTTGAGCTTCCTGCTGGTGTTGCATGGTTTGTGCTTTATATTTCACTCTTTTATACAGCTGCACCATATGGACAAATGTTTAAATATATAATATATATTTATGCATGTACATAGCATATATATGTGTATATACATATGTGTATACATGCGTGCACACGTACATGCACATATATATATATATATATATATATATATATATATATATATATATACATACATACACATACATATATACACTACCAGTGAAAAGTTTGGAGACTGAAATGTTTCTCATGGTCTTAAAAATCTTTTGATTTGAAGGTGTATGATTAAATGTTTGAAATCGGTGTTGTAGACAAAAATATAATTGTGCCAATATATTTCTCTTTCATTAGAAAACAAAAATTTTATTTAAAAAAAACGAGATTTTTTTTTTTTTTTTACATATGTATATACATGTTTGCACACATACATGCACATATATATATATATATATATATATATATATATATATATATATATATATATATATATATATATAAATAACAAGGTTTTTTTAAATGGACAACTCGGAGCGAAATATTCCCAAAAGCAGCCAATAAGTGTCCAGCGTAGATGGGAATTGCTTTAATACTGTTTAAAAAGCATCTCAGGGGGATTCCTTAAGAAATTGGTTGAGAAAATGCCAAGAATACATTTCTGGAAACTCTAGGTGAAAAGGATGTCTACTCTGAAGATGTTAAAATACGAAATTATTTTTAATTTATTTTGGATTTTTTATCACAACACAATTCATGTAGTTTCCTTTGTGTTATTCCAGAGTTTTGATGACTATTATTATTATTAAAGTAGTAGTAGTAGTAGTATTAGTATTCTAAAATGAGTGTGTCTAAATTTTTGACTGGTTGTGTGTGTGTATAGCTACAGGTTGTGATTGCTTGTGATTTGTCCTTGTATATATTAGAACAAACCAATAAAGCAGTGTTTTGTTGTGCTTAAAGATCCGGCTGTAGTAATGTCTCCAATTCAAGGCCCTGATTTATCACAAAATCTGCGTCGATCACTTGGGAAGACACCGATGTGCCAAGACGTGCCTGTGTCACGCACGCATTTTTATTTTTAAGCTTGGCACATTAGACTCACTTTATAAAGAGTTTACAGAGTAGTCATACGGATTAATTCAGTTAGGTGAATGCTGTTGAGCTGAGTGAGTCTTGGTCAGATCTGTAGTATTTGCCGTCTGATTCTATCTATTATATTTTGTCAGACCTTTTGTTTACACGAACTTGCATAGAACAGATTTAAAAAAGATTGATTCACTTCATTGAGTCACTTTTGCTGAAGTAGTAATTGATGTTTCAGTGCTTTATGTACCTGTCCCTTATTGGTACTGAAACAAGTGTTTAGGAGATATCCTCATTATGATGTTATAGTTCCTCACTTCTAGAATAACGCAAAATTATTAGTCATGCTTTTATCCAACTAGGCCTGTCATGATAACTACTTCTGTAAAGCCTGTTGCACACTGTGTGATTTTTAATAGTCCTCTGCGACTGTTTCTTGTCAGACTGTACGAGCATGATCCCTGCTGTAAGCCGTGTCACACTGTAGGATCTCAGTCGTCATTAATGTCAGACTGTACGACAGTCAAAACGTGAAATACGGACGCACGCAAGAAGACTCGTACGGAGTAGGAGAAGCCATGGTATAGTACTGTGCCTCATATCTTCTGACACCGCCGTAATTTAACCGGAGGAAACATTTGATTGCAACGGCGATTAATCTGTCGGGGAACACGTCAAACTAGCGATCAAAGACAACAGATTTTGGCCTAGGATTATAGGAATTTTTTAGGATTCTCAAAATTTGTCTGAGACGACCAAATCGTGGCCAAAATCGTACAGCGTGAACCCATCTTTAGACGATAAATTGTCCCAGATATAACCATGATAAACAATATTATTGTCAGTTTAAGACAATTTAAAAAACATATATATTTATTCCACTGATATAATGATAATATAATAGCATAATAATGCAAGTACACCCTTTCAAAGAGCAATTAACTTTTAATTCTTAAGAAAATCCAGACATTGTAATGTCAAAAAATTGTTTTTGTCTTCTGACGAAAATAGCCTTTCAATCTAATCAATATTTTGTCATGTCATATTTATTAATACGAGTCAGCACTCTGCAAGAACGGAACCAAATATTCACACATTTTATATATTAAATTAAACATGTATCAACAAAAACGTGTGAAAAGTGCCCTGGTTGTGAAAACCTGTTTTCCTGAAATAACATTACAGTGAGCCTCAGTACACTACTGTAATACAATCTTGTGAATTCTTTATATTTGAGTTATTCATTCTCCGTGTTTTAGTGCGTCGTTACGGAAAGGAGAGCGTATTCACAACCGTACTGACTTAAGTTCAAATTCACGTGTGCATTCACGTCATTTTGTGTAGAAGCAAGTTGTAATATTACGTTTATGTTGTGTATATGTTTGATTAATCTTGTATGTGTATAGCAGAGCCCTCAGGATTTTGAGATTTTACGATTGCGGAATCAAATAAACTCAAAGTTACCACAGACTTTTCCCAGATTTGGGCCAAGATGCATCATGTGACGTTATCATAACGTGCGAATGCCAAAAAGCCAAAGCCCTCTTCGATTCACGTGCATTGAACATGAGTACAGCTAAAAGGTCTCATTTACCAACAAATTTGTCAACGCAAGTAGTTAAAAAAAAAAAGTACAAAAAAACTCAGCAAATTGCATCACAAAGCCTGCAGCAAAATAAAAAAAAAAATCCTTGAAATCCTGTATGGACTGTGTATAGGATGCGTTTGGGAGAGTTAATTAACCCACTAGTAAAGCGCTTCAGTTTACCAGTGTTCATTCACTGTTCAGGTTCAGCTCACGCAGTTTAAGCAGCTCAATTGCCAACATTATTGACTATAACCGGATTGTTTGAATCAGTTGAACTATTCTTTCTAGATTTTTCTTTTATTGTTAATATCTTGCATGTCCCTTTTTTCAACAATATGTTTTAATTAAAATCAGTGTTAGCACTTGCTACACAGCGTTAAAGTGCACCTATTATGGTTTTAAAATATGGTTGGTTTTGTTTTAAAGGTCTCATATAATAGATTTACATGTATCCAACATCAAAAAACACTTTAAATTGCTCATAATTTAAATTGCAGCATTACCTTTTTCCCCCAGTGTCACAAATGACTCGTTCAGTGATCCGTTCTAAAGGATTCGTTCTAAACTCCTCCGTTCAGAGAGCATACTCTGCTCTGATTGGTCAGATGTCCCAGACTGTTGTGATTGGTTTACTGCTGTTAGCATGTGTTGAAAAGGAAACGCCCACTACCATAACGAGTTTCAGCTCCGTCTGTCAGCGAGCAGCCGATGAAGACCAGAGGTGGGGCTTTTTGTTATAAACTTACGTAGCTTTGTACAGGAAGTAAGTCTGGAATTACTAACGACTCGATTCAGCCGTTCAGAATTGGTTCCTTCTTTTGGGAGTCAATAACCCTGTATTATATCATATGATAAGCCGATAGCATAATTATCGCAGGCTTGCGTCCAACTAAATGCTCTCTAGAACGTATATACATCGTGCCCATGGGATGGGTCTGGCTCTACAGTGCCAGCTATTTAGCAGGAAAAAGGTTTGTAGGTGTGTTTTGTATCTTTATTGTGTCTTCGTGTAAACTGTTCCTTTTTTGAATAGTTGAGGGGAAAAAATGATTTCAATAAGGGTGGAATTTGTGCAAGTTTGCTGTTGTATGACAGGCGTTTTGTGAGAATGTTTTACTAATGCAGGGCTGTTCAGTGCTGGAATTCTTGCTAGTTCTTGTGAAAAACATATACAAATATTCTTTGATATATCAGATGCCTCTTGGGAGTCTGTACAGGATTTCACAGAGTTGTTTTGTGATTGTTGTATGCGTGATTTTGCTGCAGCTTTACACCGCGACCTCGGCTCGAACAAGCACAGCATAACTCCAGAAACTCTCGGTATGTCATCATTGATCTTGTTAAAGTCCTCAAGCATGGGTGAAGGCGGCAGTGAGAAATCCTCCACAGCTTAAACAAAGAAAAAGGTGGAGGTGTGGCACATCTGTAACACTATTGGTTGTGTAAATCAGTCAAGCACTTCAACATGCTGTGACTCACATGTCAAGATGTGGAATCAAATCAAGACTCAAGACATTTCAGGGGCATTTGAAGTGTGTGCATTTGCATGAGGGACGCGCTTCAGAGAGGATGCAAAACACGATACAACACCTGCTCACGTCAAGCAACGGAGCACTTTCTCTTTTTCTTTATCGCTTCATTGAGGGTTGCTTCCTTGACAAAACCTCAGCAAAAGAAATTTTGCCTATGGGATGGAAAGATTCATCTGGCTAATCTATTTATATTCTCTCTATGTTTAAAACCATGAGGTGACCTCTAAACTCTCTGCTCGACTTTACATTTTGCTGAGTTTCATCAGTATCATACGTGCATGTTCCTGATTCTCAAAAATCAGTATCGTGCACGCTAATTAATTTCCACCTAGTAAAAATCATTCCACCACTACGTTTGCACCAGTGGGATTTGTAATGAGTTACAGCAGTGAGGTTTGTCACACCACCATGAAGTGTGTTAAGTTTAAACACGCATACCAGATGAAAAGTTTTGTCAGTAAGGTGTAGGGTTTTTTGTTGTTGTTGAACCTATTTGTAGCCAGGACGTGAGTGCTTGTTCGAGGCCCTGTGGTTAGCGGTTTGTCCATCCCTGCTACAGTCCCTTCTGAAAGTATTGGAACGGCAAGGCCGACATTTGAGTTTGAGATCAAAAGATGAATGAGATGGTAAATCAGAATTTTAGCGTTTCTTCCCTGTTATTTACATCTAGATGTGTTAAACATGGCACCTTTGGCGGCAGACCACCCAATTTGTAGGTGAGCAAAGTATAGGAAATTGGAAAGATAGTCTTAAAGTAAATAACACTTTATATTTGGTTTTTGACTGGCCAAGTCAATCACCAGACCTTAACCCAATTGAGCATGCATTTTATCTCCTGAAGAGGAGACTGAAGGGAGAAACCCCCCCCCCCCCATCACAAAAGAAGAATGCAAGAGTTTTGGGTGGTCTGCCATTGAAGGTGCCATGTTCTAAGTGTTTTAACAAATGTAGATGTAAATATCAGGAAATGAAAGCTGAATTGACCTTGCCATTCCAATACTTTCAGAGGGGAGTGTAAGTACACTGCGTTGATTTATAGGAAGACCGACATTTGTATTTTTTACTGCTTCTGAGATTGTTACATGTTCTCAGTACACAATAAAAAAAAGGCAGGTTTGTTAGTGATTGCAGGCTTTTGTTATATCAGTGTTGTGTGCTCAATAGTGCAACATAATAATTTAAACGTAATAATAATGATGAGCATAGCAGGTCAGGAGGTTCTGTTAATGTCCACATCAAACATCAGAATGAAGAAAAAGTGTCATCTCTGTGACTTTATCTGTGGCGTGGGTGTTGGTACCAGATTGGCTGGTTTGAGTATTTCAGAAACGGCTGCTTTTCACACGCAACAGTAGACTCTAGACAGTTTACACAGAATGTTTACCCCATTCTGATGTTTGATGTGAATGATTACTGAAAATCTTGAGCAGTATCTGCATGATCTTATGCGTTTTGCTGCTCCCGCACGAATGGATAGCTGCATAAATAAGCAGATGTAAAAGTGATCCTATTGAAAGTGACAGATGAGTGTATAACTAAGCTTAATTAAATAACAGAACTGTGATACAATATTTATCATTTATCAGATGATCTCTCACAGAAACAGAATATTCAAGAATATCTCACATCAACCAAATGAACTAATGTAAGGTGACATAATTTAATGTAATGTAATTTTTATTATTTATTTATTTTTAAACTGGTTCCGCGGACTTTTTTTTTTTGGCAACTACATGACTTATCTGCATTTCACAAAGCCCTGATTTGTTCAGTTCCAACAAGATGAATTCAAAATAAAAGCTAAATCAAAATCCACTGAAACACTCCAATGCTGAATAAATGTTTCATGCTGTGTGCACGTGCAAAGCGTATCATTTTCAGGTTTGTGGAATCAGTTCCAAAGCTTTTGTTTTCCATGCCAGGAATCAGTGAATCGACTCTCTTTTTGGGATCAACCTCGATGTGAACCTAAAGCTGGACAGTGATGTTTCTGATAGGGCAGGAAAGATTAGATAAATGTGTGAACCAACTAGAAAACCAGATACGGCGGGATGACTCAGACAGGGACATCATGCTTCCACTGTTTCGCACGTTCTCGTGAAGGAATGATTGCAGAATTACTCACATGAAAACCTATGTTATGAGGCCAACAGTGAAGTTTTCCATTAAATGTATCTTAGTTTAAGTGAAGCAACATAGTGCACCCCAATGAGTTTCATAAGAATCCAATTAATTCATGATGAAATTATGCTGCTTTTCTACCGCAGGAACTTTCCCCAGGAACTTGGGACGTTTGGAGGTACTCTGTGTGTTTCCACCGCAGGGACCAGGGTCTAAATTAAGTTCTGGGTAAAATATTTAGCCCTCCTCGGGAAGTGGTACTTTTTCAAAAGCCAGGAACTTTGAGGGGTGGGACTTGGGCACTGAACATGCTGATTGGCCTCTTTTTTAAAAAGTCTGTTGCGGCGCGTACAGTAACAGTTGTTTATTGCGATTCGAATCAACACAGTGGAGTTTCTTTAAAAAATACCACAGATGGGCCGACGACAAGGTTCAGGCCTTATTAAAGTATTTAGGCCGAGGACGAAATACAGCGAGAACTGGAAACGGTGACCCGCAATGAAAAAGTATACTTAAAAATATCATGTGGGTTAAGCGAGCTGGGCATTGTGCACACAGGAAATCAGTGCAGAAAGAAGCTCGAGCACGACTGTGCACGTTCGTCTCAGTCATCTCACCAGTAGCTGATAAAATCCGTTTGCTTCCTTTACGTCTAGCATTACAAGCATTCTGTATTCGCTTTACTACCACTGCTCGTCTCTTCTCCAGCGTTTTCTCAATTACCTCATTAGCAAAGCAATACATCACAATCAACAGCACAGCTTGAATCTCCTCCATGCTGTTTGTTGTTGTTGCAGTGTCATTATCAGATTTCAACCTTTATCCAAATACCTTTTTACTCCGTGACTGGGAATCGAACCCGGGCCGCGGCAGTGAAGACACCGAATCCTCACCACTAGACCATCAGTTTGGTTGCAGGGACCTCTTTTGTTACTGTTCAAAGCTTTGTGTTCCAATGAGAGCCTGCTACGTGTTTCTATGAGCCGAGCAAACATTTTACATTATTACGTCATTAAAATCAGCTTACTTTGTGCCAATAATTAGTTTGATACTGAAGCACACTTCAAGGCTTCATATCCTCACCAAGGGCTTGTCGTGCCCAGTCATATGTCACCGGACTAATTTGCCTAATCTTCACGGTATTTTTGACTGCGATGGAAACGTGGACAACAAAGGTCTGGAGGAACCAAATGGCCCCTTGCAAAAATTTCCTGGGACTAATTGTTCTGGGTAATTTCGGTAAAAAAGCGGCTTTAGTCAAATATTTTTATTGTTGAATTTGACTGATTTTGTTGATTTAGTCGTTGCAGCCCTAGCTTATGCATTTGCATGATGATGTTCATTGTAAAGAACTATTCAGTTCCATATCGAAATTGTAGCAGGTCTAGATCTCAAACCAGCCAGAATAAGATCCACGTCATGTTCTGACTCGGTTTGCATTATCTTTTAATCCAGCGTAAACGGCTGAGTTGAAAGCAGTGTAAATATGCATTATGGAGCTTTATGAACTGTTTGAACTGTTTGAGCTGATGAAAAGGAACGGTTACACTGTTACTACAATCCAGGAAAATGTTCCTTTAGTCATCATATTGTGATGTGGTTCAGAAAAAGACACAGATAAGCAGAATATGTATTTAATCACTGTATTAGTACATTGCTACATATAATACTGTTTCATTGTATCATTTGTTGATATTGTTATTCCGTTTTCACTAGAACTATTATGTGTTGTTTTTTTTTTTTCTTTCTTCCACTTGACAGGGAGTTGTGTTTATCAGCGTGGTAAACAAAAGGCACTCTACCTGCTCGTTTCATAACTTTGTCCTGCATGATTTAACAATCTGAGCGATTTATGAGTAGACTTGTTTTATAACCATGTGCAAGCTCGATGAATCTAAGTAGGATTTATTGGACAGGCTGGTACATAGAGACCATTCAATCTCTTGTGAAATCTATTTTACAGCGCTGTGTTTTTTCAGGAGTATGCTATAACAAAGGATGGTATTACGGGCTGATATTATGGTCATATGACTCATAGGTGGAGATTTTAGACACGAACACCATCATCGGTCAAATAGGATCTAAAACAAAAGAAGGAATTGCTTCCCAAATTCTGCAGCATCAGAAATTCATTTTCGAATTCTCGAAGACTCACTTTGAGTCTGTCAGAGGAACTTCTTATTGTAGTCACATATTTGTAACAGATTTTTAAGAGCTGTACATCTGTATCTTGAATCTCACCGTACCCTAGCTTGTCCACACTTGTCCATTACACTGTGTTTCTGTGTCAGCAGTTGCTTAGTCAGAGGGTAGGCAGACTGTTTAGGCTAAGGAAAGGGTGAGAAAGTAGGTAGAGAAAGCTTATTGGGAATCCCCAATAATGACTCATGCTGTGTTATTAAATTACGCTGAGTTCACTGAGACATGTTGGTGCCTACAGTCAGATTTTTATGTGGGAGTGAGAGAAGTGTACTGACTTTTACTCAGGATGGAAAATTAAAGGGAAAAGTCAGTCACCACTTCTGTAGGGCTGCAAGGACTAATCGGCAAATTTGTTAAAATGTGCTAATAAAAATAATCAGCAATAATCATGCAGCACTCTGTGGCTCACTTGACTTCTGTTAAACATGCATTCGATTGAAAAGGTGGCACACGTTACAACAGAGAAAACACAACACCCAGAGTCCTCTGAAGTATGAGATCTAAGTGTGAGATTGTAGGTATTATGTCATGGTCCTGTCATGTCCCCTAACTATTGCTGATTGACTGTAGTAAAGCCTTTGATGGGGTGGGAAAGGGGGTGTGGCCAAACACGTGTTTGTCATTACGGCAGAAAAATACAGAAATCGAGTCGCATAGTTGCAATCGCTAGCATTAGTGTTTAGGTTTTAAAATTGTTGTTGTTGTTGTTATTATTATTACTATTATTATTAACCATAAAAATAATAATAACACAAATAATAATTACCTTTTAACAAGGTAAGGAATACTGCAAAACTGGTCAGGACTGTAAATAAACATAACGGGTGTGTTCATGTTATTTATTGAGTTCTTGTATAGTGAAGTTGCCCTGATAAACAACACGTCCTTTTCTTAATTTAAAATGATTGTTTGTATAGGATGCAAAATTGGTAAAAAGGAAACACACATCACGAAATACAACACTTTTTTTGTTGTATTTCTTAATGCTGCAGTCAGCACGTTTTCATATAGACATTTAAATTGTCCGACTTGACTGCCATCACGCTCGTTATCCCCTTACTATCGTCACTCGTCTCTAGCATAGTAGGAAATCTTTACATAATGCTCTGCTGTTGGCCTTGTGATATAACATGGGTGTTTTCATGTGAATAATATTCTGATTTCTAACCATTCATTTGTGGGAATGTAATGTTCTCGCTTGAACCATGCTTATTACCTGCCTTGTAGGTGTATTTTTTTGTTTGTTTGTTTTTTTTTGAGGGGGGGGTCTTATCTTGTTCATTTTACTAGCTGTATCACAAATTTATGGCCACATTAACCATCTTTCGTGCCCTATCAGAAAACATTATCTCATGCTACTTTGGCCAAGAAGATGGTGCTTTGTATGACAACTCGATGGCATTTACTTTGCCTTTACTTTATTTATTTTGCCTTTATTTTGCATTCACTTTTTTTGAAAAAAAAGCAGGGCTCGAAATGCAGAAAAGACCTATAGTTTGGGTGTTTCATTTGGTTGACGTAAGCACTTAATATTCTCATGCTGTGCCCGATTATCTGATAACTGAAGAGTTCTGCAGCAATATTAGTTGATGGAAATGCTGCAAAGGATTTTTTAAAAATAACTATATTTTGTGTTTAATGTATTCTACAAATAATTGGATTAATTAAAAAAAATCAATTATGAAATAATAATTAGTTGCAGCCTTAGTGTTGTGCACTTTTTCTCATGTTTACTACTGTTTTGTTCTTCCTCTTTTTGAAAGTGTAATATTGAGGCTTTGTAACAGTTTAACCACACATCCTGCTCTTGTAAGATCCACATATAGAAGAAACCAACAGTTGCTTGCTTATAAACTGCTTATTAACTGTTCATTCAGTACTCCACACACCATCATGCTGCTTCTCCAGGCATGTTTGTGTGTTCGGTCAGTTTGATATGAGCACGTTAATGTGAGTGTTTTGATTTTGGATTATAGTGTTGTGATGATGTTGGGTTTTTCTTTTTTAAATCCATGCTGATTATCTCTGTAGAGATACAAACAGGAAAATTCACAGGCAGTTTTCAAAAATGAAAACTAATATTTTAATATTTTCATGTTTCTTCCCCAGCAAAACAATACAAGGCCAAAGCTATTGTAGCTGCGGATTTGTTTGTCTTAATGATAAGCACACACACATCACGCACAGGGATCCCCCCCTCCCCCCCTTCTTTTTATGAAGCAATAAATTGCTTCCAATTTAGATGTAGTGTGCTTGTGGGAAGGCTGATCCAAAAACATTTGGGAGCTATATAAATAATAGCTCAAAAAAGCTCAGATTCCTTTTAGGTTGCGGCTTAAGCGTATTTGAAATTTTTTGGACCTCTTCAAGTAAGCACCCAGCGTTTGTTGCTAAAGCGGGTGTACATCTAACTCTCAAGCAACACGCACATCATTTTACACTCCACACAACAGTGTGTGTTTGCGTGCTGTGTGGCACGGTTGCTCAGAGGCCAGGAATGCAGCGTGGGCCCTGGGGAGGGCGTGGGTTGCTGTTTGGCTCGTGGTTTAGCCTGTGAGCTGGGGGTTAGGGGAGGAGGAGGAAGAAGGTACAAACCATGAACAGAAATGCAGTATGGCAGTATTTATGCATGTGTCTTCTAGTGAGAGAGAGAAGAATGCCTACATGCTTTAAGGTGGCTGTGAAATACAAAGTAGAGACTCCAGCTCAGGAAATGACCAGCTGCTCTGAGTTTACTGAGGTCAGCCTTCTTCCAGGCGCCTCTTATGCAGTGTTTTTCCTCCTGATGCCTTATTTAAAAACAACTTCCAGCAGCTCTTCAGCTCTTTTGGTTGGCAAAAGTGTGCGTGGTCAGTGGTTAGTGAATTTGAGCACCACAGCACAGATGAGGAAGTGTGTCTGGTTGAGCTGTGGATAGAAACTTCATTGGCTGCTGGTGTACAGCGGAAAGCAATGAGGTGACTGGTCAAACATACTTCCCAACTTTTCTCTCCACTAGCTTTCAATTCTGCCTTTTATTAACCACAGTGTCATCCATCTATTTACATGTGTATCTACTTAGGCTTGCTGTTGGTGTCAGTGGTGACTGAAAAAGTGACATTTACAGTGTTTAGCCTTTAATGCATTTAAATGTAATTTTTTTTAATAGACTTGTTTACATCGCACTTAAACAGTTTCATCGGTTCAGAACCGAGTGTGAAGCTGTGCAAGTTTGTAGATGAGGGGACAGGGTTGATGCTCTTGGTTTTGACTTTGAGCTGAATGGGGGTGTGCTGTGTGTCTGGCCTGGCCGGGGGGGGTTACTGCGCCTGCACCACTTGGAACAGAAAAGGAATTGTAGACTGCTGGGTGACTCGAAGACCTCAGACTTGGCCTTTGTCTGCAGGGACGGGGCTACACAATAGAGGCTGCTGGCCTTCTCTTTCAGTCGCCATTCCAGTCAGCAGCTCTTTGTGTTCTGTTACATGGCGAATGAATTGTGTGCCTTAAATTACGTAGATGAACTGAGAGTAATGTTGGGTTTTGAGTTAGTTTGAGTTTTAAAATCACTAGCAAGGTTTTTAAAAAATAATCTTGTATACTGGCTTGAGGTCATCTCACATTTTTTTGTTAGAAGATGTTTATTTAACATTTATGGAAGGAGTCTCAGTTGTAATTGCTCTAACGCACGGGAAGGAAACCCCACCCCAATTCAGCCTGGGGGGTGGTCGGGGGATTATTTTTGTATAATAGCACGGCCTGTCGTGTTATTCCTTACATACTTCATTTCAGTAACTTCACAGTGGAAAGTTTTAAGGTGTTTTACTTTAACTGAATGGTGTGCTGAAATGAGGTGAGGTGAGAAATTGGTGCAGTATTCAAAATATGTTTAAAAAAAAAAAATTTATTTTAATTCAGTACTAGAGATGTAACGTTATGAAAATTTCATATTACGATTATCATGACCAAAACTATCACTGTTATCAGTATTATCACATTATTGTTGTTAAAATGTGCTGAAAATGTACAAAAAGTACTGATACACACACTGAAATCATTTAAACAGGTTTTATTTGACTATAAAGTGATGGATGGTTGTCACTAGGCTTGGGCGATAGTCGGTACACAGTGTTCGGCCGCACACCGATCACATCACGGCACAGATCAGCAGGAGTCAGATTTCATTTGTCACGTGTTGAGAGTGAGGCGAGCTGACTGACAGGCAGAGTGAGGCGAGCTGACTGACAGGGAGAGTGAAGGCGAGCTGACTGACGCGGGGAGAGCGGAGGCAAGCGGACTGATGCGGGGAGAGCGGAGGCGAGCTGACTGACGCGGGGAGAGCGGAGGCGAGCGGACTGACGCGGGGAGAGCGGAGGCGAGCGGACTGACGCGGGGAGAGCGGAGGCGAGCTGACTGACGCGGGGAGAGCGGAGGCGAGCTGACTGACGCGGGGAGAGTGGAGGCGAGCTGACTGACAGGACAATGGCGGAAGATTTGGTTTAATATAAGCGAGTTTGTCATTGTACTGATTTGTTGTTGTGTTTTTCATTAAGAATAAGAATGAACTATGGACATGCAGAGAGTTCCTCACAGGCAGGGGCTCAAATGTAAAGAAGGGCTATATCACCAAAGAGCTAATTTTGCTACTTTAACTACGTTACTGCTTTACTAACTCCAATTTAATTTAACTACATATTCTTATCACCCTGGCTGACCTTATAAACAGACTCTGTGTGTGTGTGGTCCCAATAATGAATATGAGAATGACACTCCTAATATAGCCTAATGGTATTTTATTTTTACATTTATAGAAATAATTACAACAAAACAGCAACTTTTAGTGGAGAGATGAATCCAAAGAATCATTAAAAGAAAATCTGAACATTACGAAATGTGTTAGCATCCACAAATGTAGTGACACACCCACTGTATGCCACTTCCTGTAAAGTCAGTAACACTATTCATTTCACAGTTAAATTGACATTTGGCATCAGCACTCTGATTTCCATAAAACTGCAGCACTGCTTGCTGAACTGGCTTTTTAGTCTCAAAGATTTAAGCTGTCCCTTTCGATGCCTCCTTCTTCAGTTTTTATTGAATTTTCTAGTCTCTGTCTGTTTGGCATTGCACGTTTACTGACTATATAACATGCATATAATATAACAAGGTTACTTGCATGTCTGAAAATGTAACAAATTTGACTAGCTAGTACTTACCAACACATTCCCTCTCGATCAATATGAAAACTACCGGCGATAAGCATATAGAATGCTGCTAATATTACGAAAAGCTTAGCAGAAGAGCTAGTGGTTTCAGCATAGCTGTCTGCCTGTTGAAGCAGTGACAAGACTCGAGTCGGACAAATAAACAGGAAAATTCTCCGACTTTCTTGTGATTACTTTGCTACTGTTTTGTGCACGCTTGTGTTCATTTGAAATCAAATGCTTTTTACGTAATATAATTGTTTATTAATTAATGTCGAGAGGGGCACTTTTAAATAATTTAGAAAAATGGCCAAGGGCTCGAGCACCCAGAGCCTTCTGCACGTCCCTTTAGTGAACCCACCATTCAAGCCATTGCTGCCCCCTAATTCAAAAGCGAAAGTGAAATGCGGACGGCAGTAATGCATTCATAAGCGATTTAAAAGCGAGGGCCAAAAAGAGGAAAAAGCGCCAAAGCTCCATTTCATGGCAACTTTCTTCTGGCAAGCTCTGCAGACAGGGTTACCATCTTCTATTACGTTTGCCTCAGCGTTTTTATCCAATCCAAAATATGACCACACCTCAGATTTGCGTCAGACTCGTGCTGGGTGTGTGTGAACAGCATTAACTGCGAGTTTTATAAATCACGATAATCATGCATGGTTTTAATGATAATTAAATGTGACCCGTTAATACTAACCGTCTGAGAATTTTATCATGGTTTATCGTGGAACCGGTAACCGTTTCATCCCTGTTCAGTACAAACAATGCCAAATGTGGAAGTTTGTCCCCAATAAGCTCATGCTTGGCTCAGTTAAGTAACTTGAAGCTGCTAGCGCACAAGCTAAAAGCTAAAAGGAGTACTATCATGCCCACACAAATGTGTTCTTTGGCAGGCACATGCTTCCCAGGATCCCATATTGATATTCCTTATATGTGAAAAGGGGGACTATAAAAATTAAGTTGGATATTGAGAAATAGGTATGGTCTGCCTTTTTCTGGTTCTTACTCTCTTTTTGTTTGGCATCCTTTTAAGATTATGAAAGTTTTTGAAATTTTGAGATTTATTTATTTATTTATTGTCGCTTTTTTTTTTTTTTTTCATATTTCATTCTCACACACATGCGCGCGCGTATACCTTCCTTCTTGATCTCCGAGGTTCTTGAAAAGTGAGAAAATC
Organism: Ictalurus furcatus; assembly: GCF_023375685.1. Taxonomy (NCBI): domain Eukaryota; kingdom Metazoa; phylum Chordata; class Actinopteri; order Siluriformes; family Ictaluridae; genus Ictalurus; species Ictalurus furcatus. Next base: position 13,409,197 of record NC_071258.1, read on the forward strand.
CTGATCTGTAGTGAGAAATGCATTAAAATAATTGAGCTCTTTTGTAAGGCGTGTTGTTGGTGACAAACTAGCAGCACTCACACTAAGTGACCTTTTAGCGAGCAGCTGTTTGTTCCACTCAATTTGTCTAACTAAAAGAAGGGTGAGATGAAAGCCTTCTGCTCTTCAGCGTCAGCTTGAATGCAGCACTCGCATCATTTGATTGTGTTCAAATCAGATCATAGCAAAAGACACTATCATTTATAGCGGAAATTTTAAAAGAACCCATGGCCAGGATCATTTTGCTGATTGCGTTTTTGTGAGACAGTTGCTCATACTTTACGTGCTGCCGCAGTCCGACATCATTGTCAAGAAATGAAAGTCCCACGCCATTTAAAAATGATTCAGTTCTGCTATTATTTGATCTTTTTATTGATCATAAACATATTTCATTTATTAGCCTTGACGAGGGGCGTATTGATCATTTTCACAACTCAAATACATATCTGTTGATCCACAGGAACGTCACAAATCCATAAAGCCTGTTATGTCAAATACTGTAATGGGCAAGTCTTTAAATTGCCAGGAGCTTTATAAAGTCTGTTATTTGGCTGTTCTGTACAACACAGCCTTGTCAGAATTTGCTCTACATGTGTTTTAAATTTCCAAGTGGCCAGTGCGAATTGAATGAAAGCATCAGTCAGTGTGAATTGAAAAGTTTGACCCGCAGAATAATTAATGTCATAATTCCAGTTGTTAATTTACATTGTTTGACACTGGACTTTGGCGGATGATAAATACGTTTGAAAGCCTTTTTTTTTATTTTTTTTTTTATACGATTTTATTCGAAGGTTCATCCGGGTTCTACACGCTGTGGCGTTCAAGAAAAAATCATCATGAACATGAAAAGAAAAATGGAAAAAAAAGAACCCAACAGCCAGGCCGAGTTCGGAAATCACGACCACATGTGCAGTAGTTTGCAAGAGCAAGGTGACAAACTGTCAGGGTGATGCAGCGAGCTTCACACAGTAAGCAAGGCTCACAATCACTGAGAAACACCATGGAACAAAATGAACAACTGCTTACACTACATTTAAAACATTTTACCCATCATGTCGCATAACTTTTTTTGCACATAATGTTAGTTAGGTTAATCAACCTGTGTTTTGCATTTTTGTTTTAGAACAGAACTATGCAAAAAAGAAAAAGTGATGCAGTATATTTGACCTTTTCTTTTGTATATATGTACCATATATAATTATAACTGTATATAATTATAGTATTATAACTGTATTTGGTAGGGGTATTTATAGTATTTAGCTGTACTTTGACTGCTGATGCTCATAGTAAAATCAAATGAATTATAGTCCTGTGACAGAAGTGCTGCCAGACCTACAATGACATAAGACAATCAGTACATTTACATGGACAACAATAATCCAATATTAACCCAATTAAGACAATACTCTGATTAAAAAACTACCATGTAAACAGCGATTTAAAAAAAAATATATATATATATATATATATATATTTTAATTACTTTAATCCGTTTAAAGTCATACTCGAAGTAAACAAAAATCGAATTAAGACATGTGGAGTATAATGCATTATCGAAGTGCATTATAGACATGTACACACCGATTAATCACACTATTAACGTCGTGTGGGAGTTTTCACCGCATTTTGCAACAGGACACGTACACACACGGCAGTGCTCAACCGTTTGACAGCAAACGAGAGCACGGCTGTGTCCGAAACTGCGTACTTACCTGCTATATAGTAGGTGAAATACATGTATCTCAGCTGCTATATAGTAGGTAAGTACGCGGTTTCAGACGCAGCCCACGGCTTCAAGCAGTCATCTGTTTGCACGTATAGCACGACAAATAATTAACTGCACTTGAAGCTTTCGTAAAATTAAAACACCCAAAACTGTATACGGTACCATAACGAGATGAACTGTATGTTGATACGTGAAATTCTGGAGGGAACATCGGATGACGTGGTGTCGGGACGTAATGACGTGCAGCGTTAATCGATCTATGTTCTATGACATGAAAGGAATATTCTAAAAGCAACTCATGTAAACACCTTAATCAGAATATTGTCTTATTCAGAGTAAGGTCAATAATTAGATTATTGCTGTCCATGTAAACATAGTCAATGTCAGTGTATGTATTTGGTGGTGCACTTTTTAGTTACAGTGCATGACATCATGACAAATAACATCTGAGCATTTGATTCAGTGAGCTTTAGCTTTAATGGTGCCTTTAGAAGAATAATTTAAAACAAAATCTAATTGCTATTAATTATTTAGATCTATTGCTGCCATCACAAGGGGTGGACAAGTCAGTAGTCCAGGAGCCTAGAACAGAAGCAGATTATGTTTGCCTGACTGGTCAAGTGGGTTCAGTAGATAGCTCTGAATTTGATTTAATTTGACGTATATGTTTAAGCGTGTCTATTAGTGTGCACTACTGCTACCTACTACATTACTGATATAAACCAAGCACAAATCAGTCTGTCGGTATATACTATTTTTCTTTTTTCCCCATATGGAGTAATTAACTTGTACAGATTATAGACAACTTTTTTTAGGAACAGGCAGGGATGTGGAAATACTCGCTCGCATAATGAGCAGAATTCAGTGCAGTGCAACACGCAGTCAGCTTGCTGTCAAGCACATGGAAAATAAAGACCCAGCCAGACTCGAATAACATCTTTTGAGTGCAAAGTGAGGCGAGAGTAACACAGCTCTTAGCCAAAATGTTAGAAAAAGATTTGGTACTGTGCAAACATGATGTACTCCATCAAAGACATTATCTGGTGAGGATAAAGACTATGGCAACAGTCATCCCTTCCCTTTTTATTCCTCTTATCCCTCTTTAATTAATGTGCCTATCTATAGGAGCCATTATATAAGGTGCCATTTTTGTTTTGAATAGTTGAATATGTTCCCAGGCAACCAAAACGTGGGGTTGGCAAAGTCCACTAGAGCTCTCAGTTGCCCAGGGGACCAGCTAATGATTTTATGATTTTCATACCGCTGTGTCAGCTTTGAAATTTAAAGGCCATGTCTCAAAAATCAGATATGTGAGGTTTATTATTGCTCCAAAGTATAGTACATGAGTATGGGGTCAAGCTGCATCTTCAGTCCACTTATAATGATGTGCTCCATCTCTCATAGGTCTCTGGACGGGCGTCTGCAGGTGTCGCACAGAAAAGGCCTCCCTCACGTAATCTACTGCCGGCTGTGGCGCTGGCCAGACCTGCAGTCACACCACGAGCTGCGTGCTATAGACCAGTGCGAGTTTGCTTTCCACACAAAGAAGGACGAAGTGTGCGTCAACCCCTACCATTACCAGCGCGTGGAGACACCAGGTGAGCCCTCTTCGCAGAAGTGTGCTTGGGTCAAAGTGCTCCACATTTGTTATTCTCTGAAGCCTCAATTAATCATTTAATCATCCTTATCAAATGGTACAGAACACTATGATTAGTCTTGTGTTGATTCGTTCTTGATTACCTCTTATTGTGTGTGTGCTTGCGTGTGCAGTTCTTCCTCCGGTACTGGTTCCCCGACACACTGATATCCCTGCTGAGTTTCCCCCTCTGGATGACTACAGCCACTCTATCCCTGAGAACACCAACTTTCCTGCAGGCATAGAGCCTCTGATAAACTACATACCTGGTGAGTGCAAAGCGGGGAGAAAAAAAAAATCACATCGTCATACAGACATGCACACATTCTTGTCTGTTGTCTCTTCAACTTCATGATTCAAACTGTTTTGCCAAAGGGAAGATCTGGGACTCTTTAATAAATTTGCTGAAATTACATGAGAAACCAGACTGATCTAGAGCTATCTATATTGGGACTGGCATGCAGGCGGCTTTTACTTTTTGGTCAGGACAAAGGAAGACCACATTCATTAAAATGTGAATGTACAGGGTCATCCCACAGCACTGTGCAGTGTATTTACTTCATTCATTCATCCATTCATCTTCAGTAGCTGCTTTATGGTTTAAATGAGATAAATTAGATTTAAATAGAACCCTCTACAAGTATGTACAAATGTATGATCAACATTTATGAGCATGAAATCAGAACTCTCTGAGTCTAAATCAGTATTTGAATTTCTTTTAGTAATGTTGCTAAAAAAAATACTGTTACTATAAACTATGACGCAAGTAAAAAAAAAAATCATCCAAATAAGGACTTGTGGTAAGAGTGGTAAAGTATTTAGTGAAAAAAACTACCCAAGTTGTGTGTTACATTACTAGTTACATAATAATTAGTGCCAATGAACATCAATAAAAATAAATGAAGATGTAAAGACGTTTATTAAAATGTGTATTACGTCATAACGATAGCCCTTCGATCTGTGAAAGTATGCTATGCAAGGGAGTATCTGCTTCCTGTCTTTTGCTATCTACAGCATTATTACTCCCTCCAACTTGCACACATGCACTAAATAACTTGGTTACATAGCTCAAATCAGGCTTCAATCATATTCAAGTATTCTGCTTTCATGTCTACTTAATCCAATGAACTGAAAGTAGATGATGCTGAAATTAGATGGTGCTTGGGTTATTACGTTACGTGTAAATGAAATTGTCTATGGTTGTTAGCCTAATATTAACTTGTAGGGTGGCCGGTCAGTACAGCAGCAGACATTGTAGGTAGCCATCTACCATAGGCAGGAGAAGGTACTGTAAAGAATATTAAAAGTGGGTCTGATTGGATTCATGACCAACAAACACGTACATGGGGCTTCATTTATTAATATTGCTTTAAAAAAAATTTCTAAATGAATAAATTGGTATTCATTGATGTGTTTAGGCAGGTCAGACAAGCATGTGTAATAATGAGGATTAATAAACAACAGTTGCTCGAACATGTCATTGATGTTGGTGGATATTTAAATACAGCCATGCCTGTATTTGATAAGACATTCAGATCCAGAAATATTATTCTATTATTATTATTATTATTATTATTATTATATTATCTATTACATTTTCTGTAGGAGAATAAGGTAAAAACACTCTTTTTCATAACCTGTCTTTTTTATACACCCATCACAGGTGCATAACAGTGCCAGTAATTGTGTCTCTTAACATCTCTTTTAAGAGTATATAAAAACATTGACTCTGGGGGCTCCCATGTGACATTTGCCTGATTGTCAAGAGATTGCGAGTTCGACTCTTGACTATGCCACAGCCATCCAGGGCTGGGAGCCTAGAGAGCAAATTTGGGCATGTTCTCTGGCTGGGAGGGATGGCATACTCCCTCTCCCCTGTCACTCACAGCAACAGTAGCCAATCATGGGCATTCATGAGCTCATGGATGTGGAAGAGGGCATATAGTGCTTTCCTCTGTGGGTGTTGCGCTGTCACGTGATACAGCATGAGCAGCAGTTTTAAAAATGGTGTTGGCTGGCTTCACATCCCTTGGAGGAAGAACATATTTGCCTTTACAGTCCCTGGTTAGCCACTATCTTATCACTATCTAAATGATCAAGTTGGAGGGAAAAAATGAGGAACAAACCAAGTCAAAAATATACTCTGCAAAAAAAGGAAACGTCCTCTCACATTCAGCTGTTTTTATTTCCAGCAAATTTCTTTAACATGTGTAAATATTTGTATTAACATAAAAACATTCAACAACTGTGGCATAAAAAAATGCCCGCTGTATCCCCAGTTTCGGAAATGCCTATAGTCTAAAACATGACTGAAATAACTTGGAGTCACACATTTGTGCACTGGATCCTAAATGAATGCACAAATTTATCAATAGTAGTGTGTAGACCAACCACTTGGCAATTTCTGCTAAAAATCAGTCCAGCTCTAAAAAGCACTTTCCTCAAATTGTCCTCAAATTGCACAATATGTGAAACCCTGAAAAAAAAATATTCTTTTCATATGAATATGAATTTTGTGAAATGTTCTGCATTTCTGTGGAAAAGGAATCCACAGAACCCTAATAATAGAGTTTCCCCTGACCAGTGAGAAGCAGACCAGTTGTTTCATGAATATATATGTGTGTGTGTGAGTGTTTCTCGTATATATATATATATATATATATATAAAGTTTTTTTTGTCTCACCAAACCAATCTAATTATTTTTCATGTTCATAATAGTGAAGACATTAATTGTTGAATATGTGTGTTACGGTGTTGAGCATGTACTTGATTTGCCTTGTATTTCAGAGACACCCCCTCCAGGGTATCTCAGTGAAGATGGTGAAAGCAATGATCAGCAGAATCACAGCATGGACACAGGTTAGAGCTTTCTTTTTCTCCGCCATATGCCATTCTGATGAGAGTATTCTTTTTTATTATGGTATATTATGTTATATACTTCTGATTCAATCTAGCATGTCTTTGTTGCAGGTTCCCCAGACTTGTCACCTAGCCCTGTTTCCCCTGCAAGTAGCAACCCTGGTAAGAACGACCAGCAGTTACTTGTTGTTATCTTAAGCACACGTATTACAGTTATCTCTTAAGACCTTAAATTAGGTCAGGCAGCCAAGAAGTAAATATTTTCATTCCAAATTTGAGAAATCTTCCTTCCTGAAGTTAAAAGCAAGCTTGACAGCCCTGTTGAGAAAGGCTTTAAATTCCTCTCGAATTTGGTCTTTCCACCCACAGAAAACTAGTCTAATATGAATTATCTGTTACGTTATGTCTACAAAGTGTGTGTGTGCATGCATGTGTGTCAGGGCCTTTATGATGTGATTATTGAGGATGGAATTGTTCCTCTCCATTGCTGTTATAGAGCAGCAGCTGATTACACTATCCAAACTCTCTTGTAGCCTAGTTTAAACATAAATTGCCACTACATTTGAGCTTACACCTGCCCGCTCTTTGAGGTGTTTTTACTCTGACTATTAATGAATTCTGTTTTCTTTTGAGTTTGTGAGGAAATTATTTTATTTTAAGAAATTAAAAATAATTTGTGGGAAATATTTTTGTAATTGTAAAATACAAAAGATGGATTTTTATCTATGGTTAAAATATAATTAACATTGCTTGAAGTATCTTGTTGGTGCATGTACCAACAAGAGCATACTTGTATTTCCTGTTTGATGAATCATGTTAAGCTAGCATTACACTGTATGATGTTCAGCCCACAGACCAAATCCCATATTATAAAACAATTTTGATTGTGAGCTGGAGTTTGGTGGTCTTAAAACGCACAAAGTGACATGCTCACCAGTGGCCAATTAAGTCCCACTACGACCAAAGACAAGCTGATGTTCTAGCAGTGCCAGTAATTATTTTTATTAAAATTGAATGACCCCAGTCTAAAAGCCAGTAGGAGGACAGGATAGGATTATGCAAAATCTAAAGAGAACATGCCGGACAGAAAATATCCTTATTACCTGAAGCTGACTTTGAAGAATGTTTGTGACACCATTTTCTGCACAAGCCTGGATCGCACTGATTGGTGATGTAAGCAGAATGTAGTAATTTTCTTTCATTGCAGGTCTATACTTGCAGGATCATCATCATATCTTTTGACATGGAGAACATTCTGTTTTAGAATTCAGCCAAGATTTTTCGGCTCATCTCTTACAGTTTGACAAGTAATAATTAGTAAACCGGTTCACATCCCTGCAGCATAACCTGAAGAGGAAACGTGAGATGCAGCAACAGTATGTGGCATTCATAGAAAATATCTTTGCCAGTGGACATGCCGAGGTAGCGCCACCACTGAGAGATCATGATGAATGCTGGTATCTTCCAACATTTGGGGTCTACCATCCACAAAAACCCAATCAGATTAGGGTGGTCTTCGATTCCAGCGCTCAGTACTCCGGTGTCTCCCTCAGTGACATGTTCCTCACAGGCCCCGGCCTCAATAACTCCCTGGTGGGTGTCCTGCTACGCTTTTGGAAGGAGAAGGTTGCAATCATGGTGGACATTCGGCAGATGGTCCATTGTTTGTTGATGCGTGAAAACCACTGCAACTTCTTCCATTTTTTTTAATGGCACAAGGACAGTGACATCAACAAGGAAGTTGTTGAGTATCGGCTGAAGGTCCACGTCGTTCGCAATGGGCCATCTCCTGGTGTGGCCATATACGGGCTGCGAAGAGCAATAAAAGAAGGTGCACAGGAGCATGGTGCCGATTCTGTCAAGTTTGTGGAAAGGCACTTCCATATTGATGATGGCTTGGTATCCGTGCTGTCTGAAACCGAGGCAGTCGACCTGCTCCAACGAGCACAGGCCTCATTCGCTGAATCAAAGAGGCCTTCCCGCCTTCCTGCGCACCAGTAATTAAGGAGCTAGATCTGAGTGGAGAAACTGCACCCACACAACGGAGCTTAGTTCCGCTGTGGGAGATCACGACCGACATGTTCACCTACTCCGCATCGACCATGAACAAACCACTTACCTGCCATGGAGTCCTCTCCACTGTCAACAGTGTTTTTCCCTGGGTCTGCTGGCACCTGTCATGATCCAGGGAAGAGCCCTCCTCAGAGAACATAGCTCTGAACTGTCAGACTGGGACACACCTCTCTCGGATAACCAGATAAGCAGATGGGAGGCCTGGAGTGATTTGCTCCAATACCTAAAACAGCTTCATGTTCTGCGTACTTACACAAGCTCACTCACTGAAGCAGTGTACGCAAAATTGTGTGTATTCTCGTATGTGTCAACCAAGGCAATAAGTGCTGTGATGTACCTGAAAGCACTTCAGAAAGATGGGCCATGTTGAAGTAGGATTCATTATGGGCAAGGCAAAGCTAACACCCCTGTTCAGGCCTATAATCCCAAGGCTTGAACTGTGCACCGCCTTCTTAGCAGTAGAGATGGCATATCACATCCAGGATGAGCTAGATCTAAAGTTGGATGCCATAAAGTTCTACACAGACAGCAAAGTAGTGCTTGACTATATTTGTAACGAGTCAAAACGATTCTACGTGTATGCCCACAATAGAGTCCAACGTATCCGTCAGTCCTCAAGGCTTGAACAATGGCACTATGTACGTACAGAGGAAAACCTTGCAGACCATGCATCGAGATATTTACCTACATTTTGCCTTGCACAGACTTCTTGGTTCACCGGGCCTTTCTTCCTTCGTCAGCCACCTGCAGAGAAAACACAAATGAGTGAGACATTTGAGCTAATTGAACCTGAAAAGGACTCCGAAATCCGACCAGAAGTACAAACCTGTGCTACTAAACTGGAAGAACCAGCGCTTTTCCACCTTCACCCCCTTAGTGAGAGGAGTAGTATTCCTCATCCACATGGCAAGATCCTACAAACACTCAAACCAAAACAGCAAATGCAAAGGTTGGCACAGATGTAATTTACCTCGTTCCCTGGGTGAGACGGCCCAAGCAAGGAATGTTATCCTTAAAGCAACACAAAAGGCAGAAGAACCGTCAGCCTTCCAAGCCAACCAAGCAGTATCCAGAAGTAGCCCCTTGCGGAAACTCAGGATGATCATGGAGGACGATCTCATTTGTGTTGGAGGCTGACTAAAGCACTCTCAGCTTTCAACTGCAGAAAAGAACCCAATAATTCTGCCCAAAGATAGCTACATTTCCCTACTGCTCGCATGACATCTCCATGAGAAAGTGAAACATCAAGGCTGCTACTTGACTGAAGCAGCGATCAGGGCAACAGGACTGTGGATCTTGGGAGGCAAGATGCTAATAAATTCAGTACTCCACAAATGCATAACCTGACGCAAGCTGCGTGGGAAGCTGGAAGAACAGTGCATGGTGGACCTGCCACCTGACCGCCTCAAAACCTGCCCTCCTTTTTTGTATGTGGGGCTCGATGTATTTGGACCCTAGTCTGTCACAACCAGACGCACCACAGGAGGATAGGCGGAGAGAAAGCGGTGGGCTATCATGTTCTTCTGTACGAGTTCGTGAGCTATGCATGTCGAGGTCATAGAGTCTGTGGATACGTCCAGCTGCATAAATGCTCTCAGGCGATTCTTTGCACACAGAGGCCCTGCGAAACACTCAGTTCCTATTGCGTTACCAATTTTATTGGAGTGTGCAAGGAGCTTGGGATGGACAAAATGGTGCAGAGGTACCTCAGTGAGCGGGGATGCACACAGATCTCACAGGGGAGGCTCGTGGGAGCGCATGATCGGCATTGCCAGAAGAATCCTAGATTCACTGTTTCTGCAGCTAAACACTCACCTAACCCATGAAGTGCTTTGCACACTGATGGCAGAGGTCACAGCTATCATAAATGCGTGACCACTTTTACCCGTATCTACAGACCCGGAACAACCCTTCATTCTCTCACCGTCAATGCTCCTTACACAGAAGACAGGAGTTCCACCTCCTCCTGGAGACTTCTCAGACAAGGACCTGTACACAAGTTCAGGCTCTTGCAAACCAGTTCTGGACCCACTGGAGCTGCGAATACTTACCTTCAAGTTGGAGATCTAGTTTTGCCCAGGGACAAGCAGACAGGCCGCAACTGCTGGCCCATGGCCAGGATCACTGCCATATTCCCTGGAAAGGATGGACATCTAAGAAAGGTTGAGGTGACAATGACTGACCAAGGCAATGTAAAAACCTTTCTGAGGCCATTTGCAGAAATTGTTCTACTTCTACCAAAGACTGATCTAGAGACTAATGTTCTGGACTCCCATAAGTTTTTAGTGCCCTCACATGCAGTGTGTTGACCTTTAAGGACTCTTAAAATATTTGTTGGTACTTATCTTTAATTGAAAATGGGAAGTTAATCATTACTTTTCAGTTTAAAAAACTCGTTTGTAAAATTAATAATATTTGTCATGCGATGATGTCACTTCCTGTTTAGTCACGTTCTGTTAGTTCTTCCTGGTTCTGCATGAAAAACAGACAGACATGGTGTGCACTCTCTAATAATCCAATTGCATCCAGTATGAAGCATCATAAAGGCAATGCCGTAAGCTCATTTATGACATTAGACATGTTAAAGATCATATATTAGTAATGATTTTGTTAAAAAGATTATGTTTGATAAGTTGTTTAAAAATAAAATGGTTTGTTAACTGTTGTGTATAAGCTAAGAGCAATGCTAGTAGCCATGGTAACTGCTGCTTACAGTGGGATTCAGCAGTGTATATTCACGTTTAAAGCTATTCAGTGTAATGTTTAGTCAAGAACATGGACACCGAATATTATTGTATTGCTTTTATTTACAGTTTTCACCAGCATGTTAATGAGGAAGTGGGACAGTAAATGGTCAACCTTACTACGACTCTGTCGTGTAACTACGGTTTAACTTGGTGTTTAGTCAAAGTTTTGACGCACTGCACAAGAACATCACACTCAGTGTATAGTTTAGGACAGATTGTACACTCCGATTAACAATGGAACATACATTCAGCTTGGACAACTAGCAGCAGATGAGTAATAGTTTAACACGTACTCGAAAACAGCCAGAGGAGCTGGCCTCTGTGTGGAAGCCACAACTCGTGGAGAGTGTTTGTGGGTCATGGTTAACCTATCAGTGGTCAGTTTATTTGTATATTGGGCAATGAGCACGTGAAGGAAATGTGGTAACTAAGAAGATTGTTTCTGTTTTGCTGCTCAGTTGTTTGTTACTGCTTTAAGATGACACTAGAACAGGATGTTTTCTAGAGAATTGGAACATTGTGAGACATCACTTGACAATAACATTTGTATTATTTTAAACTGTGTGTTTGCACATGGCTACATTAGTGCATGTGGTTAAAGAGCTCAGAGAGGATCATGCTCATGAGGTCATACTCTGTAAGTATGTAAGTGGAAACCTCATATGAAAGGAGTGTGTGTTTCTGTCCCTTGACATTATTCAACCTCTGTAGTGAGTTATTGTGCCCATTTCTTTACATAATCACTGCTCACAGAACCTACAGTATATTGCAGTGTGTCTGAATATTCACTTTAAAGTATGTACTTGGGTGTGCATTTATGTTTTTGTAGTAGTTACTTTGTTTTTCTATTTCTCAAGTTCTTATTTTCTTTTTTGTGTTGATGTGCACGTGTGTCAGACCTGCAACCGGTAACATATTGTGAGTCAGCGTTCTGGTGCTCCATCTCGTACTATGAGCTGAACCAGCGGGTAGGGGAGATATTCCATGCATCGCAGCCCTCTCTCACTGTGGACGGCTTCACAGATCCGTCCAACGCTGAGCGATTCTGCCTGGGTTTGCTGTCCAACGTGAACCGCAACACCGCTGTAGAGCTCACACGCAGACATATCGGTACAACACCTCAACATTTATACCTCCGCTGGACATTTCCATTCAATAAGCAGTGCTGGGCTAAGATAAAGTTAGCTGTAACATTATTACATACCTGGTTATTATTTTTTTCTCTCTCCTGCTAAGGTCGGGGAGTACGGCTGTACTACATAGGTGGTGAGGTGTTTGCAGAGTGTCTGAGTGACAGTGCCATCTTTGTCCAGAGTCCTAATTGCAACCAGCGCTACGGCTGGCACCCCGCCACAGTGTGTAAGATTCCTCCAGGTGAGTCAAGCACGCACAAAACACACAGCACGCCTTGTGTCAGCAAAGCTGTGATTGATGGCATACACTCTTAAGTGTACTTGATGAATCATTCATGCGTGCTCTGACGTGTGTGTGTGTGTGTGTGTGTGTGTGTGTGTCTTTTTCCTTTCAGGCTGTAATCTAAAGATCTTCAATAACCAGGAGTTTGCGGCTCTGTTGGCTCAGTCTGTGAATCAGGGATTTGAGGCTGTGTACCAGTTGACCCGCATGTGCACAATCCGCATGAGCTTCGTCAAAGGATGGGGAGCAGAATACAGGTGAACACACACATACATGCACACAGGCATTAAAAACTATCAGCTGCAAACGGGTATAAAACCAGGTAGGTTATAATGGTGTTTGGTTTTGACTTTACTTGTTACTGAGGGTCAGTTGGCACCTCAACAGCAAGGAGAGACTTGTAAGCTGAATCTCTTGTGAAATATTTCCAGCTCCTTCTCGTTATGCATCACAGCCGAGGTCATTGAGGTTATAGCTGGGGGGATTGTGTAAGGTGTGACTCACAAAACATGTGTGGCCCTTGCCAGAGATCAGCACTGAGCTTTTAATTTACAGCCTTCATCATTAATAAGCACACATACACTCCTAATCTCTCACTTCCTTACCCTCAACTTTACCACACCCTCACTCTTACTCCCCTTATCTCTCTCTCCATGTATCATTCTTGCTGAGAAAATTCAACCAGCGGAGGTTGAAACTCCTTTAAAACATTCATGGTTGTGGTTTGTTACTGGGGAAGTGGTTATGTGGACCAGACGGAACTGAAATATATCCACATGCGATATGGAGGAAGAGTCAAGTTTGTCAGCACTTGGCAACACTTGAAATGCCATTGTGATTCACTGTGAGAAGTGGAGCGGGGGAATGAGGTAGCAGCAGAGCCTCGTCTAACAGGGCAGGAACGCAGTAGGTGGCTGCAGTAGGATGTAGGAGGTATTCAAAGAGATGGAGGGTGAGATCTAGCGAAACCAGTTACAGGTGCATCTCAAAAAATTAGAATATCGTGGAAAAGTTAAGAATATTGTGTCAAGCCTTTGCAGGTGTTTTGAGTTAATCAGCTGGTTAGAGCTCTTCTCAGGTCGATATTTCTGTATTATAATTTTTTTTATTCTTATATTTTGAGATACTGGATTTCTGATTTCCATGAGCTGTAAGCCGTAATCATGAAGATTAAAACAAGAAAAGGATTGAAATATTTCATTTTATGTGTAATGAATGTAGAATATATGAACAGTTCCACTTTTTGAATTAAATTACGGGAAAAAAAAAAGAACTTTTCCACGTTATTCTAATTTTTTGAGATGCACCTGTGGATATCAGTCACAAGCAGTGATGTAGAAAGTTTGAATATGACCTGGCAAGACATGCTTTATTTGCTTTTATAATTAAATTCTCGAATCAGGACGCGCATATTAATTTATCTATAACAGCATGGCTCTGATAGTTCTGGCTGTAAGTAAATAAATGATATATTAATTATTAACGCGTGTGTGTGCTCTTGTGGTATTCTTCCTTATAATAATAGCTCATACACAGACTTGTATGGTGGACACTCCACATAATCTAAGGTTAATAATAAACAGATTTGACACTTGTTTAACAAAAAAAAAAAAAAAAACCCCAACAACTTCTAATCATTGACGTGGTGAAGGTTTCTGTTAGCACATGTTTATGTACCGTTTATGGAAGGAGTCCTGGGTGTCCGCGCTTTTTAACGGTCACAAAGTCTGACACACAAGAGTCTCCAGACAGACGGTTTTCTGCTTTCACAGATTCTCTGTAACATGACAAGCTGTGCTTATTGCCTTGCTAACTTCAAGAGAGAGAATGCAGGACAGGCCAGTGAGCGAATATCTTATACAGCGAATAAACTTCTATAACGTAAGCCATAACAGTCTCGTGGACTTTCAGATTAAGCGTAAATACAAACTGTTAAAACACACGAGGTCATCCAGTAATTAATTAAAACTTCAAATGGAGGGGGGAAAAAATCGAATCACTGTCATGTAAGCGGAATAACAAGCTACAGACCATGCCGTTATATGAAAATCCACTTCCAGGTGCTAACGGCCCTCTGCACAGCAGTTCATTGTGTGTTATTCCTTAATTAATCAAAAGCATTTTTGTTCAACCGCTATGAAAAAAAAGCTTGCATTGCTTACTCTGATTCCCTCTCTCTGTAGGCGCCAGACTGTAACCAGCACCCCCTGCTGGATAGAGCTACACTTAAATGGCCCCCTGCAATGGCTAGACAAGGTGCTCACCCAGATGGGCTCACCCAGCATCCGCTGCTCCAGTGTGTCATAGATGACCCAGCACCACTGACTTCACAACCAGGAAGCACCAACCGCATGAGAAGGCTGGACAGACAGACAGGCGTCCTCTCAAGTGTTTCCTTTTAGTGTCACTCCACTGCTTGCTGGTTCAGTCATTTCCACACACACAGAGTTTTGAGCACTTTCTATTGCTGATACCTATACAGCGTGGCTTGTATAGCTGTGCATGTTATGTAGATTTGTTTTGGTCATACAAAGATAGGTATATATTTTGGCTGTTTTTTTTTGTTGTTTTTTTTTTTACATTTAATTTTAAGCTCGGCTTAAAACGCGAGGTATCGAACCTTACAGAGTTTAAACACTTCATATTCGTTGAAGATGGATATGGAGAAATAACTGGTGAAGTAGATTTTTATTATTAATCGCCTACATACAGCTTGCAGTACGTGAAAAGCTGCAACCCTTAAATTTGGGGAATCTGTCCGAATTTCTCTCAGGCCCAGCAGTTTGCTGTGCACGCATTTAGCAACTTCATAGGCCTGAGAGGGTTAGTACGGCGTCCCCACGGCCTTCGTTCGAGCGGCTGCGTGGGAGTATAACCCCCTAGCTGTTGGCTGTTTTCAAGTGAACAGTAGCTAGGTACTGCTCTTATGGTGTGTTGGTGCTCACATGCCATACTGGGCTACATGCACTGAGCAGTTCAGCACAATTTCTAGGATGATTCAGTGCTGTTAATCTGGTTAGTATTCTTTTTTTTTTCTTTTCATAGTATGAAAACTAGATGTCTGTCTATTTTCAAAATGATACAAAGCACATCTTGATACAAGATGTCTGAAAGATATATTTAAGATTTATGTTGTGACTTGGAGCTATTTTTATGCGAAACTATGTCATTCAGATGCTACTAATTTTTTTTGACACTGGTTTCAGGAAAAATATCCAGCAGGTATAAATCAGTATAAAAAATTTTTTTTGATCCAATATAGAACATTTGGGTGAATTGTGTTTATAGTGCCCAACAGCACATTAAGGATTTGGTAAGGAACTTCTCAAACACGTCATTCTGTGAAGAGGAAGGTGTCTTGTAGGTGTAATTATGTTTTGTGTGGTAAATCATGTTTAAAATGTTAAGTCTTTTTACTACATTCACGAAATCATCAGCACACGCTTCGGCATAGAGCCTGTGTTCCACTTTCTTTATCTACAGAGCATATGAACAGTTTCTGATTTTTAATCAATATAAAACTAAGCTCAAAGTAAATAAAGTTACTCACCATGGTCCAGAAGACTGCATGTCAAAGACCAGCTACAGCTTTCTCAATCGTTCTCCATAACAAGTTGCAGTGCAATTAAGCTGGAAAGGGCTACACATGGCTCAAAGGCTCAGGCTGGGAAAATGTGAGAATGGTGTCGCAAAAAAATGTACATCGTTATCTGTGTGTTATCTTTGACAGCCTTTTGGTTATAACGTTACAAGCCCTTGGTATGTTTTGTATCAAATACAGAAAAATTGTGCATTTTTATGGTACTTATTCCAGTGTAGCGCAACCGTAACCATGTGAAGCACTTGTCTTTACTACTCTGTCAGAGAGTAAACAAATCATTCTGTTAAACGCTGGAAATTGAAGTTTGTCAGTGACATAACTGTATCCATTGTTTCAGGAGAAAAAAATTAACTTGCAAAAAAAAAAAAAAAAACATTTTGCTTAATATTAGATTTTGTCATTCTTATTTTTGCATAACAACCAGACTGGAGAGTTCAGCAGTGTCTTGTTCTATCACCCAGTGTATATTATGTCAGAGCCTGTAAGAAGGGCCACAGTGAGTAGCACAGAACCAACTGCTTTACGTTTCTTTTTTTTCCTCTCTCATGCTTTTTGCTTTGCTACTTCTTGTCTGCAGCCTCAGCTTTATTAAAGTGATTATTAAAGTTTATTAAAGTGATATTGAAAGCTTGATGAATCAAGAAACGTTGCATGCAGCAGCTACAGCTACAGCTATTCAAGGCAGTATATGTAGTATTAGAGAACCAGGAGGAACTCCAGTGTATTATAGATTTTTTTTCTTGGCAATCCTGGTCAAATTCCTGAACCTCGAGCTTCAGAGTGGTTAGACCCAGGCTGCCTGTGAGTGACTGGATCAGGGCCCATGTTTATCAAGCATTTAACAGTGTGCTGATCCAAGATCATTGCTCTCTACTGCTTTTACCCTTGTACTTACATATATGTAAATATGAGAGAAGGCCGATCCCGTCTGAGGTTCCTTTGTTCACCGACATAGGAAACAGAACTAGCCCAAGAAAAAAAATGGGTGGATAAAAAAAGGAACACTCTACATACACGTTCACATCCTATGGGTGCACTGCAGTCACTTGTGAAATTAATTAACTGAAGTTAATTCACTTAGTATACCATTATGTATGGCACATCAAACAGAGAATTCAAACTCGGGACCATCTGGGCACGTGAAAGAAAAATGCTTCATGCACACATTTCTATATGTTCAATTCTGTGTCACTGCCAATTATTTTTGTGTCAAAGGAAATGGATGGTCTACTGTAAATTGAAGACTATAAACACATTTTTTGAAAGAATGTTATGGTGAGGAAAGCACTGCTGGCAGCTCCTGATGTGTGCTCACATTTTTATTACAGCAGTTCAATTCTCTCATGGGATGCTCTGTTCTCATGGCTGGATTTTTATATATATATATATATATATATATATATATATATATATATATATATATATATATATATATATATATATATATAGATACATACACACACACACACACATACATACAAACATACATACACAATATATATATATATATATATATATATATATATATATATATATATGTGTGTGTATATATATATTGAGCCAGGTCCTATCAGTAAGATGGTTGTATTATCTTGTATGTATAATTATTTTGATTATATAATTACACTGACTGGATCCTTTTGATTAATTGCATGGTCTTGCACTTCTTTAATTTCCAACAAAGATCAGCACTTTGTTTGAGCAGGCACTCTTTAGACTGCAGCTGCCTCCTGCCAACAGCTTAGGCAATTAAATGTTGAAATATTGCTCACTTGTTTCCTCTCAAAACTCTTAGAACTTGTGAAAAATGAGCCTCATCAGTGAACTCATAAGGAACTGCATTTACAGAATTGTTGATCCCTGTGGTTTGATCTCCCCTGAACTGTGTCCAGTGCCGTGGACTCTGCTGGATCTCCTCCTGTAACAGTGTCAGCAGTGTCCATTTTTTTTTTTCCAAATTTAAATACCGCTTTGTAGTTTCAGGTTCTTATCCATACACTCATTATGTGAGACAAATGTAAATCTCTGTTTCTGTCTTATGGTTTCAGTACTTAATAATTACCCCTATATATTTTTTCAGGTAATTTAGTTTTTGCCTTAAATCAACTTTCTCTCTGCTACTGTACCTTCATAGATTTCCCCTTATATTAACTGTTGAAGCTATTGTTGTATCGCTTCATTTTGTTATTCATAAATTTGTAATAAAATATGTATTTTAAACTGGATTTATTATAGCTTTTGGCATCTTGTATGTAGGGCTCTTCTGTATATAATTTTTTCCAAACATCTTTTCTGTTCCACACATGCCACAGACATATTCTTTACAGAGACAAAGACAATTTAATGAATAATATTTTCTGTCAGAAATGTTAATTATTAATAGTGCAGTTTAGTCAGATTGTGACTATAAAAATGCAAGGTTATTTTGACAAATTATTTGAAAGATCAAACAACCAACCATACTGCTTTGTCCATAATTATGACCTTTTTGTATTCTGGACAGCAATTATGGACAACATGGTAATTCAAAAACAAACTAGTAAACACCTTCTGCCCTCATAGCAAAAGAGAGCTTGTGTACACACTCACACACACACACTCACACTTCTAGGGCAATAATGCAATATGTGGATGGACTTGGATTAGACCCAATCCAGAGTAGTTTTGGGTAATGTCTTGGTGGCCGCACCGTCTCCCATCCAACTTAGAGGTTTTAAAAGCCAGCAGCCCATAATGGCTGTGCAATCGGTTACTGAGGTGCTGGTGTTAGAGAGAGGAATAACCAGAGTATCATGAGGAGCCTCTCTCGTCCCACCTTGCCCAGACATATTTCTTGGTGCCAAAGAGTCAGGCTGCAAATCACGCGGCAGTGTTGGAGGATTATGGGCGAAGACTGGTGCTGGGGAATGGAACTCTGCTTTAGCTCTCTTCCCCTGAAGACAAACCGTCAATCTCGTCCTGGTCCCCGCCGATTGCCATCCAAAATGCTTTGGCTACCTAATAGATAAGAATCACCACAGCAACTTCAATTAACAACTTTTCAAGAACTTCTCTTTGTTTTGTTGGTTGTGAATTCTGTCCATCTATACAGCTCACCTTTTCTGCATGCACCTTCCTTTGCTCGTGTGGCAACGAAGAAGCTTTGTCTATAGCAAAACGATAGAAACTCAGGTCTTTAACGCTGGAGCATGTTATTTGAGCTTAAATGGTAGGAAAGTAACAATCAACAAGATAAACTTGTTGCCTCACCTTTCATCTCTTTCAGTTTAGTAAAGAGACGCTCAAAGTTGTCCACATCTGCATCTCCAGCTGTGAGGTTGGCCAACTCCCGAATGTCCATGTCAGTCATCGGGTCTACGTGACAACAAAAGCAATAACTATCCCTCGCCACCGAACTGTGATCCTGCATACAGCGGGTGTTTATGAATATAAACTACATATGCTCTCACCTACTATTGAGTCTACTTCCTCTGTACTGTTCTGACCGCTTCCTGTCTTCGGTCCTTCTGTGTTCTCATCCGCACTGTTAGACTGACTCTGAAACAAAATGAAATACATGAATATGCTATTCTGTATTAATATTCATACAATATATTTTCAATTGAAGCTGAACCACAGCCCCAACTTTCAAGACTCAGCACTGGGACTATTGCCAAAAGGATTTGTGTAATAACGTGGATTAATTTTGTTTTATAGATGTTTCTGATTTTATCTTTAATAACCTTTTTTTTTTTTTTTTTTTTTTTTTTTTTTTTTTAAGTGTCTTGGTTGTTTTTAAGCGTTTTTAAATCAGCTTAATTTGTGCTCTCTTGAGATAAATTCTGATAATATAGTATTGTAAGCATAGAATGCTATTTGAATTCAGGGCTTCTGACCTGTGTTTCTGCTATAGGTCGTGGGTTGTTGTGACGAGATGCAACCAAACTGCTCATCAGACCAAATCCCTGATTGTGTTCTAGGAAGAAAAAAAAAAAATCTTTAGAACAACTCCTCTGTTGTGTACAAGGTTTTACACGTATTATTGAATTATCATTTAAACCTCACCATCCTTCATCTCCACACTGGACCACACATTAGCATTCAGAGCCTGAATGATCCTCTTCACTCCTGTGGACTCTGGAAAGTCATCTGAAGCGTCATGAACACACAATGTCATGCAAACATGTTTCCATTCCATAAAGAATTCAAAATGATGCATCTTTCTAAAAAATTGCTTTTCGTCTTCAAGTGTCCAGCTCAGCATGGGCTAAAGCTTTAAAACAAAGATGGTATAATTTGCTGTCCTGTTCAAAAAAATTCTATCATTTGACTGCAAAGCTATCACAAGACACCAGGTGAAACTTCACACAGACATGAAGCCCAAGCTCTACTTTTTTTCAGAAATAATATTTCCTAAATTACATTAAACCAGATCCTGAATTTACATCTCAGCAATTTTCTGAGAGGAATTTGGTTTGCAGACGAATTACATTCAGTACGTTTACATGGACAATGATATTCCGATATTAAACCGATTAAGACGATACTCTGATTAAGAAACTACCATGTAAACAGTGATTTCTGATGACCTTAATCCGACTAAAGTCATACTCGAAGTAAACACAAATCGAATTAAAACATGTGGCATATTCCTATTTGAGTCACATTACAGACATGTACACACCTTAATCACACTATTAACATAGTGTGGGAGATTTCACCGCATTTTGCGACAGGACACGTACACACACGGCAGTGCTCAACCGTTTGACAGCAAACAAGAGCACGGCTGCGTTCGAAATTGCGTACTTACCTGCTATATAGTAGGCGAAATACATGTATTTTGGCTGCTATATAGTAGGTAAGTATGTGGTTTGGGACGCAGCCCACGGCTTCAAGCAGTTGTCTATTTGCACGTATAGCATAACAAATAATTAACTGCACTTGAAGCGTTCGTAAAATTAAAAATGAAACACCCAAAACTGTATATGGTACCATAACGAAGACGAACTGTATGTTGATACGTGAAATTCCGGAGGGAACATCGGACGGCGTGGCGTGGGGACGTAATGTCGTGTACCGTTAATCGATCCATGTTCTATAACATGTAAAACGGGAACATGAAAGGAATATTCTAAACGCGACTCATGTAAACACCTTAATCACAATATTGTCTTACTCAGAATTAGGTCAATAATCAGATTACTGCTGTCCATGTAAACGTAGTCAGTGATATTATATCTCTTTACCACAAAAAACAAACAAATAAAAACTAATCATGATGGAACTTATTTAAAAATGTAATGTATATTGTACACAATGAACATATTTCACGTGTCTCACCGTCCTCATCAGGCAGGTCCTCAGGGTTGAGCTCCACCAGTTCAAACGCATGAGCCAGGCACCACTGCTGAGCTTCTTGTCTGTTTACACCTGTAACAACAATCACAGAAAGCCAACAGCAGATATTATAATGCGCAGATATTATACACGCAGTTAGGCTACAGTAGTTAATTCTTGAGGTCATCAAGTTTCAAAAGCAGCTTTTAGACACCATCTCCATGACAACAAACTGTTTAATAAAAAGAAGTGTTTCCTGAGAACTGTTTGATGTATATCTATATTACTATACTGTATGATGTGGTTGTAATCCATGTTCTCTGAACTACTGCTTCCAACCTTGTTATACATTACAAAAAGTGATTCTGTGCTATTATTTTCTTAAGGCTTCACCAAAACATTGACTGTAGGGGTGCTGATCATTTTGTATCCAGTGATTTGCAGGCAACTGCACAAATTAGAAAACATCCAGTGTTAATTAGTTTTGCTCATTTTCATCAAGCGTACCAATGTTTATGGATGTGACTGTTTGTGTATTGTATAACTGGATGTACTATGCTCATTTATTGTTGAAATACACTTGCTCCCTGGATGATGGATGGATCCTGATGGGTCGTGCAAAGACTCAAGCTAAGAATTCACATACTTCACTGCAATGATAAAAACTCTGATTTTCTAAACCAGGAATCAGACTAAACTTGAACAGCTATGTGACATGGACAAATTCAGGGGCCAGTGACAGCACTCACCATTTTCACAAACATGGTCACACACCAAGATGAGCACCTCAGGAGCCATTTCCTCCACCAGTGCAACCCATGGAGTGACAGCGGTGAGGCCATCTTTCTATAATATAGAGAGAGATTGACTACTTTTACATGGACAGCAGTAATCTAATTATTGACTTATTCTGAATAAGACAGTATTCTGATTAAGGTGTTTACATGAGTCGCTTTTAGAATATTCCTTTCATGTTCCCGTTTTACATGTTATAGAACATGTTATAGAACATAGATCGATTAACGCCGCATGTCATTACGTCCCCACGCCACGCCGTCCGACGTTCCCTCCAGAATTTCACGTATCAACATACAGTTCGTCTTCGTTATGGTACCATATACAGTTTTGGGTGTTTCATTTTTAATTTTATGAAAGCTTCAAGTGCAGTTAACTATTTGTCGTGCTATACGTGCAAACAGACGACTGCTTGAAGCAGTGGGCTGCGTCCCAAACCACACTTACCTACTATATAGCAGCCAAAATACATGTATTTCGCCTACTATATAGCAGGTAAGTACGCAATTTCGAACGCAGCCGTGCTCTTGTTTGCCGTCAAACGGTTGAGCACTGCCGTGTGTGTACATGTCCTGTCGCAAAATGCGGTGAAATCTCCCACACGATGTTAATAGTGTGATTAAGGTGTGTAAATGTCTATAATACGATTAAAATAGGAATCCTCCACATGTCTTAATTCGATTTGTGTTTACTTTGAGTATGACTTTAGCCGGATTAAGGTCATCAGTAATCGCTGTTTACATGGTAGTTTCTTAATCTGATTATTGCTGTTCATGTAAACGTACTGACTGAGAGGGTACAAGAATGCCGAGATGCTAAATGACAAGTGAAATGTAGAATTAAATCACTCACAGAGTTACTGTCAAAATAGACAATGAAAGCCTGCGTGGATTGGGCAACTTCTGAATTCATGTTGAACGGACTTGGCACAACACAAAGGCTGACATCCGCAGTGTAGTACTTGTTGTTGATTGTCCATGGATACCAAACCACTACATCCTCCTTTTTAGTGGGTTCTGGTAATGATGATGCCCCCAAGACCTCTAGAAACAAGCAAAAACAAAGGCTAGATTAATTCAGAAATAACAATTTCAGAAATACCAAAGAATATGACAAACTAAAGAATATTAGTGTTAGCTGGCTCAGTATATATTTACAGTGATACATTTGAAAAAGCAATCAGTAGTTCAACACTGCCTACTGCTGGCCATTAAGCTGCATTTCATACACCTCTGTAGGGTCAGTAATAAATCCAGATGTGCTAATGAACTGTAAAGATGTGCATCTACAGTGTATCCTGTCTTTTTTTTTTTTAAATAACATAATATGAGTGCTTTCTTCTCATAACACCTCTTATGTAGGAGTCACGTGCTTGTACAGTAAACTAGTCTACCTCTAATGTAGGAGTCACGTGCTTGTACGGTAAACTAGTCTACCTCTAATGTAGGACTCACGTGCTTGTAAGGTAAACTAGTCTACCTCTAATGTAGGAGTCACGTGCTCGTACAGTAAACTAGTCTACCTCTAATGTAGGAGTCACATGCTCGTACAGTAAACTAGTCTACCTCTAATGGAGTCACATGCTCGTACAGTAAACTAGTCTACCTCTGATGGAGTCACGTGCTTGTACAGTAAACTAGTCTACCTCTGATGTAGGAGTCACGTGCTTGTACAGTAAACTAGTCTACCTCTAATGTAGGAGTCACGTGCTTCTACAGTAAATCAGTCTACCGCTAATGTAGGACTCACGTGCTTCTACAGTAAATCAGTCTACCTCTAATGTAGGACTCACGTGCTTGTAAGGTAAACTAGTCTACCTCTAATGTAGGAGTCACGTGCTCGTACAGTAAACTAGTCTACCTCTGATGGAGTCACGTGCTTGTACAGTAAACTAGTCTACCCCTGATGTAGGAGTCATGTTCTTGTACAGTAAACTAGTCTACCTCTGATGGAGTCACGTGCTTGTACAGTAAACTAGTCTACCTCTGATGTAGGAGTCACGTGCTCGTACAGTAAACTAGTCTACCTCTAATGTAGGAGTCACATGCTCGTACAGTAAACTAGTCTACCTCTAATGGAGTCACATGCTCGTACAGTAAACTAGTCTACCTCTGATGGAGTCACGTGCTTGTACAGTAAACTAGTCTACCCCTGATGTAGGAGTCATGTTCTTGTACAGTAAACTAGTCTACCTCTAATGTAGGAGTCACGTGCTCGTACAGTAAACTAGTTTACCTCTAATGTAGGAGTCACGTGCTCGTACAGTAAACTAGTCTACCTCTAATGTAGGACTCACGTGCTTGTACAGTAAACTAGTCTACCTCTAATGTAGGAGTCACGCGCTTGTAAGGTAAACTAGTCTACCTCTAATGTAGGACTCACGAGCTTGTACGGTAAACTAGTCTACCTCTAATGTAGGAGTCACGTGCTTGTACGGTAAACTAGTCTACCTCTAATGTAGGACTCACGTGCTTGTACGGTAAACTAGTCTACCTCTAATGTAGGACTCACGTGCTTGTACGGTAAACTAGTCTACCTCTAATGTAGGACTCACGTGCTTGTACGGTAAACTAGTCTACCTCTAATGTAGGAGTCACGTGCTTGTACTGTAAACTAGTCTACCTCTAATGTAGGAGTCACGTGCTTGTAAGGTAAACTAGTCTACCTCTAATGTAGGAGTCACGAGCTTGTACGGTAAACTAGTCTACCTCTAATGTAGGAGTCACGTGCTTGTACAGTAAACTAGTCTACCTCTAATGTAGGACTCACGTGCTTGTACAGTAAACTAGTCTACCTCTAATGTAGGACTCACGTGCTTGTACAGTAAACTAGTCTACCTCTAATGTAGGACTCACGTGCTTGTAAGGTAAACTAGTCTACCTCTAATGTAGGACTCACGTGCTTGTAAGGTAAACTAGTCTACCTCTAATGTAGGAGTCACGTGCTTGTACGGTAAACTAGTCTACCTCTAATGTAGGAGTCACGTGCTTGTACGGTAAACTAGTCTACCTCTAATGTAGGAGTCACGTGCTTGTACGGTAAACTAGTCTACCTCTAATGTAGGACTCACGTGCTTGTACGGTAAACTAGTCTACCTCTAATGTAGGACTCACGTGCTTGTACAGTAAACTAGTCTACCTCTAATGTAGGACTCACGTGCTTGTAAGGTAAACTAGTCTACCTCTAATGTAGGAGTCACGTGCTTGTACGGTAAACTAGTCTACCTCTAATGTAGGAGTCACGTGCTTGTACAGTAAACTAGTCTACCTCTAATGTAGGAGTCACGTGCTTGTACAGTAAACTAGTCTACCTCTAATGTAGGACTCACGTGCTTGTACAGTAAACTAGTCTACCGCTAATGTAAGAGTCACGTGCTTGTAAGGTAAACTAGTCTACCTCTAATGTAGGAGTCACGTGCTTGTAAGGTAAACTAGTCTACCTCTAATGTAGGAGTCACGTGCTTGTACGGTAAACTAGTCTACCTCTAATGTAGGAGTCACGTGCTTGTACGGTAAACTAGTCTACCTCTAATGTAGGAGTCACGTGCTTGTACGGTAAACTAGTCTACCTCTAATGTAGGACTCACGTGCTTGTACGGTAAACTAGTCTACCTCTAATGTAGGACTCACGTGCTTGTACAGTAAACTAGTCTACCTCTAATGTAGGACTCACGTGCTTGTAAGGTAAACTAGTCTACCTCTAATGTAGGAGTCACGTGCTTGTACGGTAAACTAGTCTACCTCTAATGTAGGAGTCACGTGCTTGTACAGTAAACTAGTCTACCTCTAATGTAGGAGTCACGTGCTTGTACAGTAAACTAGTCTACCTCTAATGTAGGAGTCACGTGCTTGTACGGTAAACTAGTCTACCGCTAATGTAAGAGTCACGTGCTTGTAAGGTAAACTAGTCTACCTCTAATGTAGGAGTCACGTGCTTGTACGGTAAACTAGAGTGAACACACCTCCAAATCAGTCGATTAAAGGAGCGAAGAAAACTTTATTGCCTTTCTCTAGATGAGGAAATCGAAAATGCATATCTAACGTTACAATAACATTCTGTCTGATTATATCAATTAGAGACCACTTCGACGTTGCTCTACTTCCAGCCTGGCAACACATACACGGAGAAAATAATAAAATAAATAAATAATATATTATATATTGCAGACTGCCATGAAGGAAACACATGACTCAACTTCATATACTGCTTATTCTGGGTGCTTTCTCTCAGAAACAGCTATGCAAGATAGCCAGCTTTATGTTAGTAGCAGACTAGCTATCAACCCAAATCGGTTATGCTAGCTAACCCCCAAGCCGGACTGCTAACCGGGTTTCTTCGCGTTTACTTACGCCTGACAAGCTCCTCTTCCTTAAACCCCGGGTCACAACTTGTTATCAGAACACAAGGTAGTGCAGTCTCTTCTTCATCTTTGTCCCCTGACATGTTTCAGTCTTGTTGACAGCTAATAAGCTACTATTAATGTTCACTAGCGAACCTAACAACTCCAGCCTCAACCCTGAACTTCCGCAATGACGCGCAATGACGTCACGACGTATAAAAACGTGCATACTAGCGTGCTAAATAGTAGCCATGTCAGAACCGTACCTGTTTACTGCTTATGAAAGAAAGCTGGGAAATTAATGTTATTTGCAATTGAATTCTTTTTTGGCCAAGTTTTATACACATACATGTAAGGTGCTGAATACTAACCCCGCTTTGCCTTTTTAAACAATATCACAAGAAATCTATTAAAGCACAGAATTCGTGTTCCAAATGTGCTATTTATTTATTGTTGGATTATTTAGTACGTTAGTCTAAAGTATTTGTAGTCTCTCTTGGTGTTGATTTGTTTCTGTTGTTTGCATCGTTGTGTAGCCTATATATACATGATAGCGTCATTTTGTTAATCATTTCCTTATTTAAAAAAAATGCAACGTACTTAGTATGAACCGTTGGACGTAGAAATGCCGCAGGTCACTAAATTTCAAAAAGACCCGATTGAACATCAGTATTGTTTTTTTAAATGGATACAATGAATACAAAGCATCTTCACGAATAAATAAACAGCAAACAAAGCAGCACAACAGAACAAACGGCTAATCTGCTAAATGTAGACTCGCATTTAGTTTCCATAGAAGCCACGGTCACGTGACTTCGTTGCTCTCTAGAGTCTAGACAACGATGACAAACTAGCAAATTAGTTTTGACTTGGGATTTAAAAAAAAAAATTGTAAAGACTTTTATTTGTTTATAAAGAATGGCTGAAATAATTCAAAAAGGAGACAAGGTTGGACGTATTCTAGTGCAGGTAACGTTAAAGTACACACTTTACAGAGATTTCCAACTTAACTGCCAGTTGTAGCTGTGTAATGTCAGGCAGTGACTCGGGTAACACTGTTAGATAGGTGTTGTTTACTCTGTTAATATATTTTGCTGACATTTTCTTGTTCGTGTTTATGGTGGTCTTTCTATCAGGTGCAGAATGATTTAAGTCAGCTGAGGAAGAGGCTGGGTCGAATAGACCAGGACGGGACTTTAGATGTTCAGGCTCTTGATGAGGCGATAAGCAGGACAGAGGACGGCATCAAGGTCACTGACACCCTTAACTTAACTTTTTTCTCAAAGTGGGGAAATCACAAACCACCATCATCACCTTCTGTTTATTATGGAGTTCAGTGTTTTTGCCTATTTTAATTAGTCACTTTAATTGAAGAGATTTAATCCAGTCGTCAATCATCCAAACAAGTAGGCTTCTATCTAATGACAAGTAAAAGGAAATAAAAATGAATTTAATGACAGTTTTTAAAAATGGCCAACATATTGAACATAATTTTATGTCCATAAAGTACATTTGTGTTAAGAGGATTAACAGTTTTCTCCTTTACAGTTAAAGGTGTTGGTTGAGGCTGGTGTACAACCCCCAATTCCAAAAAAGTTGCAACGCTGTGTAAAATGTAAATAAACAGATTGCAATGATTTGCAAATCTCATAATTTTTTAACCCATATGTTATTCACAATAGAACATAGAAAACATACCAAATGTTTAAACTGAGTAAATGTACCATTTTGAGAAAAAAAGGTGGTAATTTTGAATTCGATGGCCGCAACACGTCTCAAAAAAAGGGGACGGGGCAACGAAAGTTTGGAAAAGTAAGTGTTACTAAAAAGAAACAGTTGGAGGTTAATTGGCAACAGGTCAGTAACATGATTGGGTATAGAAAGAGGATCTTAGAGAGGCAGAGTCTTTCAGAAGTAAAGATGGGCAGAGGTTCACCAATCTGTGGAAAACTTGAGTCTTCAATTTGTGCAACAATTTCATAATGATGTTCCTCAACATAAAATTGCAAAGACTATGAATATCTCATCATCTACAGTACATAATATCATCAAAAGATTCAGAGAATCTGGAGAAATTTCTGTGCACATGGAACAAGGGTGAAAATCAATATTGCATGCTCGTGATCTTCGGGCCCTCAGACGGCACTGCATTAAAAACAGACATGATTCTGTAATGGAAATCACTTCATGGACTCAGAAACACCTCCCGAAGCCATTGTCTGTGAACACAGTTCACCATGCCATCCACAAATGCTGGTTAAAGCTCTATCATGCAAAGAAGAAGCCATATGTGAACATGATCCAGAAACAGCACAGTCTTCTCTGGGCCAAAGCTCATTTAAAATGGACTGAGGCAAAGTGGAAAACTGTTCTGTGGTCAGACGAATTGAAATTTGAAAAAAAAAGTGAAACTATAGACACCGCATCCACTAAACTAAAGAGGAGAGGGACCATCCGGCTTTTTATCAGCGCTCAGTTCAAAAGCCTGCATCTTTGATGGTATGGGGTGCATTAGTGCCTATAGAATGGGCAGCTTGCACATCTGGAAAGGTCATCAATGCTGAACGGTATATACAGGTTTAAGAGCAACATGTGCTTCCATCCAGATTCCATCCCGTCTTTACTTCTGAGAGACTCTGCCGCTCTAAGATACTCTTTTTTATACCCAATCATGTTACTGACCTGTTGCCAATTAACCTAATTAGTTGCAAAATGTTCCTCCAACTGTTTCTTTTTTAGTAACACTTACTTTTCCAGCCTTTTGTTGCCCCGTCCCAACTTTGTTGAGATGCGTTGCGGCCATCAAATTCAAAATTACCTTTTTTTTTTAAAACTGTGGAAATGTACCATTTTAACATTTGATATGTTTTCTATGTTCTATTGTGAATAACATATGGGTTTATTAGATTTGCAAATCATTGTATTCTGTTATTATTTACATTTTACACAGCGTCCAAATTTTTTTGGAATTGGGGTTGTAAATGGAAATGGATATAGAACTGCTGTGATATGGAGTGATCTAAGTTCTCCTTTCTTTTCTACTCTCTTGTTGTCTCAAAAGACATGTTGCTTAAAAAGACATTTTCGCTAACTGACTGACTGAGCCCCAGCCTATAAAAGGCAACTCTAGTGAATTTCATGAGGAACAGCATAAAAACATGAGCTTAAAAGATCATGATTTAGTTTAAATTAAAGAAGATTAATTTAACTATTTAATTTAATTATTTAACAAAAAATGTTATGGGTTGGCCTTAGATATGACTCTTTTTTTTTTTTTTCAATGTATAACCTTCATTCATTCTTTAAGCATGGTGCAGCATTTTTGTATTTTCTCTCCATGAGCAAACAAATTGTACCATGTTTGTATTGCACTGGTTACTGCTAGACTGCTAGAGGTGGACTGACAAACTGTACATAGTAAGTAAGCGGCTATAATCAATAATTGTATACCTACATCATGCACTTATCTTATTGTTTACCTGATAAAATCTCCCTTAGCCACAAGGTAGTTGTACCAAGCAAAGTGACCATTGAGTATATGTGTATGCATTTGTGTGTATTACTTATTTTTGTGATATTTATACAGAACCGTGCAGAGGAATATCTAAAGACAGTAAATAAACAAGTACTGACACTTCCCATTATTGAACATGTTGAGAAGAAAGCAGTGACGGTTGCCAAATGGTATAATACATATCTAAATATATAAATAGCAGATATTTCTGTAATATCACCATGGCTTTTTGAGCACGAGAACAATAAGTGAATATTAAAATGGCCTTCTGATCCATAGGCAGCCTCCCACTGAGTCCATCCCATACATTGCTCCTCAGAAATATCTGACTGCTGGAGCATCTCCTGGAGAGAAGGTTGGTGTTGGTGTTATTACGCACTAAACCAAACCATTGATTCCTATTACTAGTACATTAAAGCACACCTCTAGTCTGTCAGTGACCCATTTATTTCTATCATTCCACCAGCACAAGGCAGCTTTTACAATGCGTGCACTATACAACCCTGACCACCCAAAACACAGAGACCTGATGCACCAGAACTATGGCCTTCAACTTCCTGATTTGCTCAAGAAACCTGGGCCTACTGTGAGTTTTGTTTCAAGAATATTCTCTTACAGTTGGTATGACCCTTAAGCTCTATAATGGTATATTCTGCACTTCATGGTGTACATATCGGGGTATTGCTTGAGCGCACTAGCAGCATATCTAGCCAGGATAACTAATGTAAACTATAAATACCTCATATGACATAAAGAAATTTTGGTATCTTTGCATCTTTAATGATTTTGTAAATAAAATTTGCTTTTAGATATATTAAAATTGAATATTGTAGTTGCAATGCACTACCTGATTTCACTAAATCATTTCATGACATTGTTAGACCAGTTTTTCATGTTTATGCTTTATGCTGTGGTTTGTTTTTTGCCTTTATATTTGACTTTATGCACACATTCCAACTTTTCCCAAATTGTAATTTCAAGCAACGTAAAGAGAATCAAATTTGACATAAATTACAGTCTAGTGAGTGCTCTAATAAGCGATGATGTCAGCATTATTATTTTAGTTTTGTAAACAAGTGATGGTGTGGTAAGATAAGCCTTGATAAGGCTTGATGTGGTTACCTCCTGAGAGATATAAAGATGGCACAATGGGTAGTGTTGCTGACTTAGCACCGGGGTCTGGGATTTTAATCCTGAGCTTGGGTTACATCAGGGTACTATTGTTTCCTCCTAGCTGCAAAAACAATCTGGCAGGTGACTGGGATATACTCTAAATTGCGCATAGGTGTAAATGAGTGTAGGAATATGTGTGTATGGGATATGCTGTGATGTGACCCTGAGCCGCAAGAAGTAGTAGATAATGAATGAATGAATGAATGAATGAAGATCTTAAAAATGTTTCAAATAAATTAAATATCGAAATTGTCACCTAAGTTGAACCAAAATTATTTTATCTACATAAAAGATTACCAATGATTTTGCATAAAATATTCTGCATAACTTGCTCTTTGAGTTGTGAGTATTGTTTTGGGGTTGGGGGGGGAAGTAGCACTCTATAGAAATCAGAATCAGTGGCTGAGTTTTATACATGGGGTGGCCAGGGGGTGGCCAAGGCTACCCCCTGGCCACCCCAAGGCTAGAACAATTAGTTCTTCAATGTTGAGATAGTGTGGACCAAAAAGGTTACTTCACAAGAATTCTTTAACTTACTATGAATAGTCATTGTCTCTACCTTGAACTGCAGCTCAATTTCTCTCTCTCTCGCTCTCTCTCGCTCTCTCTCTCTCTCTGTCTCTCTCTTTCACTCTCTCTCACACACACACACACACACACAGCACTGTACTCACATACTGGAGAGACTTGTGTTCACTTCTCTTCCGGGTATTCTGGATTCTCTCTTCTTCTTCTGCATGTTCTTCTTATTCTTCTGTATCTTGCAACCAATGTTAATATTCTTTGTTCCTCATCCACGATTTGAAAAATGTGCCGCACCGCAGCAGAACATCAAAATAAATGCTTCTTTCAACAAGAGGTGAAATGAGATGTCGATCAGCGTCAATCTGCCAGTAGTGAGTGAAATTTTGGGGCGACACCCCTCTGGCTCCACCAGTGGTCAAAACTGCTAAAAAAATTTTTAAAAAACCCCAAAAAACTTCCTCAACTTCCTCTAGAATTAGCCCCCCCCCCCCCCCCCCAAAAAAAAGAATACTGTTTAATTCTCAATGAACAAAATATGCAGAACTTTTGAAAACTTATTTGACGTCAAGGTTTCACAGAAAAGTACATTTGAGCCAACAAATGAATGAAAAACGTTAGGGTGGTTAAATTGCATTCAAGTTTTTTATTTGATAGTGACCGGAATTCATTGCCTTGAACTCAACATATGTCACATGAAAGTAAGTGATGAACATGTCAGCATTAACATATGACTCTATAGTCAGTATGCTTTCACACAAGATTTGTGAGTTTAAAGTCACTTGCTTTGACAGTTACTGCAAAAAAACATTTGCTGGTCAACAAATTGATCTTTTCAAAGGTCACAGTTTGTTGTAGTGCTCAGTCTGCTTCATCCCTCTGTCTCTGGCATCCTGTGCCTGTCATGTGGAGAGAGATTCAGGGGGAGTTGAGGCTGTCAGGTTGCTGCAGTGGACGATGGGAGACTTGGCTGGCGATAGCAGACAGACGCAGATTGCTGCACATCAGCATTCTCCTGAGAAGGTGCTGGTGCCTGATTGCAGTTGTATGGACTGCTGCTTTACAGCTGTCTCAGGACAGGTGCTGCTACCTGTTCCTGCATGCCAATAAGACAGGCACATCATACCCACCCGGCAGGTGCTGGCGGCATGCCAACTGTCTTCAACACTTCAACACCTCAAAACCTCAGTGCCAGCTCACTTCAGCGCCTCTAGAGCTGTTGTTCCTGCTGTGGTCATTTCGGTGTCCTTCTCATAACACTTCCACAGCTGGCAAGCACTGCTGGTGTGTCACTTGGCTCAGTGGTGTGAGAACACACAGCTTATAGAATCTGCAGGAGCAGGATGACGGGACTCCGTACATGTTTATTTTGAACCCTCATCCAATTCTTACTTTGTGTTTCTTTGTAATATCTCACAAGCTGCGACTTCTGTTCAGAGATGTATGTAGATGCTACTTGGCAGCTGTGTTTTGTTTTTCATTATTAAGTATCCTTTCTTGGATTGTGGGTTCTAATAGGCTGTAAGATTGCTGTAGATAACAGGCTTTTATCTAGTTGATTCTTTACTGATATTGCATCCTGAGAAAATATTTCTCTGTACATAATGTGCAGTTTGCCTGATTGATTGGTAATCATTCAAATGACCCTAGTGTTAAGATTATCAGTGTGAGAGTAAACATTGCCTTCTTGATAATCCAAACAGTTTCCTGATGGCTTATATCGTTGATAAATAACCGTGGAGCATTTCTTGCCTTTTGATTCATGGGCTGTTTTATAGCTATGAGGAACTAGGAGCATTTTGGGCATTGCTCTGATGGCATTTAATTCTTGTAGATCTCAAACAGCTGTTCACTCAAGAGAAACCAGGAGAGAATTAAACATTTTGAACCATGCTCAAAGTCTCCGGAAAACATTGCCAGCTTGTGATTGATTGCTGGAGGGAAGAGAAGCTTATTGGCTAGTTTACAATGTCATTAACTGCCTGTAAGCTAGCTCCAACTTTCTTTTAATGAATGCAGAAAATCTGTTGGTTGTAATCACACAACATTGCGTTCCTTTATGCACATACATTTGTGAACTCGAGCAGCCGATGAAATAGTAAGAGGGACAAGGAAGAAAAGGAAGAAACTATATTTCTTGACATCTACAAGCTGCCACCAGCCTGATTAATGGATAGGCGTCTTGCAGCCTTTTAGAACAAAGTTTTGTTTGGAGGGAGAAATCTAGTCAGTGACCCAAAGCTAATAGTGTTCTCCTTGAACAAGCTATTGAGTGGGGTTTGTTCCTGTTCTGTTCTCCGAGTAACGTTGTTTTTGGCTGTAGAGCCAATAGGCAGATCTTTTCTCTCTCTCTTTTTTTTTGCCTTAGCAAGGTAAAAGAATTCAGCTATTACTCCTTGCTTTGATGCATTTAATATAACACACATGACTGAAACCCATTTTCACAATTCCATAGTATATTTATAATGTCTCTTATGGCTGTTTAGAGAAATTGCCTGAGTTAATCAGTCAATCAGTTGGAAAGCATTCGATGTGCCACAAGGAAGAGGAGTGTGTATTTCCCTGAAAGTGCATAACTTCTCTCTCTCCAGGTGGGAACCCAGAAAGCCATGAGCTCTACAGTAGCTGTTGTACCTATAGACCAGAACAGATATCTCCTCCCTGCAGCCTCTCTCTGTGAGGAGGACAAGAAACCAGGCAAGAATCTGAGAATACACTTTCAAGGTCATCCCACCACTCATCCATCCATCAATGCATTCGTCTATCCATTCATTGATTCATCCATGTTTACCTGTACAGTTAGATTATCTCTATCTATCTATTTTATATTACTGCCCAGAGAACCAGAACTTTTGGCACCAAAATCTGGAACTGTACTTTTTTAATTGGCCACCAGTCCCATACAAAATGTTCCAGTTATGTGGTATTTGGTATGTGCTCAAGATTGGCACAAGCAGGACCTTGAAGTTAGGCTAGCAGCACTGTTCATTACTGACTGATTATGCATGCTATGTCACACACTCCTGCAACACCATACACACAGACAGACACATTTTGAAATGTTTTGGATGAAGACTGTGAAAACGCAGCCATGGAATGAAAATGTAGCCATGGCCGATCAGACAAAGGACACTCGTGCGTGCATTGTGATGACGTCTTTGCTCAACAAAACGATGAGGCAGTTGTTTATACAAAATGGTGGAAAATGAAACAAAACTCATTTGGGCCAGTTTTTGTTTTTGGCTGTGCAAAAAAAAAATATATGTTTGTATGTTTCCCAATAGGACTTGCCAGTCGCTTAGAGAAAAGTCTACTACCCTCAGCAGCCGATCTGAGTTTGGTGAAAACTCTTTTAATACCCCAGCTCCAAAGAGAGGACAGCAACCCCAATAAAATGGGTCAGACATGTACCATTCATAAATGACCATTTCCGTTCATGGTAGCATTGGGTATTTATAGCTTTTATAGTTTTTTCAGTGCCCTGAAATAAAATAATTTGTGCATCATGTGGATATAGGTGTATAGTATTGTATAGACATTATACTGTATTTTAAGCTTCCTAGCAACCCGACAGTATATATTTATGTACCTAGCAAAAACACAGTGTGGTATGAATTCAGCGATTACAAACACAAACATTTAGGCTGTTGAACAAGGAAAAGTTTGGGAACGTTCACAAAGAAATGTCCTTCTTGAAGCCTACTTCCTGAATGGCACTAAAGGTTTAATTAGGTTTGATCTTGTGTAATGTGGACAGGAAAACAGCAGAGGGACAGGAGACAACGTAAGGATGTCACAATAGTGTCCAAAACAATCGATACTGAATGCTCTTCCATTTGGGCCACACTCACTCCGCCGCCCACTGCTGCCTCTGATAGCAGACTCCTTCACCATGGACCAGCACGACTCATGCCACTCAGCTCTCAGGTATAACCAGCAAAATCATTATAGTAACACACTCACATGGTGTCACTGAAGAGAGCGCTTTAGATTTCATATTCATTCCCCATTCAGTTTCATTCTTTAAAAATTGTTCAAATGTTGTCAGTTTCTGTTCGTCAATGGCCTAAACCATGTTGTAGTCAGTAAAATGGCTGTGGTGTAATCACTTTATGTTAGTGTTATTGGCATCTTATAATTGCTAATGTTCACTATGCCAGGACCAGCCTCAGGGTTTACATGTAGTAAATTATGTAAAGGCTAACTTCTGCATAGATTTTCACAAATCACTGACTTTCTACCTTTAGCCTTGCTTACCGCTAATCATTTTTTAAATTGTTTACATTTTTCCAATTGATATACATAACCATAACTTCAGGCGGAATTCACCATACTATAAGCCGTCCATCTTTGGAACTTTCTCAATATTAGAAAGCAACAGAGCACTTCTTTGCCGATATCTCGTGTGTAATTTTATTTCTATTTTCTGTTGTTTTGGAATATGTCCTCTGGTGTTATCTTTTACTGTACATACCACAAACTAAAACATGCTGGTGGTACTCCAGTGATCCCAGTCTTATATGATGCCATACTGTATATTTAGCAATATTATTTCATGGTAGAACTTCATGATTGATTACTCTTTATTTAAGTTAAGATGGTTATAATGTTAGAATGTTTATTATGTTTATCTATAAGCTCAGGGTGGACATACCACATGTTTCTCAAGCATTGAGTTCTATGATATTGTCAAACATCCATCATAAAAATGTAACAGAGCATATTCTAACAAGAAAAAAAAATAGCATGTGATGTAAACTGGCATGTAATCAAACATTATGTCCACTGTCTTGACAATGGTAACATGTCACTGCTATACAGACATATACTGTCATAATAGAACATGACATCATATGGCATCAGCTATGATATGTTTATATGTGCTTATGTCAGTGGACTTTGATATGAGTGTATACGTAAATATATCCTGTAACAAACTTATGTCGATTCCTATGTGCTCAGTGTGCACCAGCATTGCCACCAACTCCCAGTAGCCAACACTTCTTCAGTATAGTGGAGGGTCGAATTGATCCAAGTGCAGCCGACTTCTGTGCTTTTAAGGAGCACTACTTTCTAAGTTGGAACACTTTGCTAGAGGTGCTGTGGCAGCTGGAGCGGCTGCTGTGCCAATTCGCCGTGCCTCATGCATTGGTGTGTGGCGATCGACTTGAGGCCCTGGCGCAGCGCGGCAAGCTACACTGGGGCAGGCATGAGTGCCTCCTCTCTGCTCTTGAGAACCGAGAGGAGGTGCTGGAGCTGATGAAGCAGCCTGGGCAGCGATACAAGGGTGAGGGTGGCCGCCGGGTGGCTGCTGTGCGCATCCAGGCCTGCTGGAGGTGCTATCGCACTCGCAGTTCCTACTTGCACCAACAGAGACGCAAGTGGGCAGCCAGAACCATCGCCGTTTCCTGGCTATTGCATGCGCAACTGAGCCGCGTGAGGAAGAGCCTGCAGGCCACCCGCCTCCGCCAGCTGGAGAATTACCACAACAGAGGAAAGGTGAGAGTCATAAACACACATTAAAGCCATGCACTCATATTGAAGTACAATTTTTATAGTACACACATACAGTATGTAGCCATTTACAATACTTAGAAATAAAATAAAATCAAAGAAAAAAATATATATTCTGTTAAATTTGCAATGATACCCACATTTAATATAATGTGGTTATCATACAAATAGTGGCCTTAGTGTTATCTAGATGTTACTGTATGTTTCGAGCTAAACAACGTTACTCTGTATTATATATCCAATTTCCATTCCCATAATCACTATGCAGACTTCCATAGTATGATCTCGGTGAGTCAGAAAGTATAAATATTGAAAATGCTTCTCAGAGCAAGAAGGTAAAGTTTGTTTGCTTGAGTTTGATTTGAAATAATTAGGGCTGGATGATGTATCAATATAATATCAATAATGTGATAAATGATTACGCAATACACTTTTAATAATTACAAACTTAAATGGTACTGAATGGATGCCGTTGATTTCAGGTCATTTTTAAAAACTTAATCTTCCTGTCTTTGAAGGCATTAAAGAACAGTATCGTCAAACTTGGTTTAATGGGTTTTTTGTGTTATTTATTTTACTACTGTTTTGCAGTCAGTTTGTTAGCTAAGTTGTTATACGCATTGTGTATTGCCGAAATGTCCTCAGGTATCGTGATATGTTGTTTTTGTCATATCACAAAGCCTTAGAAATGAATACGGGGTCTTAATACAACCAGTCAAACCTTGTTGAGTAAAATAAAATTATTTTATGAATTACTATATGTGAAGGCCTGCCCTACACTGTCAAAAAAAAAAAAAGAAAGAAAAGTTGACTTAAAATTTCAAGGCAACTTGCTGCACAGCTTTTTTTTCAAGTTGCCTTGAAATGTTAAGTTCAGTCAACTTTTCTTTTTTGCAGTGTAGCTTGGTTTCTTGGAGACAACTTAAAGCCCACTAGTCACTATAAATCCGTGCGCACCTTTTCCTGCTGTGCCACTGTTTAAACAAGACTGTTATCAATTGAATTCCTGTGTAGAGTTACTCATGCTCGAAGCCATGGGATTTCAGGTGCCTCTCATACCCACATGGCAAGCATCAGAATATCCAGTTGTTAGAGCAGATGTTTTCCTGTGCCATCATCCCCGTAACATCTTTATTAATTAGGACGCACACTTTCATTTGTTCATACCGTCACTCTACCATCTTGTCTGTAAGAGCAGACAAGAGCATGTGTGTGTTTCCACCCTTTAAGCAGTCAAACTGTGTTAATTAAGTCTTAATCTACCCCTGGCAGAAAGCATCATGTAACCTGCTAATTGAATTAATAGAGGGAAGATGTTTTGAAGCATGCGTTTAGCAGATTTAACGAATGGGATTTATGCTTGGTTTGGCAACGCAAAGCCCAGAGAGAGAAAGATGAGTGTAATTTGCTGTCTGCTTGCTGCTCATGATGGGCCAGCAATGTGTGTGTGTGTGTGTATGTGTGTGTATGTGTGTGTATGTGTGTGTATGTGTGTGTCTGTGTGTGTGTCTGTGTGTGTGTCTGTGTGTGTGTCTGTATGTGTGTGTGTTTGCTGCTTGGTACTGGTTAATCTTCTGTTGTGTATTTTGCCTTGGACAGCATTTGGCCACCAACTGGAACCACCTGATCACTTCCAAAAGGACCATTATCCACGTGCCCTCATTAGGTACTGCTTTTACTTCTGGAGTTTTACGTGTCCTCCCCATGACCCCGTAGGTTTCCTCCAAGTTCTCTGGTTTCCTCCCACCTCCTAAAAGAATGCCCCTATGTGTGTGAGTGTGTTTGTGTGTGCATGCTGCCCTGTGATGGACTGGCGTCCCATCCAGGGTGTATTATCCCATCCACTTAGTGTTCTTGGGATAGACTCCGGATCCACTGTGACCCTGCACAGGATAAAGCACTCACTGAAGATGATTGAAGAATTTAATTAGGAGTACTGTTTTTATGGGGTTGTATGTGGGTTATAAACACCAGTCATTACATTTCAGTTTTCCATTTAGATCATTTAGATAATATAAAATAAATGTTGGGTATCTAATATTTTTGTCTGTTGCACGCAGTAGTCTTACTTCAGCAGATAAAGCTGTTTATGCTGTGACC
Source organism: Ictalurus furcatus (assembly GCF_023375685.1). Lineage (NCBI taxonomy): Eukaryota > Metazoa > Chordata > Actinopteri > Siluriformes > Ictaluridae > Ictalurus > Ictalurus furcatus. The sequence goes on from NC_071258.1 coordinate 13,448,571, forward strand.
TGCAATCAGTGAGCAGATACAAATAATAAAGGGAGGAATGCGAATAGTAATTAGCGGCAGATGGAGTGGTGTATTTACACTGGGGGTGGCTGAGGAGAGTGCTGTGTGAGCTGGGATAATTAAGAAGTTGAACCCTATTGTTTTTATTGCCACACTCTGATAGTTCAGTTCCATTTAATCATTCGATTACCTTTATGTGCTTTAAGTAGAGCAGTCTGTTTCAAAATCTGTGCATCTCATGTTAGATAGATTGATGTATTTACTTTATCTGTGTGTGTGTGTGTGTGTTAGGATACTCTCAGCAACAGCGCCACAGCCTAAGAAGGTTTGACATACTGCAGAACACTCAGATGGGTCGGCTATGTGACATTAGAGGTAGTAGCTGCAAGATGTGTTGAGCACATGTTTAGAAATGTTTAATGAAATGCATCATATGGACCATTTTTTAGTGAATTTAGGTTGTTTTAACTCACTCGCGTTGTTAATGGCAGATAAGAATGTGGAGGTGATCTATGTGTGTCCGGTGCATCTGGGAGAGGACTTGATCCACTACTACACTCATCTGCTGGGACTGAATGGAGTTATAGAGACTGGGAAGCCCACACCTTCCAACTGGGCCAAAAGTTTCACCATCCTCACACCTGAGGCACATCAGCACTTTTCAGTATGGTTCACAAGCACATACACACACTCAAAACCATTCCATGCACTAACCAGCTCTTGAGGCCTTTTGAACACATACCAGCTTTTTGTAGTTCAAAAGAGAACTGTAAAATGTTTCACTTGGATCAAATTAGGGATGCAGAGCAAGAATCGTGTTTGGCAATTCTGGTTTTTACCTGTAGGGGGTGTCTGTGAGGCATCTTGTTTTGGTGTAGTGCTTAGAATACTAGACTACTTATGGCCCCCCTCTCAGTTATGCACGCTTGATGATGAAAAGTTTGTTTTCCTCATATTTATCCGAGCAGAATGTTTTACACGCATCTATCCTTTTATTATCATTTTATAGGTGCTTATGAAATGTGTATAAATAAATAAGGGCATTAGATTAAAAAGTAAATTATTAATGAGCTGCAACTATGGCTTTTACTCAGGTTAAAGGTTACCTCTTGTTGTTTTAATTGCTACTGCAAATCACTGTAATCGCATGCAATAGCCTGTATTATAATGTACAGCACAATCCAATATCTAATACCAGTGGGCTCAGAACGTGATTAAACAAAGGCCTCCTTAGCAGGCCAGGTCCTGTGTACATTCGATCCAACTCTGCATGTTTACTGCATATCAATACAGCGTAAGTGACCCTGCCCACTTCTACTCAGAAGCCAACACTATAGCTTTACTTACTGCCTGCCATTAACTTGCAGCTAAACATGGGCACCAGGTTGTCCTCCTCACTTTTCCCTATCGATTGCCCAGCTTGGCGGCATGTGTAAACTCTGCCAGACCTGTCAGTGGGATGAATCGCTGCTCGCCTATGCCAGTGACAGAAGGGAGAACTCCATATGGATCAAATAAATACAGATGTGGAGTAATTAGTGTAGAGTCCCAAGGAACCCATCGCTTAGCATGCAGAAAAGATGGGCTGGAGGGAGTGCACAAGCCAGAGCCTCCCCTTTCCCGTCTTTTGTCAATTTAACCTGCTCGAGTACAGGATAGGTCACGACCCCTCCGGCTGCTCCTAATGGGCCCGGTGCGTGTATATACACTAATAAATTATAGCTGCAGACAACAGGGAGATCTCAGAGGCAGGAGCAGAGAGGACAGTTATTTATGTAGAAAAAGCTATGTAGGAGAGGTTTGAGTACAAAAAGAATCCGATAAAATCTACACAGGATTAATTGACTTGATGTTTTACGAGATCATAAATATTTTCTGTAACTTCTACGTATATAATTGACCCCAATAAACATGGTGTTGTCTATGGTCAGTGTTTATCATTGATCATTTCTATATTGCTTTCTCTGTAACATGAAATTAAATATTGTCTTGTAATTTAACAGTAGTTTCTTGAAATTAGTCTTAAACACCCAGTTACATACTTGGTTTTTTTTTCCTTACAGAGTCACTGCATGTGTGTGTCCACACTGCTGAAGTACAGTCCACACACACTGCGCCGTATTAAGAATCTGATCCAGGGGAAGCAGGCCTATTTAGTCAGTGGTGTCCCCCACATGGATGATCTGGCTGTGGCTGATGAGTTAGGCGTGCCAGTCCTAGGCCCGGAGCCTGCCGTGGCACAACTCTATGGCACAAAGTCTGGAATCAGGAGGATCTTCAGCAGCAGTGGGGTTAGCATTCCCCCAGGACACGCTGACATATACACACTGCAGCAGGTCTGCCTGACAAGTTCACATATACAAACTGTTCACATATAGTTCCTTAATAAGTTTATTGTAACTTCTGCTTAATCATTTTGGCTTGTAGTTTGGTGTAATCAACAACTTATTATGAATAAGCAAGCTGTTAGTCCTAAGATTTGAAATGATTACATAATGAAAATGTATACCATTTTTGTGTCTTAGTGCAGCTTAGGTCCACTGTCCAGTGAAAAATTTAAATTTATCATGAATTTATTAGCATGAAATTTATCATCATGAAATTTATTAACTTTTCTTTATCGCAGAACACTAAAAAAAAAAACAGAGCATGGACTTACATTCTGTATTGTACTCTTTATTTCCTTGTTTTCAGCTGCATGAGTGTTTTGCCCAGCTGATGACAGATCATTTAGAGGTGCAGCGTTGGCTGTTTAAGATGGATGATGAGCTGGGTGGCCGTGGCACAGCTTATTGTGACGTCTGTCATGTGAGCTTCCGGCCCTGGGCGTTGCAAGAGTATCATCGTCATGGTGCACAGACCTGGAGGATGGCTTGGGCTCAGGTGAGGGCCTGACACTCTCCCATACTCCAGACTGATACACGGGCCCTCTTCTAGGCCCCACTACTAGACTCGCTTTAGAGCTACAACCATGGCAGTGCTTCATTTGTAATGGCTCCTCATTGACTCATTGGAGCACTTTGCCTGGTATTAGTTTTCCTGTTTTATGTAGAACATGCTACTATCTCATTATTTCTATTGGCGCTGACCAAGGTTACACTTTTAAATGCCATTTTAATGTATATAGGCTGTCTAACGAGAGCGTGTCAACAATGTGTGAGCTGACCAAAAGAGTTGGGAATGGTTGGGTGTTAACATATTGGATTGTATTCTAATTGCCATCAATATAAACACATTTGGCTAAGCAGCTAAACATTGATTTAATATATCTTTACTGCTATGTGTAGCTCCCTTGGCTTCCGCTCTTTATCCCTCATAGTCTTTAATGGGTCTTTTGATTTTCTGTCATGCATTAATTACTATTCTTTGCCATTAAACTGTAAGCATTGTGTAAATTAATTATAAGGTTATCATCATATAGGCATGCAAGATCTGGCCCAGATTTTTATTATTATTATTATTATTATTATTATAGGCTTTTTCTCTTTAAATGGAGGAGGCTTAGTGCCCTGCCTCTCAGCAATTAGCTCAGTCCTCAATTCACGCGAGGGCCGAGTGAGGGGATGTAATTGTGGCAACATTGGCGCTGTTAATTACAGGGGTAAGCGGTTGAGGCCCAGCCAAGCTTCATTATGGCCAAAGCAAGTGAAGGAGGTTTAAATGAAGAGGGGGGAGCTCTTCACCAGCTGGGGTCCCTGAGAGAGGCGAGGGAGTTAGGGCCTGATGAGCTGGCCCTGCACCCTTAGGGCTCTATGGCCATATGGAAGCAAGCGTTGGCCTTTATTCCACCACTCCAGCCTTTTAATCAATGGCAAGCCCCGCTAACAGCACGGAGAGTGCAGGGGTTACTCTCACGTGTCATTCATTTTCTATAGATCTGTATTCATACGCTGCTGTTAATTCACTAGTTCCAGTTGAAGTGCCTCTCATGCCGAGAACATGGATTTTGCCAAATGTGAACAGTTATGTTTACAGTGGGGCTATTTGCATACTGTTTATAATCGACTGCTTGCGCCTCTGCATTTTATCTTTATGACTACAAACCAATAAAATTTAAGTGCGAATGCTGAAATATTAGAGCTCACCATTATCAGTCTAAGTTTTTAATTGCAGGGGTGTTCTGAGGAATAATGGGTAAATATTGCCTTCTGTTCAATGAGTGATTTGATTAGTATATATACAGTCTTCTGCTCAAGCATATGCCTACACTCAAATGTACTGAACCCAGAGAACACAGACCGTTACAGTGATCTTTCTGGGCTGCAATTACGAATGCTCAATGACTCCACACTTTTTTACTATTCGCTGCATGCATTTATAAAATATAGTCTCTCAGGGAACAATTTTTTTTTTTAGTACTATGGAGCAAATAATATTCTGTCAGACTTGCCTGTGAAGAACCATGTAGAAATCTCCTGCTATTCTCCAGACTGTGTGCATATTGTTTAATTATTGATTGTGCTTTAATGCAAGGGCAATAACAGATACCAGATAACTCATGTGGTCCTTTAGAAAAACAGTCAGCCATCGTCACCCTGAGGCAAGTTGGAGAACACACCTGGAGGGTGTATAATGAAAAATTTGGGCGTTTTAGGATGAATGGTATATGGACAGCCCATGTCCTGAGGCACAGTGTCCCAGCCTCTCAGCTTTCACCCCATTCAGTAAAGAGGAGCTAAAAACGTATGTCTCACTCCATTCAATAGCCGGGTGAGCCCATACATACTATACGTGTGCACACATTAAACACTTTCACATACTGTCAGCACATGGGTCATTAGACACAGTGTGAAATTATGCTTAATAACATCAACAGATGGGCAGTCTGCTAATGGTATAGTTTAGAAAAGGTTAGAAACACTTGAGTTTTAATTGGATTGGTAGATAAGGCTTTTTCCACATTTTGATTTGTGTTAAATGTTACACAAATGGAAAATCACAGAATTACATTTTAGTTAATTTAATAAAAAATATTTGTTTCTGTCAAGATTTAAAGCTTTATGCTACAAACGAGGGTTATCTTAGTGTTGTAAATGTTCTGTTATTTGATTTTGAAAAGTTCTTCCAAAAATCCACAGCTGTCAGTAGTTCACACAAAAGAAAAACATGGTATGAATATGAAACAAATCAGTGTCCTCCATGTCCTCACTGCTTCTGCCGAATGTTTTATAAAATAAGAGGTCCTCTGAAAATGTTGCGCTCTGTAATGGAGAGCTCAAACAGCAATCAGTGTATATCATTTTATTTTTCCATTGTCAGATTGCTCATCTGTATGTTAAAGCCAAGCCAAGACTTGAATCTTCTCACACAGCACAGCCTGCAGTTTAAGTCCAAATAAAGGATGGCAGAAAATTCCTTCTTCCTTCTACCCTGTTGTTTGTACCAAAGTGCAGTGGCAGATTCTATGAATGCATGTGCTCTTCTGGGGAGAACAGGGGGCCGCTTCCTCGCACGCTTTTTGACGCACCATTGTGTACTTTATGACTTGTGACAGGGTGAAATCACTGTGCAGTGATTGACCCTGGTTCTTACAGTACTTGAATATGATGATGGCTGTTTCATGACTGGAATATCAAACTCCTCATCTCTCATCCTGCGACGCTGCTCAGTGGAGTTAGTTGCAACACATTTGCTTTATAAATCATGGGCATAAAACAGAAATGTAAAAGAATTTATGACGGAAGATGTTTGCATTATGCTCAACGCCTCACGATATTATTCCAAAACGCCTGCTGCTACTTCATTTATCAGACAGGATTTAATAAATAAAGTTATGCCTTTTAAAATGAGTGAAATGTCTTTTGGTACCCAGCAGGAACGTCTTCCTTAGCTCCTTTTCAGTTTAAAATGAACTGAAATACAAAAGCAGTGTACCCCTGTTCATCTCAGTTTTGAGAGCGTTACGGAACAATATGTGTTGGAATAATCAGGTTTTAACAACCACTCACAGAAAGTCAAACTTTGCAGTTAACAACATAATCAAGTGCCACAGCCAACGTGGCATTTTCTAGTTAGTGAAACAAGAGATATATTGATCGGTGACTGTCCGTGATTGACCCACTGATGGATCGGCTTGCTTAGGCATTTATCAGCTTGCTCGTGGTCTAAGTTCTTTGTGGCAGGTGCAATCAGAGGGCAGTCAGTTAAAGCCATTATGCAACTGTGGTGCTCAGTGACTGGCTGTCAATCACCACTTCCCCCCCATCACCCCATTATTTATTAGTAGTTACACTACAACCTCTAGTGTTTGATTTACACTAGACTCCTGAACTAAGCGAATTATTGTCAGCTGAGTAGTAAATACTGGTGTGTCTCTGTAGAATAGTCTAGAATAGATGCTAGTATTTCAGACTTAGCATCATCTGTCTGCTCATACAGGAACAAGTGCTAAGAAAGTTTCTAGAGGCGGTACCTGATCTGTTGGCCGCTCATGCCAAGCCTTTTGACACATCCTGCTATCCAACCTGGAGCTGCTTCCTGGAGCACTTTCTCAGAAAAGGTGAAAACTTAACGACACTTACAACTCAAATACCAAATCTGACCTTCAACATGTCGGTCTCTGACGGCTTCTGTCATCTCTCAGGTGGCGTGATTGAGGCTTACCCTCCTTCAGATAGTGTGACGTGTATGACAGTGGATCTGTTGGTGGAGCCAGCTGGAGGAGTATGCATGCTCTCGTGTGGAGATCAGCTGCACGGGCCTGGTTTTCTGCAGGTATCAGGCTGCTCTGTACCACAGTGTTCTGTTCGACCTGATGTCCTGTACTCCATCTGCATGCAGTTAGGCAGAGCCTGCCAGGAGCGGCACATCCTGGGCCATATTTCCCTGGACCTGATCACCTTCCTGGAGCCTGGCACGCTGGAACAGCAGGTCAGAGATCCCCATTCAGATCATACATGTTCAGTTAACCTTACTTTATTAACCTGAAGTTTTGTCACTTGCTCATATTAACTGATATTATGTTAGCCTAGATTAAAATCGTATAATCTTCTAGCTCAAACAAATATTGCAGTTTGTCAGTGGCTCTTTTAAAGCACAGCTGTGTTTGTTGATTCTTTTTTCGGAAATAAGAGCACTCAGAGACACATCAATGTCAATGGTAGATTTTACAGTCAGAGTCAGTGAAAAAAACAAGTCTTATTTGAAAGCTGCTGAGATGAGGTCAGACATGTGGCTCTATTGAGTTAGTGCCTTTTTACTGCCGTTTTGGCTCTCACCTTACTGCTATCAGTGCTCAGTGTACTGTGTTAGGAGAGAGATGTTACTGGGTAGACGGATGGCTCCTGGAGGGTTTCCTCCCATCTAATAAACTGTCAGGTCTTATTGTGTCAATAAACTAATTCCCCGTTTAGGGCCTTGGCCTCTGACCTTGTAATGCCTCAACCATGTGCTGGTTTGTGTCTTGGTTGTAGTCTCAGATCATCAGACACGAGCATCAGGCATGCTCTGGTAGACTGTATTACTAACGAAGTGAATGATATATTTAAGATTCCCCCATCAGGAGTAAACCTATTGTTGTTATTAGTATTCTTATTTACTATTTTAATTGTCACTGCATAATTCAAGTGTTTACTTTGGATTGTCATTAGTTATTAGTGCATGATAATATTGGTTAATAACAAGGGTACATTAGAATTCGACCAGCGTTAAATGCAGTTAGTATGAACTGCATATGAGCAAGCGTATGTGATGAAGCTTGTTTTACCTCTAGTACAGCTTGAGTTGAATTTGTATGAATTCTGTGACACCTTTTTAATTTAATCTGTTATTGCACATATTTACAATGTATCACATAAAAAAAATACTGGTGTAGGCTTTGTGATCATCACAAGTAGACTACTGGCATATGTAGTTGGTATTTTAATAGCACAAACGTACAAGCTAAATGATTAGCTGTTCAACTGAGGGCTTAATATTAACCAGGGTCATTACAGTGCATGGTAATTATCTGGTATAGTTCCATCAGTTCAAATAATGATTTAAAATAATCTGATCTGCTGGCACTTTAAATGTGTGATAGTCTGGTCTCATTGTTCCTCACTGCAGTCAGTCTAATCTTCTTAGCCACTAGAGGGCGAAGTATTGCACTCTCATTTAATTGTCTGCATTTAAAAAGAGCCTCTAAAGCCTTCTGCTATTTCCTAAATGTTTGTAAGGCCTGTTGAGAGATGGGAAATGGCTGGTGGTTTAGAACACCAAGGCAGTGGTGTGTGGACTGCCCTTGTGGAGCGCATGGAGCAGGGGGGAGCTCCTTGATCTGATCTCCTCTAGTGTTAAAGGCATTAGAGCTTGTAAAAAAAAAAAAAAAAAAAGACATTTACTCAGTTCTGATGGATCCAAAAGCCCCCTGGAGAAGGCCTCTGCAGTCCATAGCAACCTGCAATGTGGGCTGCCATAACACACACATCCTTTAGAGGATTTTATTACAGTGGTCTTGTTGTGCTGGGCAAATATTTGATATTTTAACAGTGCACTACGCTATAGTGCAATTCTGTGGAGAGTATTGCTAAAATGGACAGACACAATGCATCAGTAAATGTTTGACAATACAGTGATAATTTCTCACTGCATCATGAGGTATATTTTAAAGCATTGGGCAAGCTAACCTCCACCCCTGCACCTGCAAATGAATCATGTATGGAACTGAAATTCACGTCATTTTCTGTAAAAATGAGAGAATATATTTTTAGGTTATATGATGGACTAGTCCAGTGAAATACAATTATCATGATAAAAATGCACAAAGTGAATTTGATTCTGTGAGTATTGATGAGACTGTAAAAGGAGTTCAGACAGAGAATTACGTGCACTACAGTCCCATTTCTCTCAACGTGCTGGCAGGGGGGAGACCCCGGCCAGAGCGAACCTGTCTCTATTTGAACATCAATTTGCATTCAAACCTGTTGCTAAAAGCTGGTGTATTTTTTTAAAGGGATTCAAAGGGGTGGGGGAAGCACATGTGTTTGCCCTTGTAGGTCTGCCTCACATTGTGTATACGGGGAGGCTCAGCTGCAGGATTGCAGTTTTTAATGAAAGCAAAGAGGCTATAGAAAACAGGTACAATCTGGGCGTATATATCAGACGCTTTTGTGGACGCTGACAATGAGGCAGGCCCGGGTGATTCTTACAGACTGTCTAAATAGCTCTCTGGAGCCTAGCCCATCACACAAACCCCCAGTATTAACTGTGGTCAGGAGACATTCTTGGATCGATTCAGAAAAAAACCTAGGTCCTTCTTTGAGCACTGCTAGACTCACAGCTGGACATGGATCTTAATCTTGGTTATTTTGCTTTTTGCCTTGCAATGAGCTATGTATTGAGATGAAGGACAGCTATTCATACAGGAAGGACAATATTTTACAATGTAATCAATTTAAATAATTAAAAATGTTTTCAATATACTGACTGAATTCAAATAAAGTACTTACATATGATATGCCTGTATTTCTGAAATATAGGATGTATACAAATATCTAGTATGTAGGACAAATTCTACTTTCACGACAGGCATATTTTTAGAAAAGATATACTACAGATTGTATTGTTCTTATTATTTCACTGAGAACACAAAGTGTCCCCTACAGTATAGATCCATATCCACAGAGTGGTTTTAGTTTGGAGTTAAGCTTATGGAATGAGAGAACCGATGCAGTAAGATGAGACCCGGCTCTAGTGAGCCCCGATTAAAAGCATTGGGGGCAGAGTTCAGGAGCTGGGCTGCCATTTGCATTCCCTGGCAGGAGCGTTTAGCTTGACAAATAGAGAGGACGGCAGAGGCTGCCAACTGCCACTTAGTTATTAACAACTCTTTCACTGGTGATTTATTTCCCACTGTTTGAAAAGGGGCATAGCTATTAGTTTATTATCAGAGAAAATTAGCCCTGTTTAAGAATAAGGCCACGATGGGGCTTGACCCCTTAATATCCTTATAATGACGCCATTAACCATACAGATGTGGAGAGGGTAGCCCATCAGGCAGTAGACACACTGTTATACAGACTCATGCCCCGCTCTCTCTTGTTCGGTCTCTCTGTCTCTTGCCGGCACATGCACACGGTGGGGTATTTTAATGTTCTGCAGCTCACACATAAAGTAACCCTTTCACAACATTAATATAGGCCAGTGGTTCTCAAATTGGAGTCCATGAAGCACAGTCAGGGGGTCTGTGATTTTTTTTATTTTATTAATTTGTCTCAACAGTGGAAATCACAACTCATTGTTATCAGAGTTAGTACATTTATTACTGAGCTCTTATAGTTATAAGCCTGTTTGACTGTCACTTGAGTTGAATGGGTTTAATCCAAACCTCAATAACTCAAAAACAAGTCAGTGTATAAATGATGTCAAATTGGTCCTATTGTGTTCTGTCAGTGGAAAGTTCAGGAATAAAAAGCTGTATGGCTTTAATAAACAGCGGGGATTATTATTGCACACATTTAAATAATGTTCATGAAGTAAATCTGTACTGAGGTGTTTCAGGGAATTTATTCGACAGGTAAAGTGGTTCCTGATTACAAAATGTTTGAGAACCCCCGTTATAGACCTTTAAATTACTATTACATGCATACTTCTCTGACAATTCTGTGTAGGCACAACCAATGTTGGGGCGATACTGAGTGCTAGAAATCCTCACTATTATGGCACTAGATGGTTATAATGCTAATGTGCATGCGTGTGTGTCTGTGTGTGTGTGTGTGTGTGTGTGTGTGTATTTCTAGGTGTGGGCTGTTGATCTGGATCTGGGCTACAGTAACCAGCTGGCTATGACCCAGATCATGCTCCATATGACAGGAGGAACACTGAACTGCCACGCAGGTCGTCTGGAGGTTCCCTCTCCAGTCCGAAACAACAAGCCCACTGCACGCCAGAGAGCTCCAACAGCTAATGCTGTACTGCTCAAATTCACATATCCTCCTTTTCCATTTAGCTTCCTATTAGAAATAATCCACTACATTTCAGAATTGTATCAAGTGGTCAGGCAAATTATGTTGTTATGGCAATTCATCAAGTGGCCTTGGAACAAGGTAGCTAAAATTTGTCGAATTGGAGGAAGAGTTTATACATTAGCTATTTGGGTTGTTAAACGTGGCTGTGTATCACAGGAATGTAATTATCCAGCATCTGTTGCCAGCAAGTGGACTAGAGAGCAATAATAGTCCTCTCAACAGGATATTATCTCTCTCTCTCTCTCTCTCTCTAATATATATATATATATATATATATATATATATATATATATATATATATATATATATATATATATATATAATATATCACGGGATCTATAAAGAGTGATCAGCTAAAGGTTTGTTGTTTTATTTTTGTTAAATACAACTAAACACTGTAATTATGATTTGGACCTGATTGGTGTTTAGATGTTAAATTCATTATCATTTTGATAGATGAGCCTAAATAATCAACCCATTAATAATTCATACAGCATTCATTATGCATGTGTATGCATGCCTGAGCACCTCATCAACCTGATGCCGGCCCCCTAAACAATAGACTTTCTTTATTAGCAGCAAGCCCAAGTTTACGCTTGTTAAACTGAGACTTGTATTATTTTATCAAACATTCATTTAGTTTGTGTATGCGTGTGTGTGGCTCAGTGAATTTCTTGCCCTGCTCTTGGTTAATGGCTCTAGCTTTGGCCATCACTTGGGGCCTGAATATTACAAACACAATTAAATCCCGGCTGGAAAGTCTCTTTATTGTTGGACGAGGATGGTGCCTTTGACAGCTCAAAGCACAGCTCTATTGGAAAGAATTACATAGCCTCTCTAGAGTACGCTGAGGCCATTGCTCGTGCCTTACCTCTGTCAGAGAGAATATGGTTCACGCCTGCTCAGAGTCCTCAGAGTACTGCCACTCTCAACTAATCAGCTCCAGTAGCATGCTTTCAAAAACATAATTTAGCTGCTCTTGCTGTGAGCATGGTTGTCTTTCCGAGGACACCTCTCTGTCCTCTATTGTGCTTTAAACTAACAATCCAAGAATTGCCCTCCCAAAATCCCCATCCATCTTCATGAGAGATAAACACACACAACCAAGTGTGGGCCTATGATGCATTGCTCACCACATATCTTTTAATTCCAGGCACCGGGTCAACATGCTTTTCAAAATGGCTCAATTAATACCTCATCATGCAAACAAATCTACAACAAAATGTGTTCTTTACATGACGAGTGATTAGTACTGGTACTGGATTAGTGATGTATGATGTAGTGTTTTCTTTGTGTCTTCTCAGCCAGCGCCAGGAACACGTCGTTTTGCAGTTATGAGCAGCCGTCTGTTTCATACCAACCTCTCTATGGTCCACTATAGCGTGTTCTTCCAGATGTGCAAGGCACATGGCATCGGCTTTGACATAAAGGTAAAACCTCTGTGCTTTTTCTTGTACATTTTCTGTACATTAGTACCAATAATTACTGAGATTCAAACAGCTACCACGTTAACTGCATTGCTATTGTAGCCTGTCATTTTGCTTTGTATGGATACTGTATCCATTAACATCACCCACATAAAGATTTCATTTCTACTGAATGACTGAAAATGATGATGTGAAGCCATGCTGATTCAGTGCCAACTAAAATTTCAGGAAATGGAAGGGTCTGTGTTTGCGCTCCATGACAGTGCAGAAAGGAGCAGCCTTGGCATGGTGTAAGTTACCACAGATGTGCTCTAAGCCCTTAATCATCCATTAACCACTGTTCTGTATACAGCCCATGGAAGTACCTTCTTTTCTTTCTCTTTTCCCTTCTGCGCTTATTCTCTCCTATCATTCACTGTATTTACAACTATCAGCTTTCTCCAAGGACTTAATTTACCACCTACACATTCCACCGCAAATACCTCAAATGAAAAGTATAGTCTCACAATATACTGCCAAGCACAATTAAACGCATTCATCACTCCTGTTCTATGGCTAACCACTCAAGCCCTGCTTGTTTCCCTTGTCTCTCCCTGAAGAACAACAGCCCTCTTTAAGCCTGAGAGCTCTCATTAAGCTCCCAGCAGCCCCGGCAGTCAAACAAGGTGATTTTGTTTCTAGTTTTCCGTCTGATGGAAGTAGATGGGGATCATTAGTAAGCTCGTTTGTCTCTGCATCTCGTTAACAGAACAATCTCACCAGATCTCCAGGGAGCGCTGCTGACCTTTGCTCGCAACCTCACTGTCATTCATCAAGAAATATCAGCCCCGAATATGCAAGGAGAGACCAATTTTAAGGTGCGGTGTTAATGAACTAATGATTGTGTGCTTTTTCCCCCTGAATTGAACCTCTCTTCTAAACATGAAACCTGTTAATGGCATCCTTTGCACGCTTTAATCATCCATTAAACACTGTCCTGTCATGAGTCCAAGGAAGTATCTCGTTAGGAGAGTAAAGGAAACAAAAGTTTTGATTGGTACAACCAAGCACCAATTACATTCACATATTTGAATTAAATTTTATCCCTCTGGAAATGTTTTGCTTTTCAATTAGCTATTTAGCGGGATAAGCGCACTGAGATAATAACTAGGCTCTCTCATAGCCTTGGGAACAATGAGTGGAGAACTTGAAGCTGTTACCATTTACAATATTGTTTCTTAGAGCACAAGTGCAGGCATTTTGAGTTTTGAGCATGTCTGTTTGTTTATGGTACATTAACTATTCAGTTCAACATTATGGTTTTTGGTGCATCATTCTTTCAATTTCAAAAATTATAACATTAAATGACGTAACATTGAAGTGCAGGTATTGTGTTTTTGCATATTTCAAAAGAATGGTACAAAGAATCTCATAACCTACATTGTTATTTTTAAAAATCTGATTTTCATATTTTGGTATATTAAGACTTCCCTGTTTTAAAAATCTTGCAGCATATTCAAACGCCATGGCACACATGGAAATATATTGTGATGTCACACTTCAAATGTCATTTATTCCTTTATACTTTGATAGCAATATATACAGACGCACCACTGGGAATGTCTGTATGGTGAGGAATGGTGCTGTTGTTACAATAAAAATTTCTCATAGTATAGTATTATTAGTATCAGGACTATACATTTATTAAAGAATTAGTATTATAATATTGATAATATGTTTTACATGTACTGAACTGTTTATCAATTGCACATAAATTATGATTACTAGTCAGTAGTAGTTTGAGGTATATTTATGTGTGTGTGTGTGTGTGTGTGTCTTTGACAGGACCTGCTTAAGAATATCAAGGAGGTGCTGGATGTAATCACCCAGAACACTAACAAAGAGCACAAAGAAAAGGAGAAATGTGCAGATGTTTAACTTTCCTCTTACCAGTTAAGCTCAGCTGCACCTTCTACTCCTAATAATGACGTCATACAAATACTGTGTGTGTGTGTATATATATATGTATATGTGTGTATATATATATATATATATATATATATGTGTGTGTGTGTATCTGTGTGTGTGTGTGTGTGTGTATATATATATATATATATGTATGTATGTATATCCCCCCCCCCCCCATTTCCATGAAGATCAAATACTGTATGAATAATATGATGATAAAATGGTAAATAGATCACATTTTAGTGAATTGGCATGTAATTTGAATGAAATGCTATGAATGGCAGTGTTTAGTAATAATATGGCCAACGATTCCTTTTATCCCAAAAGCTTTGGGTTGATTTCAGTCAGGCATGTGTTCTTATAACATGACACGACTGGGTGAATTGCTCGAAATGTGCTTTGTGTAACAGGTGCCTACTAAATAACGCATACACAAACGTGCAACAAATGGCAAAAGCATGTAAATATAACTGATACTTTCTTAAACTGAAAGAGAAACATAAATAACTACGAATTATAACTTTTTTTGAACAGCACTGGTTAACTACTGGTTAATTATTGGATGCGGGAGATTAAAGAAAACTCTCTTAGTAAGTATTGAATTTAAACGGAACCAAAACTACGCTGTTGTTTCCAGTCGGATAGTATAGCGGCAGTGCACGCTAGGGTTAGCAAGCTATCAGGAAAAGCTCATTGGGGTCGCATAAGCCCTTTTATGCGTTCATTAAGGTTTTACTGAGATTTCTATAACGCGACGAAAATGTTTTGGTACTTGTTGTTCTCGTCGAGGGAGGCGTTACTAGCTGCCTAGCTAAGCTAAGCATGACTTAGGTTTACAAAGCTCGAGCAGTTCCCTTACTTCGTCATAATGGGATATACAACGTTACTGGTCCTGCGTCTCTGGTGCTCTTCAGTTTTCCCGTGAAGGAATGCGCATGCGTATGAGACTTATCTAACATCTCGTTCCGCCGCGGCTGAGCCGTCTATCTTTAGATATGCTTGAATATTTGTGTAATCAGAGGTTGTTGTGAGGGGAAAATTGGAAATTGTGTATTAGCAGGGAGTATTATAGACTTTTGAACCGACAGGGCAATGACAGGAATTCTGCGAATGATCCATAGCTGTTTTTTGAGGCTTGTGCTTTTCCCAAGTACATTTCGGAATAAGCGTTCCCGTCCAGCTGCCTCTGAGGTTTTGACCTGCCATCTTGACCAGCGCAAACTGCCACCCTGGACATCATTTTGTGTGCGCTACAGTGCTGTAATCAATGACCAGTTTGGCTTGTCCAGCTTCAACTGGCAGGTACAAGGTGCCAACTACCATGTCCTCAGGACAGGAGCCTTTCCCTCCATCAAGTACCACTGTACCAAAGCGCCTCCACAAGACCTTGACTTTGAAAACAAATTCTTTGGCATACTCAAGGTCATCAACTTGGGTTAGTTCAAATTCTCTGTAAACTTGAAATGACTAGATTTACCATTATATACTAAAACATTACTCTGCTGTGGATGCATGAGTTTCTCATCCTCCACCTTTTTGTTTGCAGGTATTCCATGTCTAGCGTATGGCTTAGGCTCATGGATAGTGGCTGGTGTAACAGAAACTGTGCACACTTCAGCTGGCCCAATCACTGTTTATTTTGCATATAAAGAGGTAGACGGTGCCAAGTACTAATGCTACATGGATTACTGCAGCATTGTGTCCTTGCTACAAAAATGATACCTGAAGACTGAAATGAAATCTGTACATTTGCTATACTGAATGTCAGACAACAGTACTGATTTAATAAAGCTTTTTTCACCATTTAAAATACTTGTGATGAAGGATAGTACAGTTGCAATCAATATGATTCAACCCCCATTGCAAATCAGGTTTATCATCAAAATGTACAGACTTTCGGCTGTTTGCAGTGAACCAATCAAACAAAAGCAATTGAAATAGTTCAACACAACGAATGCTTCAAGTGGTTTTTTCCCAAATTCAATTGAAAATGCAACTTATAATGACGTCTCCAGTCTCAAAATTATTCAGCCCCTTCATGGCAAGCATCTTTAATACTTAGTAGAGCACACTTTTGCTGTTATGACCTGCTGCAAGCAAGATGAATAGTTTCTGGCAGCATTCCTGAGGAATCTTAGCCCATTCCTTATGACCAGTGGCCTCCAGTTCAGTAATATTCTTGGGTTTGTGTGCTGCAACCACCTTCTTCTAATCCCACCAGAGATTTTTCTATGGGGTTCAAGTCAGTTGGCTGTGATGGCCCTGTAGAATCTTCCAGGACTTCTTCTGCAGCCAAACCTTGGTGGAATTTGAGGTATGCTTGGGATCATTGTCCTGTTGGAAGGTCCAATTCAGCTTCCTCACAGACGGCATGACATTTTCTCCTAGGATTTCCTGATACTTCAGTGAATCCATCTTGCCTTCCACACGTTGCAGGTTTCCTTTGCCAGAGGATGCAAAGCTGCCTCAGAGCATCACCGAACCGCCACCATGCTTGTCTGTGGACAGAGTGTTCTTTCCTCATTCTTCTTCCTCCAGACATACCGCTGATCCATCGTGCTGAAAAGTTCCAGTTTTGTTTCATCGCTCCACAGAACAAAATCCCAAAACTTCTGTGGTTTATTTATATGATATCGAGCCAACTTTTCTAGTGCTTTTGTTTCACTAGTGGTGTACGTCTTGGAGTTCTGGCATGGAAACCTTCTGAGTTTAGTATACGCGCCTTACTGTGCTTACTGAAACCTCAGTGCCCGTTGCCACCAAGTCTTGCTGCAGGTCTTTTGCAGTCACTCGAGGGTTTTTTGCCCCTAGCCAGTTCAGGTATTTCATGTGTTCCAGCTCAAGCACACCTGGTGCAAATAATGAAGCCCTTGATAAGTTGGTATCAGGTGTGCTTGAGACAACACCTGTTTTGCATATTTGTGCTGTTGTGAGGGATTCTATTCACGGGGTTCAATCATTTTGAAACTGGAGAAATCATTATAAGTTGCATTTTCATTTGAATTTGGGGAAACCACTTGAAGCATTCGTTGTGTTGAACTATTTCAATTGCTTTTGTTTGATTTGTTCATTGCAAACAACTGAACATCTGTAAATTTTGATTATAAACCGGATTTGCAGTGGGGGTTAAATAAGTTTCATTGCAACTATATACTTGTGGTGAAGGTTTTCTTTACAAATTTGGTCAGCATTACTTATTTATGGTATAAAGGAAATGGCATAAAGGAACTAGTGAGCACTGAATGTATAGAGAATTAGCTCACAGGTGCTGCAATCTGCTTGCTCGTCGGTTTTTGTGTCCTCCCCTGCTAATGCAGAATTTTAAATACCTTCAGTTCATTTATTTAAAGTCAAATTAGTGTTTCACTCTCTTCTTTGTGTATTGACAGTAGGAAGCAAGAGGGGTTGCTGAAAGGACAGGCTTGATAAAATGGTTTTTAATTACCATAGAGTAAGTGTGGCCTTCATGTGGTATCCCCTCCCCTTCCCTCGCTCAGTCACGCTTGGGCCCTTTGATTTCTGATAACCCTGCTGACTTGATGCCACTCTACGTCTTTACTGCAGAATTGAAGCCCTCACGTTCCCTCTGAGATTGAGTTTGACAAACTGATATATTGATTCTCTCTGCCCCTCAAAGCGTTCTGCTGAGCTCATTTATCAGAGGTCTTGATTTCTTGGTCTTGTTGCCCCTCTTTTAGTAGCAATTAGGCTCAAGTAATAATTTCATGTATTACTTTCAAATCAATGGACCCTGTCACCTTTTCTTTTAGCATAGGGTAATTTTGAGGGCAAGACTTCTTCAAGGGCCACAGCTTAATTGTGATGATTCTTTTCCTCTCTACCAATATTATGACATTTTTAGCATATTGAACTCTTTCTCACAATCTTCTAAATTCTAAGTGTACTGAGGCCCATGCTGGAGAGTTTTTTAAAATCGTTATATATATATATATATAATATAATATTGAACATTGAATATATATATATAACGATTATTATATTATTATAATTATCGATTATTAACGATTATTATTATTATCGTTATATATATATATTCAATGTTCAATATTATATATATATATATATATATATATATATATAACGATTTTAAAAAACTCTCCAGCATGGGCCTCAGTACACTTAGAATTTAGAAGATTGTGAGAAAGAGTTCAATATGCTATCTATCTATCTATCTATCTATCTATCTATCTATATATATATATATATATATATATATATGACAGTTTTAAGGCACAGGCAGAGAAGCACCCCCTGTCCTGTGCATTTGTTGTTTTCTCTGCCAACTCATCCCTTCCTCAGGAGCAGGAAAAATACTAAAGGGTGCTGAACAGGGGTTATTCCAGGATTAGACCTGAGAACTGGTTAAAAAGTCAAGAATAAAACCTGACTTGTGTGCTGTTATAGAAAAATAATAAATGAGAGTTGTGATGGATCTCAAGTTCCTTAGTGCTTTATTCCTCTTATATCAGCAAATCACTAAAAGTAAAAAAAAAATTATAATAATAATAAATTTTAAACTAATGAACGATGGCATTTTTAAGCATTATGGTTTCATTTCATGTTGTGGAAAATCCATGATACAAGATAGTACCTGTTATAATGTATGTTCTAATCGCTATAAGCAGGCGTTCCCTCACCAGCCTCTTATTTTCCTTTCTTTATAAGTGGAAAAAAAAGGCATGTCACTTATGTTACCAAGAAAGTGGAAAGTGCAGTCCTCTGTCCTAAAAACTCCTGTGGCAGAAAACTTACTGACTGTTAGAACGCCCTAGCACTTGAGACTCCTTCCGTGAATGTTAAATAAAAGTCTTCTTACAGAAAGCTTCACCATATCAATGATTATTTGTTTAAAAAAAGCACTTAGATTATGTGGTGCAGCCACCACACAGGTTCCTGTGAATGAGTTGTTACTATAGAAACAGCATCATATTCGAGAACTCATCAGAGAATTCAACTCTTCAGCTAAAAAAAAGTCCCCGCATTTCTCAGTCTGTGCTGCAAGCATTTTTTTCAAATAACTGTACTGTAGTCCTATGTATGCAGAAATTAAATGTTTCTGAACCCTCACAAAACTTTTAAAGTAAAAAAAAAAACAAACCCACAACATAAATGTGATTTTTGACTCAAAAAAAAAGAAATGGAGCTTTATGGAATGGCCTAGTCAAAGCCCGGATTTGAATCTCATTGAAATGTTGTGAGGGGATTTGAAATGGGCAGTACATGCAAAAAAAAAAAAACCCTCACATCTTGCAACTGAAAGAATATTGCATGGAACAGTGGTCGAAAATTCCAGCAAGTCGAAATCAGAGACTGGTGGACAATAATGCAAAATGCCTACAAGAAGTTATTTCTGCTAAAGGGGGAAATACTAGCTTCTGAGGCCAAGGGTGTACTTACTTTTTCCACAGAAGATCTCACATCTATTGATATTCCTGTTGAATAAATGATTGAAAAAGCTAATTTTCCTTGTGGTTTTGTTCAAGTATATCAACTTTATTAATAGTTTCAAAGATGATCAAATGTTTGCTTGTCCAAATATATATATTTAAAAAAAATTCCATTGGTTATACTTATTTTTTTCACATGACTGTATGTCATCCTTAATGAGAATAAAATAACTTAATGGAAATCATTTAGGCTGTCAGTGCTATCTGCTCAGCCCTTTATATGTCAGCTGCTATCAGACCCTGCATCTCTGCATGGAGAATGCTCAGGCCACCGTGTCTTAATCCCTCATTGACCCTTTGATCTCAGCCCTTGGCACTGATACTGTAGCTCTGTAGCAGGATGAGTTGCAGCTCAGGGCAGTTACAGACCAGGCTTCTCTTTTTCTCTCAGGGCTTTGAAAGGGTGATTTGAGCCACGTGTAACCTAAGCAGAGAAGTCTGTGTACCTGTGTTTCAGCCAGGCGCCTGGAGGCCAGAGCCAAGCTGCTGGAGGCTGCCATAACCCAAGCAGGTGCTTACTGTTACACCTCACCTCGGTCAGCACTCTAGGATAACAGAGCAGCAAATTGGCTGCTTTAAATTAATGGGGAAAAAAATTTGTAGTGCCACATGGAAGGATCAATGCCTTGTTTTAAGGACAACGCAATCCAAACTTGTCTGTAATTGAGGGACCAAATTACCCCATCTAAATAAAAGGTACCAATCAACAAAGGATTAAACATTTGTATTAGCAAGTTCAATTACATGATAATGAAAGAGGGCAAGGTGAAATCTTTAAATACAAATGCTATTTACATTTTAGGTAACAAATTGAAACTACAGTAATTTAAAATGCTGTGGCTTGGGATTAAAAAAAAAAAAAAAAAAAAAGCACCCTCGTTGGCCCTTCAGACACATTAAGATGTTCTCTCAGCACATGACTTCAGGTTTATGACAATCTATTATTTAGCAGGGGGAAAAAATCACATTCATTTCATTATGACATGGAGATGTATGGATTTGGCAGAAACAATTACTGAATGACAAACCCCTGCAGTGAGCTCTTTGGAGGTTATCACTGAGCGCCGAGTCCATCCACAGACCTCTTGTGTCTCACAGGGTGCTCTAGCAGCAGGGGGACATTAGTTGCATTGTGGTCTGTGACATATGCTGGCTGTATAAAGTCTTTTCTATGATATCTGTTTAAAAAAAAAAAAAAAAAACAGGATTTGATTAGGATTTGCATCATCAATTGATGATCCTTATTTCTCAGATATAGGAAGGCAGCAAGACAACTTAAGCAATTATGGACCACTGAATCAAATTCATGAGAATGTTCACCAGAATGTCAGATTTGACAGCATATTAATTGCAATTTTTATACTATGAGTCAAATGTCATTTTGCTTCCTGAATTCTGGGTTGTATTTCCAACTCTATGAAAGGCAGCCTTCTACATTACTGGAGTCTGTGTTGATACATTTCTACGTATGCAGAAATGATACATTTCTGAACCTTCCCAAAACTTTTAATGTAAAACAAACAAAACAATTTTTTTTCTCTAAAATTGAGCATTGTTATGAAATACTGCCCTGATTATATCTAATAGGTTTTGAAGTTAAATGAAAAACTATGAACCAGCTTTTTAATGTATTTAATGTACCTATATCAACAGCCTACCATTTTAGTTTGGCTCACAATATTAAAATTCGTCCGGCAGTTAGTAAATTCCTAATAAAGTGCATTTTGATTGAGAATTTCCTCCTTTTATCATCTTGCAAAAAGAAAAGATTGGGGGGAAAAAACAGCACTGGAAAATAGATTTACTGAGACTGTTAGAAGCTTTAGTGATTTCAATGGATTATAATTGCTGACCTCACACCATTGAGGCTGGAATTACTTGGGTTTTTTTTTTCTTCTTCTTCCAGCTTGCTATTGGGTGCTGGAAGTGGTTCTTGTGGAGAGGGGAAAAGCCATTAAAAATCTATTATAGCAGATCTTTTCACCCAGGGGGAAAGCCTTCTCATTACTAAGCAGATTGCTAGGGATGACAAGTGGCTCTGTATTTCTTTTTTTATTTTCCTCTGCATTTCCTCTTTGTACCTTTTTGTGTGAACGTCGCCAGTTCATAGACAGACACATGAGTGCCAGGCTGAGGTAGTACGGTTGGGTTACTGCCCTGGTCCTTCATTTGTGTCTGTCGTATGTTTATGTCTGTGCTGTTTGAATCCAGTTAAACTTTGCTGAAACAAACATCAACTTTTAAGCTTATTGCCACTTGCTTTCAGCTGTCATGACTGTTATGGGGTCCATCTATATTTGGATTTTAGCCCCTACACACACACACACACACACACACACACACTTTTCTGGATTTCAAATCTCTCGTAATAAATATGAAAATTCGGCTTAACGTGTTGTTTTCTGTGTATGTGCTAAGTTGATTATGGCTCTGTTTTTTTTCACTTCTCCCTTGGTGCTCGTCTCATGTTCCCTTCATCCATATTTACTGCTTACAGTGTTGACATTAAGAGTAATGGATTCTAATGGTCTCTCTGTGAGTTATTGTGAGAGTTAAATGAACTATCCATTTTTGTTATATATTATGCAGTATTTAAAGTTTCGGGTCATTAAAAGGCAGACGCCACCCTCTGCCTCCCCCTCTAGGTTGCCTTTTACCCCCTGCCAGCTTGTACTGATGCTCCTGTCGCCACGGGCTGCGTTTAATCTGTTTTTCATAAAGCATAATAAGAATATTATGGAATAATTATTTATTTTAGAGTACTTTGTGCTTACCATTGAATTCCACATTGCTTTTCTGACTTTGTATGCAGCATGTGTATAAACACTGGGTATTTCTTAGCCATTGGGTACCACTCTGACCTACAGTTCAAGTTTTATATATCAGTTATTGGCATAGATATGTAGTTCCATGTGTACTGATGGAACTCTGTAGAATCTGTAGCTCAATTCAGTTCATTTCCTATATGATTTAAAAGATTTCTTAACAAGACTCACATAAAATGTGTGTCAAAGAAGTCCTTAGGGGCCCTTAGAGTTCAAGCAGCTGATGTTTGTAAGGTCATGATCTCTCTCTTGCCAGGGTCAACAGCATCTCACAAAGGTTACAAATCAAGACACTGGCCTTAATTTCGTTCCATAGAAATGGCTTTGTGTGTATTTCTATTCATTCCCAGACCACCTGCGCAGTGTGGATAGCAGCATGTACTTAGTGGTGAAACACTTATCTACTTTAAATACTCTGTATAAGAAAGCCAGCAGTCAGGAGCAATCTTCTGAAAACTAAAAGTGGAATAAATAATTCCCGTTTCTCCACAGTGTTACCTTTTTTTTCACCCCTTAAATGTGAACGTTGGATCTCCCAATCTTTCTGCAAATGAGCCTCGGCTTGCTGTAATGGCTTTCTGCTCCTCATGGGAAGACGGCCGTGCGTGCCCGCTCCAAAAGCTGCTGATTGAAGGGGAAAATGCAATACAGGTGTAAAGCAGACTTGATGGGGTCTTATGCGAGGGTTATGAATTTTAACCATTCTCATCTATACACTGCTATGTACATACATAGCATAATGGAGGAGGAATGTGCTGTCTGGACTGTTTGCAGGCCCACAGAGACCAGAAGGTTTCTGCTGGGCTGTCGTTAATTCCAGTTGAGAGGATTGCTGTTATGCTAAATTAATAGGAATTAAGGAGGCCCGAGTTGGTTAAGCAAGCACTTGATTAAGATCGGGAAGGGGGGCTACACAAGCAGAGAGGCTGATGTAGGTTATGTCACTGAAGGTCAATAGTACTTGCTGAGAGCGGACCTTGTGAGCATAGGGGTAGCACTCTGCTCTATGATTGGTTGCTGTGAATAAGGTTTTTGAATGGTTGCATTGTTTTGTTCTAATGTAAAATTGTTTGTTGTGTGCTAATTGTAGTCTCCTATTCCAATCTCCATGGAAATTCTGATGTGAGGACAGGAGCACATGTCCTGCACGTGTTCTGTGACCTATCCATGCTTTGTGTGTGTGTGAATGTGCCCTTGGTCAGGCCCAGTCATTGCACAAGGCCAGACTAATTGAGGAGAAGACTCTATCTGTGGCTGCTAATGATGATGAGCGTGGAGTTGCGCAGGCCTGTCCCCTCAGGCTGAGCGATGGTGTTTGGGAAACAGCCCTGCTTAGTTATTGGCCAACAAAGGGGGAATTCACTTAATACAACCTGCTCAGATTAGTGGGTAATTGTTGCCATAATCAATAAGGCAGCAGTGCGTAAAATGAAAGGTGTGATTGTGTGGAGGAAGGGAAGTCTAAAATAGGTTTGCGGAATCTTTTCAGAACGTTAGGTCAACGTGCATCACTGTCATACAGTCTATAATATTCTGACTGCTTATGATGATGTTAATGGTCCATGTGTCTGTCCTTAGCTGTGTGTATGCAAGCCTGTGATTGTAAGGGCTGTCATGTCAAGGGGTCCTTGTGCCTGATCTGTGTGTGTGTGTGTGTGTTGTGTGTGTGTGTGTGTGTTGTGTGTGTGTTCCTATCCATTGTAGCTGGGCCTGCTTGGATGAGCCTCATTGTTCCTGTGCGGCCTAGTGACAACGCTGGCGGGCAGAGAGTGATGAATCCTGGGCAGGGTGACAGTGATAAATAGCCCTTTTAATAACAGCTGCCCCACTTGGCCAGCCACTCACAGCCTGTGTCCTCTGTGTATTTATTCCTATGTTTATTTATGCATCCATTGCAAGAACGAAATCACAACCGTAGGGCTCCAATATGTCTTTCTTTTGGTGGTGGGGGAGGTCTTGTGATTTCACAGTTTTGAATTTTTAGGGAGACTCGATCCTTTAACCCAAACAAATCATCCATCTCTGCCTATGCCTCACCTCACCCTGCACTCTGCATGTAGGACTTTTTCCACTTTTGTGTTTCCACCCAGTGAAACCTAGAATTTCACTACTTTTGCGTAAAGCACATTTATAATTTTTTTTCTGGCGTTAGTCACTGTACGGGTATACAGTTCAGGTCATAAGTTTACATATTTGCACAATTGCATTTTAATAATATTATTATTATTATTATTATTATTATGTTTAATTTATATAGCACCTTTTCATTTTCATTTTCTTTTTTATTTAATACTGCACTGAATAAGCTATTTCACATAACAGATGTTTGCATATTGTATAGTCCACGAGACACAATAATAACTGTATTTACACAAATGAACCAGTTCAAAAGTTTAAATACGTTTGATTCTTAACACTGCGTGTCGTTACCTGGGTGATCAATGACTGTTTTTATGTTTTGTGATAGTTGTTCATGAGTCCTTTGTTTGTCCTGAGCAGTTAAACTGCCCACTGTTCTTCAGAAAAATCCTCCAGGTCCTGTATATTCTATGCTTTTCCAGCATCTTCTGCATATTTGAACCCTTTCCAGCAGCGGCTATATGATGTTGATATCCATCTTTTCACATTGAAGACAATTGAGGGACTCGTACATAACTATTACAAAAGGTGCAAACATTCACTCGTACATAACTATTACAAAAGGCGCAACAAGGCAACGCGTTACATTAAGAGCCATGGGGGTGTAAACTTTTGAACAGGGTGATTGGTGTAAATTGTTATTATTACCTCCCTTTGCCATGATAACAGCTCTGAGTCTTCTCCTGTAATGCCTGATGAGGTTGGAGAATACATGACCAGGATCTGAGACCATTCCTCCATGTATAATCTCTCCAGATCCTTCAACTTTCGAGGTCCACACTGGTGGAACAACTATCACAAAACATAAACCCAGTCGTTGATCATCCTGGTAACACGCATAGTGTTAAGAATGAAGCATATGTAAACCTGAACTGGTTCATTTGTGTAAATACATTTATTCTTGTGTCTTGTGGACTATATGTAAACATCTGTTATGTGAAATAGCTTATTCAGGGCAGTACTAAATAAAAATAAGTCATTTTAAAAATGCTATGTTTATGATCCCTCTTTTTATTTTTTTTATTAATGAATGAATGAATGAATTTATTTATAATTATTAACATTTTGCAGATTCTGCAAGGCATATGTAAACTTATGACCTCAACTGTATTTGTGGCTGCACAACAATATTATACAGTATATTCTGTAAGCATGATTCTCAAAGTGATTCTCAAGGATCTGTGAAGCGTAGTCAAGGGGTCTGTGATATTGTTACAGTGGTGCAAATCACAAGCTAATATTATCAGGTATTATGGATTTACATGACACTTTTAATGAAAATGTGTTCTACGGTTGGCTTAAATGCATAACCAAATGTTATTGTACACATTTAAATAATGAGCCAGATATTTGAATATTTAGATTATGTCCATAAAAATATCTGTATTGAGGGTGTCCATGGATTTTTTTTAAACAGGGAGAACCCTTTCAAAATTTTGAGGACCCTTGTTAATGCATGTTGGTGCATGTGTCCATAAGTGTATGTCTGCAATTCACGGGTCTGTGAATTGCTTTGATGCTGTTGTGATACAGTTACAGAAATCATGACCAACAGAATGACCATTGCAAAGGGGTGTGTGTGTGTGTGTGTGTGTGTGTGTGTGTGTATATGTATATATATATATATATATATATATATATATATATATATATATATATATATATATATATATAGTGGGGCTATATTAAATAAGTAATGTTTTTGTACTAATTTGCCATTTGAAAGCCATCTCTCTGTTGCTTATTTTAATTTTAGTTTTAAGAATACACTGATAATGCTTTAAGCTGGTTTTTGATGTTTGCTTAAATGATCCCATGGATGACTAACTAATCAGGTACAGTTGGAGCAGTAGATCATCCCGTACTTCAATTAGTTCAGTTAGCCATGTAACCACTTGTGATATTATCCATGTAAACTGAATTCATGTGCTATCAGAATAATCATAAAGATGATTGACTAATACATCCTGTGATGGACAGGCGTCCCATTCAGGGTGTATTCCCTCCACACACCCAGTTTTCTCAGTATAAACGCCGGATCCACCACGACCCTGACCAGGATAAAGTGATTAAATCATTCATTCATTCTTCTTCAGTACACAAACAGTATTTTGTAAATACCAGTTTCATAGCTTTCTGTGAAACCCTAGTGCAGAGTTATAATGACACATACAGTATATCAAAATAGCTGAATGATGAACATAGTGAAGTATAAGGGATTCAGATATGTAGTTTCAACGGTTGTTAACAAACTTTAATGTATTGACTTATTATTATTTATTGCTTAGTGTTATAGTTAATGCTTAACTTCCTGCCCTGAATTAGGAAATGTACGAGAACGGCATGAATGTGGCAATTTCCTACTAAAATTTAATGTTTAGAAAAATGTTAATGTCGGCACTAGTAAGTGATTGGGCTAATTGAGTAATTAAAAACAGATGTCGGAACACAAGCCCAAGTGCACACTTTTGCCCTGCAGAAACTCAGCACTGTGATGGTTTCCGACACCCCTGTAGTGCAGGGATATCCCAGAGGTACCTGTATAATAGTTACAGTTTCACCTCTGTGATTATTCGGTTGGAGTCTTTTTTGGAGTCTCGGTTGGATATTGAACCGAAAATGGTCTTTTGTGTTATTTGTGCAGTGGACGAAATGGGCTGGAAACAGGCCACAATTGTAATGGCAAATCGTAGCGCATAATGGCCATAGCCAGTGGACCACAGCTTTGTCGGTGGCCAAGAGTTAGACTTCTTGTCCATGCACACACATACACACTCATATCTCTTCTAGAGCATATGTGAGATGTACCCTGAGTCTGTGTACTCTACTGTACTGTACTGCATCATTAAGAAGACATGGTGTGTGTCGATGGTGGGAATGTAGCATCCTATGACATCATAGGCTGAGGCTGGCAGAGATCCCTGTAATGTGTCTGACAGCTTGTGTGATTGGAGTGCGGCTGGCAGGCATTGCAAAGTGCAGATCAATATGCAGCAAATTTCCCATTAAAGAAAGATTACCTGGACCTTGCTTTCAAATAGCCAGTGGCTGCAGCGTGGATAGACCGAGCGGGGAACGTTTTGTGCACTCAGGTTTTCGAATGTAACATCCTGTACATCGCTTTAGGTCAGAACAGCATGCAATCGATCTCCCATACTGTAGGCCACATAATAAAGAACACGCTGCGTAATATAATGCAACTCTGTGTACGGATTTATATATATACGAATTTGACATGACATGTGTTCATGCATCCCACTGTGTATTTCCACGGATCACCTAAGTATAATCACTGCGTGGTGGTGAGGTCCCAACTGACAAGCATCCCAAAATCCTTTGATGGTTCATCATCATACATTCTTTAATCAAACATAGCTCCATGGGCCACTGAGCAGGACTTTAGAAGCTGCTGTCAATTGGTGGGGGACCGTAAGGGACGATTAAGAGAGAAAGACTGCTGGGAGGTGCAAAAAGGGGAAAAAAGACACAACAGGCAAAAATCAACACAGTGGCTGCAGAACAATCAATCAAATCTGTCAAGCCTTTTTTTTCCCAGCCTGTGTAATTTATTGGAATTGTACTTAGGAAATGGGTACACCCTGTAACGTGTAGCTAAGATCACTCTCTCTAACACCTCGCAGCACTTAATATTGAAGCCAATCTTGGACCTGCGTCCTGTGATCTGTGACTCTGCCCTTTGTTGTTGCTGCTGTGTTTTACTGTGAAATGGTTTGACCGTACTTGGCTTGCAGGAAAGGTTTGTACTACTTTTGAAACACTGTATTAGCTGTTTTTATGTTTGAAGTAGCCTTCTCTCTCTAAGGTCTTCAAGGTCAAATATATAACCGTTTGTGTTAAAGTGTTCCATATAGTTTTAATTTGTAAAAATATGCTTTATCTGTGCGTTAACTGCCTCTCGTAGTACTATATAAATGTGTCCGCCTGTGTCATCGTGTGCATGTGTGTCCTAGAGTTTAACTACAAGTCAGAGACATGTATAAAACTGTGGACCACTCACACACACACACACCCTCAGTCACACACACGCAGCAGCTTCAACAGACCTCTAAATCACGTTTTCTAATTCCCTGAGCCACATCTCAATCATTTTCTCTGCTAATTTGAGAGTCACCCTCATTTCTTTTTAAACGATTCATTTTCAGCACATTTGTACAGTAAATGGCCCCGATGTGTTCTACAATTTAGTCAATTACTGTTCCAGCCACCGAGGCTCCGGGGAGCCTGAACACACATGGCCTAGAGCTACCATCTCAATAATTGTTTCAGGAAAGTTGGGAACGGATCGCTAACGTTGTGTTCTACTTATTGAAATGTCAATTGGAGCCAGTACTTCACACATCCCGTTCTTCTGTTAGACACTTTAGTGTTCCATTAGAAATGTATGGAATTCTGTGCCTCACCAGATGTTGTTGGATGAGATAGGAGATTTTTTTGCGCGTGTGTGTGGGTGTGTGTGTGTGTGTGTGTATGTGTGTGTGTGTGTGTGGCATACTTGAAGGGCAGTATTACATTTATTTTCACTTATGATGAAAAGGCTGTTGGTGCTAACAAGGGATTTACTAGAGTGAAATTCCGATTCACAATTATTCTGTAGAATTATATAATAATTATAGAAATGCCCAAGAATTTAATTCCAAATCGGATTGGAGCCGAAATGTGTATTTTTGTACCCGGTGCTAAAACTTTTGTGGTAGGTTATACCTTAGAAATAGCCCTGTGTTTAATAATTCTGTATATTATCTTACATCGTATATTATCTCTGAATTGACTGCATCATTCTTTCCTCTCCACTAATAGCTGGTGTGTGGTGGGCCTTCTGTCACTAATGGCTGTAAAGCACTTTGAGTGTCTAAGAAAGCGCTATATAAATGTAACTGTAAATACATTGTTAGCGTTCTCTTAGCTTTCTCTCAAGTCTCGCTACAGTGTCTCTTTTAGTCAGGCCAAGACAATAGAAACTTATTTATAATAAATAAGGGATGTGACGGTGGGGAAATTTTCCCACCGGTTAATCGACGCTTGACAACATCGGTAATACTGGTATCACCGGTGGGGCAGGGTGTTTCCCCCTCGCACATGAATGCCAGTGCAGCCGAGTGCACTTCACTTTTGCATTCGAATTAGCCACGATTCGGGGGCAGCAGTTGCTTGAATGGTGGGTTCACTATTATTCTTAATGAAAAACACAATAACTACAAAACAGTACAGTGTCAAACTCGCTTATATTAAACATAAACCTAATCTTACACCATTGTGTTGTCAGTCAGCTCGCCTCACTCTCTAAATGAAACCTGACTCGTGCTGATCTGTGCTGCGACTCTGACTCACTCGGGTCATGCTGAATTGAGCAGACGCGTTAGATTTTTAATTGTAGCGTCCATTCTCTAACTGAACTAAATGATTTGTATTACTATAAAAAGGCTAAACGACAGTGGGGGCGGTGCCGCGATGGGCAAGTGATGTAATCGGTGTGCTGCCGAACACCGTGTAACACCAGTAACACTGACTATCGCAGCAAGCCTATAATATTTGCATTTATACTTCTTTCTTTGTACATTCCCTAAATGTAATTCTACAGCAGGGTTGTACAATTGTAAAACTTCTCCCGAGGTCCTCTTTAATTACAAATTAATTAAATCAGAATCAATTAAAAAATTAGATTCCTTTAAATGAGGTCTTAATGGGTGTTAATGAGGGGGAGAATGTGTAACTGGACCACACAATATGACCCAGAGACCCCAATTAACTAGCTCATTTTTTCCCATCTATCTTCTGCTTGGCCAATCTCCACTGAAGTGAAATTCAGTTGTTACACAGCAGGTCTAAAATCACAGTTCTTTCCTAAAAATTACTCGCACAGCATTCGGAGATTAAGGCTCAACTGGCTACGATTACATTAAAACTAAGAGAATAAATGTCACTGCTACTATTTATAGTTCTAGTGTCAAGCATAAATGCAAACGTTGCCTTCTAATTGCCTGTGGAGCAATTGCTGGAATGATTGTGCTCTTCTGTTTGCAGCCAAGCATGCGTTCTTAAGCTGAAATGCAAACTCTTTCTGTTAGCACTCACCATGTTAATCCAGGCCTATTATTCATGCAGCTTTATTAGTTGGCTCAGGATGATATGGCATTAGGCAGTCAGTCTATCAGTATGTATTAAGCTGTCTCAGGGAGGTGATCGAGAAGGAGAGGAGAGACCTGGTCAGCCTCAGCGTGAAGACAAGCCCAGGCCTATTAACTCCAATTGACTGTGACACACATGTGGCCTTCTAAATGACTGGTTCCTTATTGATTTCTCTCTCATGCGCTCTTCGCTTCCCCTCCGAAGCTGCCAAGGCCAGAGTTCTTTATCTAGACTGATCGGCGATGTGTATTGCTCCTGCATATGATACTTTAAGCCAGAATATGCCCTTTCTTTACTAAACACACTGACAGTGTTGTACAGAACTGCACTGTCACATTACTTCATGTGTTCTGGCACGGAGAATAAATGAAGTGGTTGAGGGGTGCAGTCGCTGTTCCTAGCTGCACTCTGGCCTGCATCTGTTGCCAAAATGAAGTCTGACAGGAGATATTGACTTCATATCACCCCCAGTCAGTCTGAGACAGAAGAGATTGTGCTCTGCTAAAATCAGCTATCGATAAAAACTTAGCCAAATAACTTCCCACTCTCATGCAAACCAAAGAGATTTATTGATGTACACGACAAGCCAAAGGTACAGTATGGAAGCAAGCAAATGGTTTTCAAAAGTATTTTAAAATTAAGTCAATATGCCATTATACCAATATTAACGAAAATAAACA
The DNA here is from genome assembly GCF_023375685.1 of Ictalurus furcatus. NCBI lineage: Eukaryota > Metazoa > Chordata > Actinopteri > Siluriformes > Ictaluridae > Ictalurus > Ictalurus furcatus. The sequence continues at coordinate 13,480,150 of NC_071258.1, forward strand.
ACTATATTTTTCCTGACATCTTTCAGTTTGCAGTAATACGTATTCTAATGTAGAATTCGGAAAAGTCCTTTACACTGCGCAGTGTTTAATTCTGTACAAATTCATTTAACATACGTTAACATAAATCCATGAATCCATAAATCCACCAGGGATGTCTGAATGTGATTGGCAGTATGGCTTAGTAAAAATAAACGAAATGAAGAATCAGGTCAAGTCATTTAGACTTCATGTCTGTCGTCTTGTGAAAAAAATATAAGATTATTTTATGTTAATTTTTAACAAAGTTAGTGTTGCTTCCAAAGCATTGGCATGTTTGTAGATTATGTGATGATAGATATTCAGAGGCAGCCGTGTGTGTGTGTGTGTGTGTGTGTGTGTGTGTGTGTGTGTGTTGTTAGATGAACAATATACTCTTTTTCACTAGTTTTTGTTTTTTTCTTACTCACTGGATGTTCACTCTGCTGAAGCTAAATGGAATTGCTTCTATGTTTCCATCTCTGCAGTGCTGTGATTCTGTCTAAAAGTTAACAGTAGCAAAATAGTTCTAATTACATTTTATTTCTTTTCCCTGGGCTCCACAGTTTATATACAGTGACCTTCACGCTGTCACAAGCTTCTGCTGACCGTACCACTGCCTCTCACAAGGGCTGATTAAGAGTTTATTGGCACTACGAGTTTTGCTTAAGCATACAAAAATTGCTTTTGTGCATCTTTTTACATTTTTACAGTGACATGTGCTAGATGATTTATTATCTTTCTTTCTTTAATACGTAGTTCTGTGCCTTGTCCTACAAATCTTATGAGCTATGAAGTATGGTCTATTCTTCCATCCTGTTCATGTTTCTATGTGCTTCACGAAATTGAACCACAAATATCATATTGATTTCTTTCTTTGTTCCACTGAACTTGAGATGACCTTCTGCATGTGTACATACACACACACACACATGCACACACTGTGTTTCTGTGTGTATTCTCCCCTGTCAGTCTTTTGGTCTATTATTGTAGCAGTGAATCAGAAGTATTTATCGTTTTGTTTCTGATGTTAAGCCAGTAGAATGCATATTGATTTTGAGATTGAGAGCTAGACCTGTTTGCCAGTGAATACATCTGTAGTCTATGTAAGCTCTGCTTTTCTATCAACAAGATCCACTGTCCGCATTCCCCTAAACCTCCTGCTTACATTTAAGAGCCTGGAGATCCGAGCTTACAAAAGCGCTTCATGCTTATTGCTGTTATCGATTACTAGCATGCAGAATATCAGAACATCAGAACATATTAATAAACAACCTTGTTAAGTCTCAAGCAAAGGGCTTTGGTTATGGCTAATGACCATTCATTTTTATACAGCCTTATACATGGGCGGTATCTCTGTTTTTTTTCCCCACTAACCTTTTAATATTTTATAGGCAGAATACCTCATTAATTCTTGTTTTTATGACAGTATAATTGGAGCTGAGCAAAAGCATCTGACTACTCTGCGTTCCGGCACGCTGCGAAAGTCAATACTTCAAGCCAAACAACTTCGCACTCAATTGAAGTGTGCAGAAAATCCATAGGAGCTCCACTTCTCTCTTTATGGCAGTGAGGGATAACCATCTCTCATTTACAGAGCCTCTCTAAATGTGATGTTGTCCTCTCACAAACAAATTCTTCTCGTTCTTATGGAGATGAAATTGGTTAAGTAGCAGCAGTCCGAGTGGAAAGTGGACTATAGAAAAGAGAACAGGATCAGGACAAAATATGTTTTCGAATTTTGGTGGATGATTTATATTAATTATGATTGACAATCTTACTCTCTCTCTCTCTCTCTCTCTCTCTCTCTCTCTCTCTCTCTCTCTTACTCTTTCCCTCTCTCTTTTTTTTCTCTCTCACATTCATAACCTTTCTCACATTCATAATCTTTTTCAGAAAGGGAAATTCTGTGGTAACCTTTCAGTGTACTATTAGAAGGACAAACCTAAGAACCTTTTACCTAAACCTAAATTTTAGCTATTTAATAAGCATATAATTTGTTTTGTATTCCAGTGCATATATTCAGGGCAGCATGTGATGTAGGTTACCATGTTGGCAAGTGACTTGCTTGATTCCTTTTTTGTGGAATATGGCATTTGAGATATTGTTATTCAGAAACATAATTCAACCAGCTGTTCAGTGGGACCTGCATTTTACTCCATGCAGTTGACACGCACGCGCACGCGCACACACATACACAGAACTTCTGTATTTTAAAAAATGACGCTTCCATGCTTTAATGTGTCGATTTAATCATCGTTTCTTACTGTAATCAAAACTTGACTAGTAAGACTAGCATGAAAGGTAAAGCACTAACCAAAATAATTTGTTCCTCCTTATGATCTTTTTGAGTGTGACTGACCATTGCAAACTTGCTATCCGGCTGGTGTATGACCGCCACAAAGTGAGTTTTAATGGAGGCACTGAGCTGACCTGAGTGCCATAAGCTGAATTGATATCCGAGGCCGGCCTGTATCTTGCTCAGATGGTGTGCCGATCTCTGTCTCTCTCCACAGCCATCCAGATTTTCTGTGCAGTCTTTTAGAGAGGGCCATGAATAGTGCATGTCCAAGCTTTCATTACAGGCCAGACTGGAGTGTAAGTAAGAGACAGGAGGGAGCAGGACATGGGCGCACTGTAGCGCAGGTCAGCTGAGCCAGGGGAGGAATGAGCTGTCAGTTAAACTGAACCTACTTACTTCCCATTCACTCGCCAAGGCTAGCACATGTATGCTGCACTAACCTTGGGTCAGGTTCTTTGTATGAAACAGATTCTGCTGGTGCTGCATCTTTTTGTATGCCTCTATTTAGCATGACCAAGGCAGGAATGAATATTCAACAAAATTGTTTCTGTGCTCTCTCGCCCCCATCAATGCAATTGCTCATGTACCTTCCGGAGGAAAAAAAAAAAAGCCGTCTTCTTAATACGACTCAGAACTGCATTCCAAATGGTGGTAAATTTGTGTCAAATATTTGGCAGAGCAATGAGCATGACCTCGCAAAAAATTCAGCACATTCAAGCAGTGCCTCAATGAAAGTGCCACATAAATACAGCCAGAACCTCTATTATTTGCTTAAAGCCTGTATCATTATGGCTCTAAAAACATCTTGTGCTAGCAGAAGTCTAATTACCTTTCTGCTAGTGTACAGGGAGCAGGATAATCACCATCAAATGCCAAGCACCATAAGGTACCTTATGCCTCAAAATTAATATCTTCTTCCCTACTTAATTAAGAAATGAAAGTCTTGCTTAACAGGTATTGATTGCGGCTCAGAGGAGAAGTAAGCCATCAACACTAAGAGGAGCAAAAAGGGCCCTTGGGTAGATGCTGGTAATGCAGCAAGCAGCGTGAGGGGTGTAGGAAGAGGACATCTCATGTTGTCTGTTCAGTGACATTAAAAAAAATAAAAAATTTAAATTTAAAAAGAGGCGGCATTTGATAAGAGCAATTTACATTTCTACGCCTTGTAAATTCAAATCTCCAAAGTACAGATGGACCATTAAACATCAGCATCAGCTGTCTGAGTTGAGTCCAAAGAGATTTTAAGGATTAATTAATGTGTTGAGACACTTCTAAAGTGCATAACTGGACACCGTTGCCTTAAGTATGGGTCTCACTGGGAGACAGTTACACTGTTACTGTTACTGTATGTGGCCCTGTGTATTACTGTGCAGACTGTTGTTATATATGGTGTTTTAGCTATAGTGCTACCAGTATCAAAGGTGACATATGTCAACATCAATCCCCACCCTTTTCTCAAGAGATAATACAAGAAAAAGATCAGCGTGGCCATTAAGCTGAAACTTCCTTGCATCCCCAGTCTCTGTGTTCCTCTCTCAGTAACCTAACCACTGGGTCTGAAAGAGTCGGTGTCATAATTAAATCATCAGGTCTTCTATTTTAATCGGGCTGTAACCCAAACCTCAACAGGGCCTTGTGTAATGCTATCAGTGAGGCTGCTCAGGCGCTGACAGGCCGATGAGGATGCACCACTTTGAGAATGGGCCGACGTGACTTGCTCATAGACCCGAGCTGGCCCAGCTAACACCCGACCAGCGCTTATCTGAGCATCTCTGAAGCGTGATGCTTAGTTACTGCTGCGGCTGTTGTATTTACCGCCTGCTGCATGCAGACAATTCTCGGCTCGTGGATCTCGGTTGGTTTGTTTTGGTCAGTTTGCTTCATTGTGGAATGTCTCATGATGTCCATGATGAAGTCTGAAATAGTTATTTTGTTCATATAATACTGTACCAGTACAGATGACTGCAGTATAGAAGTGGCGTTCATGCGATGGTCTGGTTTTCGAGTATTGCTTGCTATTAAGTTTCCACAGCTCTGAAAAATCCGTTTCATAGCAATACATGAGAAGTCTAGGTTGAGACAGGAATATCAGAAGAAAAACGTGTATTAGGTGAAGTATCCACTTGAGCGATTTCAGTGTCAAGAGGAGCCAGTAAGAGTGCAATAAAAAAAAAAGGTCCGCTGTGAAAGTGTATGAGTACATGTGAGTGGCTCTAGTGGCAAGTGATGGTCACCGTGCCCCCAGTGAAGTGACTAATACACAGGCAGGTGGTGATGAATGGCTGTGTTTGGGGGAGCAATTGTAACCTATCCCTAATTGGTAAATTGAACACACAAAGCTCATTCAGTAATTGAACCATTTAACCTTTGGCGTAGAGTTCAACAATCAGCAATAGAACTGTTTTAACCCTAAAATGACTCACATGTCTTCTTTCTCTTGCTCTCTCTCTCTCTCTCTCTCTCTCTCTCTCTCTCTCTCTCATCAAAGCATCATAGAAAAAGATCTGTTATTAAGAAACAGATTATTATATCAGTATCCATACCAAATAATGGAGAGTACAGAACAGATATATTATTATTAATAAATAATAAATAATATTATTAATGGTCACAATAATAATAAGAAACAAACAAACATAAAGAAGTAAACTATTACCAGAGAGACGACAAAAACATGTGTGTGTGTGTGTGTTTATGTGGGTGACTCACTGTCCCTCATACTGTGGCAGGCAGATATACTATATTGCCGAAAGTTTATGGACACCTGACCATCACACCCTTATGTGGGCCTTCCCCAAACTGTTGCCACAAAGCTGGTAGCACACAATTGTAAAGGATTTCCCTTCTCTGAAACCAAGGGGCCCAAACCTATACCAGGAGGATAATGCTTCTGTGCATAAAGTGAGGTCCATGAAGACATGGTTTCCAAGGTTGGGGTAAGAGAACACAAGTAGCCTGCACGGAGCCCTGATCTCAACACCACTGAACACCTTTGGGATGAAATGGAATGCCGACTGCACCCCAGGCCTCCTCGCACAACATCACTAATGCTCTTGTGGCTGAATGGGCAAATCCCAACAGTCGTATTCCCAAATGTAGTGGAAATCCTTCCCAGAAGAGTGGAGGTTATTGTAACAGCAAAGAGAGGACGAAATTTGACATGGGATGTTCAAAAAGCAGACGTGAATGTGATGATCAGGTGTCCACATACTTTTGGCCATATCCTGTACAAGCTGTTGTGCAATAACAATCCCCTCCTTCATTTCTTCTTAGAGGATGGGCAGTTTGTCCATGTTGGACAGACTGGAGAATTGGGAGTGTGTGATCTGAAATTTCTCTGAATATATTTTGCACAAATGTGTGAATTTGTTGCACTTGTATGGAACGTGCAGGTCTGTCTCAATTGCTGTTGCACTGTGTGCACACTCTGCTCAATCTGCACTCAGTTTGTGGTCAGTCACTGTGCTCAGTTAATCTTCCACTGCGTACTATCACTTTAGGGCCAGATAGCACTGCATTTTACTTTGTAACTCACCCTAACATTATCTGTTGTTTTTATGTATTTTACATATAAGTTCACATCTATGAAAGCTGAGTTTAATGAAGTTCACTTTATTTCATCTATACGCTCTGAGAGGACATAAGGTCGAAACTGGATGGCCCTGTTTAGTGTCAGCTGAATTATTAAGTAGGGTGGTGTGTCTTACAAAGCCCGTCTTGGTGTGTGTGCAAGAGAAGGCAACTGCAGGTCAACTTCCCCAAACAACTTCCAAAACAACTTCCCCAAACAAGGAGCAACATAATATCTGTGGCTTAAAGCTACCTCTTTAAACCTAATACAGATATTATCTATGATATCCTCCTGTGTTGTGTTGAATAAAAACACTTTGTAAAATTGGTACAGTTTAATATGCAGTCAATAAAACAAGGTTGGAGTGATGTGCTACACAACAAACGTTAAATCTAGTTGCAGATATTCACAAAAATGTTTGCCAGGAGTATAAGGCATTAAGGCCATAAAGCGTGGCAGTCTTCTGCTTCTTATAGTTGTAGTATAAGCAGATATGGCTTTCTGTTGTTTTTGCATTTGTAAATCTATTTTTCTTTGATAGATTATATTTGCCAGTGCTGCTAGGCTTTGAAGTGGGAGAACAGTCGATGCAAGCTGAGCACTCGCTCTCTTGAAAGTGCTCCATAAATCCACCGGCATCCATCCATTCACACCCCTGGGCTGGCGCGCATCTCTGTAAAGAGCTATTAGATGTTCCGTTGGTCAGTGAGTGTGTGTAAAAAGCTCCATGGGTGGATGCTGCACGCTTTTAATGAGTGGGGGACCGGGGGGGAATGCGAGTAGTTAACACTGAGAGATGCTGAGATCATTTAGTCCCCCGTGGCTCCTGACACTGACTTAATAGTCGCCCATTTTCTGAGATGCATCTAAACTGCCTCTGTGGAGCCTTTCTACACTTTGTCAGGGCAGGAGTACTCTGGTATACAGATGGTCTTTTTGTGATACTTTTGCTAGTCTTTGCCGCTGTCAGTTAATACTGATGATAACTGGAGGAATTATAACTCGTAGCTGTAAGCTATTATAACTTTAAGTTGCCGAGAGTTGTTATTGTACGCTAATCTACAGCCAGTGTGGTTCACTTTGCATAGACTAGAGCTTTAACCTGAAACCAAAACATGTTCTTCAGCAAACCAGTGAGCGTTGGCTGAATGCGTTTACAGTATGCAGCAGCATGTTTCCACGTAGCTGTTCATCCCCCCAGCACTGAGACTTACCTCTTTATTCATTACTCCAGCTTCTTGTGTCCCATCAGTCCTGCAGTCATTAAGACCTTCATACCGTCATTGCACGCCTTGTCCCTCACAGCCGCCCGCCAATTGTTTCCCATCACAAAACTGCCCATGTTGTAATTACCATTCACACAAACAGGAGAGCGGTTTCAGTGCTATGCCGGCAACGGCTGGGCAAGCATGGGGCAAGTGCACAATAGCGAGGGTGTACAGGGGGCTGTTTGCGTAGGGAGGAGTATGCCACAAGAGCCGCCCGTTATTCACCACACGCACCAACTTTAATTAATTTTCATCGCCCCTTTCTCAGAGCGCTACAGTGATGCTGACCCTGCGCTTCCCGGTTTGAATGGAGCCATCTCCTCATCACTGGCTGTCAGTAGGTCAGCAGGGCTTGCATTTCAACAGAGCAGGCCCTGGAGAGTACACTTATTGTCTTTCCTTAGCATGGGTGTGTAAATGGTCCTGTGTGCGTGTATGTGGCGTGTGCACACCGGTGCTCTTACACACAGGTACATGATAATTACTGGAGTCAAAGAATGCTTTACTATGGCAGCTATGTTCTCCTGATTACAATTATTGATTCTCTATATGTTAAGGTAAGGGCTTTACATATGGACACTTGACAAAATGCCCTGCGTCCCTCTTTTCTGGCATTTATTGATGGTCTGGGAAATAATATAGATAACATTGGCAGCCATTGATGAAATATTCCACCAGAACATTGAGTCTTGATTGTATAGCCTGACATGTTTCTGATTGAACCATACTACTCCCAGACTTCATGTTCACTTTGATTCCTTGTGACGCATGTGGCTGCACATACAGCTTGATCAGGGTTAATAAAATAGATGTCGTCTTGATACAGATTAAGCCACAGGATATAGAGACTCCCTTTGGTGTGTAAGCCTGATGTCTGATGTTCTCCATGCCTTTTCACAGTGTTTGATTCCCCAGTTCACCTGCTGGGGCTTTGTGGAATTAAACAGGACATACACAATATTACCACCCATGAAGTGTCATATGCTTATGACAGCTTTGATATGCTGTGCGCTTGAATACGGCTTCTAGTGGGCCTACTCAGGATGGAGGCAGGAGTGATTAACTAATGGTGGCAGCACTTTTAGATGTGTAGTTGGGTAGAGAAGCACTGAAACCAGTTCAAAGATCACACTTCGCTCAGCTGTTCCTCTGCTGGACTACCATTAGGAGATTAAACCAAGACATGGCTTCTGGTTTCATAGTCAACTTTTTGTACGTTGTCATTTCGCTAATCAGACCAGAGAGTGTAAATAAAATTGAATCTATGACAGGCTGTGAAAACTTCCCTTTCTGGCTTAACAGTTTTAGCACTGTTGCTAGTTTTTGGTCCAGCGAGCTGCTAATTGACATAATTGACATAAATGACATAATTGACATAAATGTATGTGATTGAATAACCAAGAACAGAAGATCTGGATCATGTTTAGAATGATTTAGAATCTAGTTTTTTCATACCTTTATCGGCTCTGATACAGGTTATTTTGTACTCGTGTTAGTCCATTGAAATACTTTGCTGGGTCTGGATAAAAATATTATACTTGGTCATTTATTTATTAACGTAAATGATCAAATATTACAAGGCAAAAGTATGTGAACCCCTAGGATTAGCAGTTTATTTTGAAGGTGAAATTAGAGTAGAGGTTCAGATTGAACTGAATCTCAAGAGAAAGTGGTGTCATGCAGCAAGACAGTGACCCTAAGCATACAAGCCGTTCTACCAAAGAATGGCTAAAGAAGAATAAAGCTAATGTTTTGGGATGGCCAAGTCATAGGCAGTAAGTGAACAGTCAGTTCTCGAAGTTGATGTGTTGGAAGCAGGAAAAATGGGAATGCGTAAGGCTCTGAATGACTTTGACAAGGGCCAAATTGTGATGGTTAGACGACTGGGTCAGAGTATCTCCATAACAGCAGGTACTGTGGGGTGTTCCCGGTATGCAGTGGTTAGTACCTACCAAAAGTGTTCCAAGGAAGGACAGCCCGTCAAGCAGCGACAGGGTCATTTATATGAGCGCCCAAGGCTCATAGGTGCGCGTGGGGGTGAAGGCTAGCCCGTCTGGTCCGATCCCACAGAAGAGCTACCGTAGCACAAATTGTTAAAAAAGTTAATGCTGGCTATGATAGAAAGGTGTCAGAACACACAGTGCATTGCAGCTTGCAGTCAGAGTGTTATCACAGAACTACAACGCCACCTAGTTACCTGGTGGCTAGATGTGTTCTTAACTTTTTTTGTATTCATTTATGATTTGCCATTACCTCAAGATAAAGTTTGATCAGGGTGAACCTTTTCAAAGGATTACTTGAGTGCGATAAAATGATTGAATAAATAAGAAGTATACCTCCTCCCTTGTCTGAATGTATAAACAATGTTTGTAGACTAGCTCCCATTACCACCTACTCTCCTGAGGCCTGTGGCTGCTGGATGTGGTAAAGTAACACTGTAGCCTAAAGGCACATGATGAGCAGACGCTCCTCGTCCTGTCATCGCCTGGCTGATGGAACTGAGGCCTGTGTGACTGACTATTCCCAGTTGAAGTGTAAGTGTGTGTGTGTGTGTGTGTGTGTGTGTGTGTGTGTGTGTGTGTGTGTGTGTGTGCACGCCCTCGGCATGTCTGAGTGCTGTCACTCCCTGCTTCCCGGCATCTATTAATGCTGCCATTATCATGCTAATCTACATTGTATGATTACATAAAGTAATTTATGCACAGTTTTATTGCGTGACTGCACAGAGACAGGCTTCGCTGCTGATAAGCATGTAGTGAAGAGACTCTCCATGTCCAGGTCTCTTCATCCTGTCTCTCTTGTTCCGTACGGAGCTCTTCATCTCTTTATCAACTGCCACACCTACTCACTGAATTACACACCACAGCTTATCATTTAGCTGTGACACAGTGGGTCATTCAATACTTTATTGTTTTATTGTGGCAGGAAATTGCTCCGTATGTATGCTTGTGATCTGATACTGTTATGTTCGCATTTATACAATGTTTTGATACATAATTCCTCTGTGACTTTGTGTTCAGTTGAAGCTTACAGATTGTAGTTGATAAAGAGGTGTATTTGGAAAAGAAGGAAACGTTCATGACAAAACTATAGCGCTGGTGTGGCTATCAAGAGATTTTGACATATGAATATGATAGCATTAGGAACAATGTCAAGACAAAAAGAAGGACTCGTACACCGCCGACCTTCTTTTTGTCTTTGCTGCTGTGTCAGAGAGGGAGCAGGACTAGGACTTGAATTTTCTTTTTCTCATTTAGTCACAGCCACTGATCTGATTGGAAATGCAGAGGGCTGTTAAATTAAAACTGTATTGCACTTATTAACATTTTAACTACTAACCCCACCCTCCTCTGATGGCACACAAGGACACGCTTGACACTGGCATGTTGCAGAGACAGTATGCAAGCGCATAGCCTGGGCAAGTGTCAGCAAGTGACACATTTGGTCAGGGGGGGATGTTTTATTACTGAACACACTTGATGCGTTTCCTATGCAAAAGGCCTCCCCATCCCTTCCTGAAACATGGCGTGAAGTTCTTCGCCACATTTCCCGGCTCCACTGAAACACTAGTTGTTAATGGAATCCTATTTGTGCTCCTATTGGAGGGGCTAATGGTGTCCCTTTGAGGGGAACGCTCCAAATTAAATAGCGTAGATTCGCATCTGTCAGGCAAAAACCAGGAGGCTCTTTGTAATCAATGACCCAGGCCAGGAGAGGCTCCATGGGGGACCTCTCGTTCATGATGGAATCGAACGCGAGGACACACCGGGGACAATGGAATCTCCCTCAGCATGATCCAGCCTCGTGCAGGACTATCTTCCTGAGGGAGGGGGGGGGGGCAAATGGGGTTAATGTACATTTATAAAACAGGGGCGTAAAATACTTAAGCCAGGGTCTGATTTATAATACCACAATATGACCGAACAGTAAGGGGAAATCTCTCGTTTTTTTTTCTTGCCATTCTGTGCAAATATTGCCGGCGGTGTTGTGTTAAAGTGTTGAACCCCATTAATTTTATCACCCCCACTATCCTCTCCCTCTTTCCCTCTCAACATCTTTGAATTTTGTTTGGGGGAGAGAAGAGAGAAGAGAGAGGGTAGCGGCCTCCTGCTGCTGTGGAGATTTTCTCCTCGTTGTTAATTTTCCTCGCTCCATATGGCGCCACAGACTCCTTACCTGCAGGCTGTAGCAGGCTGGCGGCAGGAGGCGGGTGGAGAGGAGAGGAGCAGAGAGGAGAGGCAGGCAGGAACTCGAGCCCGAGCAAGCAGCCAACACACATCCTCAGGCCCAGGTTGTCATTTACACAGCCCTATGCATCTGTGGGTGGGTGTGGGTGTGTGTGTGGCAACCAGCCTTCCTGCCCTCCATGCAAACACACCCATCCACAAACATATCTGACACTATTCAGAAACACCCTGACACCTGTAATAGAGCAACATGACAGGGGAAGAGGGCAGTGTGACGCATGCTGTCCCAGTCAGGAGCCTCTGCTGGCCATCTTCACACACCATTTTGCCAGATCAGACTTGTAATCACAGTACGCGCATAGACCGTGCACGTACATGTGTGTAAGCGTTGCCCTGTGGCAGAACTGTGGCCACATAACGAAGAGGTGAGCAGCATTCCTTTGTTGATGAAGGAAAGAGAATGGATGGGATGGTTTCATCTTGGCTTGTCATTGATTAGAGAAGGCTCTTTAATTCCCTCTCACCCCATGGTGGGATTCATTTGCATGTTCTGGCAGGAGGTAATGGAGTTTTGTTTTACGATTCGCTCTGAAAATCCTTGAAGACATAAGACATGATCTGATGCATATGCAGCCGCCAGCGAATTGCCTTCTGATTGATTGTTCCCTTGTTCTTGTTGCCTTTTTTCTTCCTTCTTTCTCACTGTATATATATATTTTTTTTTAGAGTAGCGTGTTCGACATGGTGTGATATGACTTTATGAATATATATGAGATGAGTTATCTGTCATGCTTTCGCTATATACATATACCAATATTGTTTAGATGGAGTATGTCATGCACAAATATGTAGAATATGTTTATAAAGAGAAGGATACCTTTTACATAAACTAGATATATATCACTGAGAGATGCAAGGCTGAGGGAAACTAGTCAAGCTGTTGCAACTCTAACATGTTTAGTTTTGTTTTTGTAGTATTTTGTATCAGTCCTCAGTCTTGGATAAACTTATCTCAAGGTGTGGTGATACACTGCAAATCTTACAGATTCCAATATTCACAGATTCTGAAATTCATTGTAAAGCATTTTTTTAGTATTAGAAAAAGGATGTAGTTAGGAGAGTGTAAATCTGGATTCCCCAGTGGGTCCTGTGAGTTCCAGGGGTTAATAGATCTTGAAATGGATACACTGTGCTCTCAAGGGTTGCAAAAACCTTTTTTCTAATAAGTCCTTTATCGTATACATATGCTAAATATTCCTTTCAGGGTCCACCGCTTATAATTACTGTAAGAGCAAAGCTGCCTTCCAGCACACGTAAAATTTAACATGACTTAAAATCTTTTAATCTTGATACAAAAGATTTACTTTAGCACTTCGGTCAGAGTAAATGTTCAATTTTATTCCCAGTTAAGGATAGTGACTGGTCCATGACTGGACCCTATGACTGGATTCTTGTGTGTGGGGTTGCCAGAGGCTGGGTTTTTCTGAAAGGGGGTCTGGAAAGTAGTGGCGCTAAAAATTTGTCTGCCGTTGGGAGAGGCCGTGTCTGGGGTCACAACTAAAACTGGGCGCCGCAGGCAGCTGGCTGGCCCATAATTCCTGTGCAGACGAGAAGAGCGGTAACCTCTGCGCTAGTGGAGCCCACTCAGTCGGATTTCATTTCACCCACAGGATTGTCATTTTGATAACAACGAAGAGTGTGGAGAGAGACACAGGCCTCCCCTCTTTCCAGCTATCTTTCTCTCCTGGCTTATCTCCATGGAGACCAGTGCTGAAAGCCCTGTGGTTTATTTTTGACATAAGTTTGCAAATTTGGACACCCAGAAGTACAGGCGTTCCTTGAGGTGGTTTAACTGCAGCTCCACATTTAAGCTGATATATGCTTTATTTTACAATCCTCACCTCATTTAAATCATTACATATGCATGTGTATGTGTGTGCATGGCAGAGAGGGGGGGTGGTGCATATTCATAACTTTTTTACATGCTGCAAAACTGAATTTTCAGAAAGTTTAAATGGGCTCCTAGGCTATGACTGATGTGGAAAATGATGCGATCAGGAGGAAATACACACTTTTCCTGATTACTTCCCAACCCTATTGAGGAAGCTTAAATGATAAATATGCAAATTAGCACCCATTGGGAAGCATGCCATTTGAATTTTAACATGCAAGAGTATTGTAATGTGATAAGTAATCAGATTGGCAAAATGTGCTAAATGCAACTTTGAATTCCCTGTGAGATAAATAAGCACGCAAAATGTGTGCGCGGGTTTATTGCCGCTTTTAATGACAGTTCGTATTAACTAGAACGAATGGATAATTCACCTAGCAAACGCACGTTAATATCATTTTCCCATTTCCTCCTGCATGCGCTTGGCAATTATAGTTATTTTTGCAATGCAGGACGAATTCATTATCCATGTCGACTGATAATTCATTCGCTAGCAGCCGAATGGATGTTGTGTCAGGTGGGGGGTCTCTAGGTATTAACAGAGAGAGGGGAAATAGCGACGCTTTATTTAATTGAGAGGACAAATCAATAATGGCATTGTGGCTTTGTCAAGAAGATCCTGCAAAATGAGCAGATAATGACGTGCAGGATAACTGGAGGGAGGGAGAAGTTGCCTGAAATCTCACTCTGTGGCGTGAGCATAGAAACCTGGATCAAATACAGCTAGACGGAATACCAGAAAAGTTAGAAAAGTTCACAGAAGTCGAGTTTGGATTGGAGATGCACACTTTCCATCCAGGGGTTCTTCAGTCCAGCATAATTTGGTTGTGGTTTTTTGTTTGTTTATTTGTTTATGCTTCTTTTTTTAAATCCAGGCCTGCCTAAATTTTGTCACAACCTTGTGTGAAAATATGAAATATGTTATGGTCTAATGAGACCAAGGTAGAACTTTTTGGGCATAATTCTACAAGCTATTTTGTGGTAAAACAAGGCAGCTTATCACCCAAAGAACACCATACCCACGGTGAAGCATGGTAGCTTCAAGCTATGAGGCTGCTTTTCTTCATCTGGGACTGGGGCTTTAGTCAACATAGAGGGAATCATGGACAGCTCCAAATGGCAAATCCAAATCTACAGTTGCAATCAAAATGATTGCAAATCAGGTTTATTGTCAAAATTTACAGACAGACTTTCAGCTGTTTTCAATGAACAAATCAAACAAAAGCAATTGAAATAGTTCAGCACAACGAATGCTTCAAGTGGTTTCCCCAAATTCGACTGAAAATGCAACTTTGATTTCTAATCAAACTAATGATTTCTCCAGTTTCAAAATTATTCAACCCCCTTGAATAGAATCCCTCACAACAGCACAAATATGCTAAACAGTTGTTGTCTCAAGCACACCTGATACAACTAATCAAGGGCTTCATTAATTGCACCAGGTGTGCTTGAGCTGGAACATATAAAATACCTGAACTGGCTCGGGGCAGAAAAATATATGAAATACCTGGACGGGGCAGAAAAAGGAAGCCATCAACGGCTGCAAGCAGATTTCTGAGGAGCCAAGACATGCAGCGAGACTTGGTGTCAACAGTCACTGAGGTTTCAGTGAGCACAGTAAGGCGCGTATACTAAACGCAGAAGATTTCCAGGCCAGAACTCCAAGACTTAATTACTATCACTACTGACCCAAAACCACAAGAAAGGTCGGCTCAAAATCATATAAATAAGCCACAGAAGTTTTGGGATTTTGTTCTGTGGAGCGATGAAACAAACCTGGAACTTTTCGGCACGGTGGATCAGCGGTATGTCTGGAGGAAGAAGAATGAGGAAAGAACACTCTGTCCACAGTCAAGCATGGTGGCGGTTCGGTAATGCTCATTAACCATTGATATGTTATATATCTATGTTGGAAATACAGTTTTAAGAACTTAAATCAGTGATAGAGCAGCTGTGAAATACAGGCTAAACTCATCCAATGTTTTATGTTTCACTGATTTCCTTGTATAGTGATTTTGTTCATAAATTAGAATGGGCCAAAATTAAATATCCCTAAGTAACAAACTTGTCTGGGTAAATTTATCAGACCGTTTGCTTTAGAAATAGCACATTTAAAAAAAGAGGGGTGAAAGTTAATGTTGACAGAAAAATGAACACTTGAGTAAAGTAGAACTATTCCCCAAACACATTTCTCCATTTTTTATTCTACATTCATTATTACGATAAACCACTGCATAAATGTGATTATAATCTGAATTGAAACTTTCTAATCATTTTTGTGACTGATTTGTGACCCTATTGTAATGATATTCTGAACCATATTTGTTCATTTCTTTCGACAGAACAAATCCAAATTAGAGACCTGGCAAAAAAAAAAAAGAAAAGAAAATAAATCTCTCGTGGGTTTGTGTAGATGTTGTGTAAATTATACCGATTCTTCTGTATTTTGTATGTAATATATTTTGTTGCCATTTTGTCATTCCTGAGGAAAAATGTCTTGGGGCTCATTGTGTATGTGTCACATTGCCAAACAGCTCCATTCCAACGCAGAGTATGCAGATTATTGTTTGTTCGGGAATTAAGAGGAGCTTTTAAATTGGATAAAATGTGATGTTTTCATGGACTTTATCATTCTGCATTGTGTTGATAATGAGAGGCTCCTCGTCGATCATTGCTTCTCTGAAGTAAATGGATGAAACTAAATCATAGTTTAAAGCAAAATATAAAACCTACACTTTGGCAAGCATCCAAATATGGTAATTCCTATATATGATTTTAGACTCAACTTCAATTTAAATGCGATTTTAATTGAAAATGAGATTATTGCACGGAGCCTCTCTAGAGAGGAGCGGTATGGGAAAAGTAGTTATTTCCTCTGTAAAGAAAAGTCACAGTTCTGAGTACAAAATCAGAAAAACAACATTTGCAAAATGGATTGAGCATACATGTGTTCTTCCAAGCTTGCAATTCTGCTTGGACCTAAAAACTAGCGAAAAGTGCACGGTTCTCCACATTCCCTTTCCAAATCAAGGCGCGGTCTATTAACAGTGGTGTATTTTCATTATGGAAATGGTGTTAACACATGCCCACAGATTGCCACCAGCCATGCTGTAATTTCCTCCCAGTGATCATAATGTGTCCGAATGAGTCGTTTTGATTATGACATGCTAATTACATATTCGCCGTTTCCTCTCTTGCGCTTTATTCTGCTTTTCTGACTCACTCCATCCAGGGATCTTTAATGGTAATCTTTTATGAGTTGGAAGGAAAGGCGGAGAGGAAAGGGGGGTGAAAAAGAAAATATCACGGCTCCCTGTGTTCCTGACGGCAGTGTGAGGCCCACGCTTCAGCAGTTCCCTTTAAATTTCCCAAATTGCATTTCACAATGAAGAAATACCCAAGCCCTTAACTGCCTGTATTAGATTAGACACCATTAGATGTAATAGAACATTTCTACCCCTGTGATATTTTCATAAGAGTTTGATGCGTTTGATTAATCTGGGCACATTTTATTGCATTAATGTTTTTTTTTTCCCTCACCGCACCACTGTAAAGACATCGTATGTAGGCTAATGCTGTTTTCTTCCCCCTCTCCTCCACATCTCTCCCCACTTCTCTCTCTCTCTCTCTCTCTCTCTCTCTCTCTCTCTCTCTCGCTCTTGCTCTCTCTCCTTGTAGCCTGTTCAAGTCTGTGCAGTTATTGCAATGCATTGTTGATGAGGTGAGTCGCCGTCTTATGTGCTGTAGCTCCTAAAGTCATTGGTAATGGAGTGGAAAGCTTATATTTTGTTTCCTAATGAAGCACGGTGGAGGCGCAGGCTGCTGCCGTTCAGGCTTGCTCTGTAATACCAGACTCCCATGGTCCTCGCTCACAGACTGGTCCAAGAACACCAGACAGGACAGCACGAGGGTGGGTCTGGATGGGTAAAGTTGGCCCTGCTAGCTCAGGCCTTTTAGGCAGCATATTTTCTACAGATTGACAGATTAACCCTAAGTAGGTAAGGTCTGTTTATATTGATGGTGCAATTCATATTAGACATGCCGGTTTTACAAGCTGATATTTGGTTTAGGTCATTGTGATACAGAAAAGGATGTATAATATGGATGCCTGTATCTTAAGTCAGGCAGTGAAATGGGGAAGGAGAGGGAGGACTGGTATCTGAACATTATTATCAAATGTCCTGGGTGTCTGAGAGAAGAGTTATTCTGAGCCTAGCTTCCAGAGCAAGGTCATTTTTAAAACAACGCTTCTGACACTAAGTAGGTCACCTCTCTCTCTCTCTCTCTCTCTCTCTCTGTCTCTCTCTCTCTCTCTCTGCTTTTTACTTTCACCCAAACTATCTGCCTACCACAGCTGATAATTAAACACACTCAATTATCGCAAATTTAATGGGATCTCAGAGCCAGTGTTGTATT
Source organism: Ictalurus furcatus (assembly GCF_023375685.1). Classification (NCBI taxonomy): domain Eukaryota; kingdom Metazoa; phylum Chordata; class Actinopteri; order Siluriformes; family Ictaluridae; genus Ictalurus; species Ictalurus furcatus. The sequence continues at coordinate 13,497,860 of NC_071258.1, forward strand.
TAAAAGGTAATGAATAATATTTTAATTGCTTACAGTCAGTAAGTGTGTGAGCCAAGTGTGGTTCTGTGTCTCCACGTGTAATTACTAAACCAAGCTAATAAGATCTGATAAAGTGTACATGCTCACTGCTACTGTAGCCCTTAAAAAAAAACTCCATCTTTTAGTTTTCCTCATTGCATATCTTTTTTTGTTTATTATTATTATTATCATCAAAATGTTACGATGTGTGTGTTTGGGGGTTAAGTACAGGGTTAACATGCACTCCCAAGACTAAAAGTGTCCTTTCCCTTCTGGAGGTGTGTAATTAATAATTAAGCAGCTGCAGTTGTAATGGCCTAACCTCTGTGAACTTTTCATTACTCACACGACAGAGGCATCACTCAAACTCCACCTCCTTCCTGCCTCCCCATCTCTGCACTCTCCCCCCGCTGGCTAGAGAACACCTATTTCAGCATCTATATTCAGCTGACCAGGGCTCTAATAGGGGCCTGGACTGAATTAAAACTCTCAGTTCCATAGAGAGCAGAAAGCCACTAAATCCCACTGAATACTTTTCTTCAGTAATCCTGTTCAGATGTTACTCTCTGGCCCTGGAATGAAGTGACTGAGTGTAAGAGAGAAATGTAGAGAAGAAAGAAGTTGCCATGGGTTGGGCTGTGTCTATTATGGAAGGAAGAGGAAATGAAAAATATGCATACTTTGTTGTTGTTTTTGTTGTTGTTTGATTCTTTTTGCACTCCTCTGTGGATCTGTAACACTCTCTGACCAAGTGTTAATATGCATAAACCCACATCCTTAACACATAAGAAGCGTATTTAATTTTCTCCCCTGTAATTACTGATCAGTCTCTTCTCTGTTCTACCTCTAATTGGGCCATAATCATTACTTGTATATTTACCAGTCACTGTGTGTGACCACGGTGTGATGTACTGTCTCCAGTATTTGGGAAAGATGAGCCTCAGTGTCCTCCAACAGAGCTTATTCTTGCTTTCTTCCACTTTCCTTCTCTCTCTCTCTCCCTTGCTCTCTCTCTCTCTCTCTCTCTCTCTCTCTCTCTCTCTCTCTCTCTTCCTCTCAAACACACACACACACATACATATACGCAGTTTCCTACATCGAAGGCTGCTGCCATTATGAATACATGCATGTCTGCTGGCCAGATTGCCTGGCTCAGTAGATGGAGGCTCACGCTAGGCTGACTAGCCTGCGGTGCTGCACTTACGAAGGAGGGGGGCATTCAGATTCTGGGTAATGATACATTGCTCATCTGAATGGCCACTGCCTTCCCCTCGTCAAAAAAAAAGAAGGGTCTGATTACAACAAGTCACTCCTGAGTTAATTTAAATGGCCCAGTGCATTATGGCAGGTAGGAGCAATGAAGGCAAAGCAGCCAAAGGCTGTTTCTCTAAGTCTCAATTAGATTGTATGTGAGGCTTGATTGCGTGCACTTTTTGCCCTTTTTGTTTTTTTCTTTTCTTTTTTCTTTACAGAATTGCTTGCACATTGTGGTGGTTGTTGTTGTGAGAGCAGCTCCCAGGCTGCTTTTGTATGCAACACCAATGTGATTGCTGTCACGGGCGACTTCTTTCCTTATTTTGCTACAACATATTGAACTGTGTTTTAGCGCTCCTTCCGTCATACAACTCAGTCACCTGGATTAAAGTAATTGGTAGAACTTATCAGCATATGGCTCTACCCCTGTGCTATTAGCATGCAGCACTCATTATGTCCAAATCTCCTTCTAGAAATCATCCACAAGACAAATCTTGGTGCATGTATTGGCTTGGAATTGGAATTGGTTACAGAAATCATTATATTGTTTCAGTTGAAAGGATGAGAAGAGTAGAGTCGCATCGCAGCATAAACACAGACTCAGCCGCCACTTTAATAGGAACACCGGTACTCCTTCATTCAACACACATTTGTGCAGTTATATAATCACCAAATCATGTGGCAGCAGAGCAATGTATAAAATCGTGCAGATACAGGTCAAGAGCTTCAGTTAATGTTGACATCAAACAACAGAATGGGGGAAAATGTGATCTTAAGGACTTTTACCATGGCATGGTTGTTGGTTCGAGCATTTCAAAAACTGCTGATCTCTTTGGGACTTTCATACAGAATGGTGCAAAAAGCAAAAACCATCCGGTGAGTGGCAGTTCTATGGGCAGAAACACTGTGTTGCTGAGAAAAGCACTTTTTACAACCGTGGAGAGCAGAAAATGAGGAGAAAAGCATCTCAGCGCAACATGCAAAACCTTGACGTAGATGGGCTACAGTAGAAGAAATTACATTATCTAAGGATATTTTGTTTCCTAACCAGCTTTTCATCACGTCCTATGACGTACCATGAAGTATTTTGTTCTTCCACATAATGACAGTTTTAAACGGAAACCATATTGAATGGTTATTCTGTTGCTTGGCATATCAAACAGGATTTTAGAAGAGCGCTGACTTAAGCATACTTGATAACGTGACAACTAGTGTACCTACCATTAGGATAAGCATTCCAAGTAGATAACACAATCTAGCTAAGCCCAAAGCAGCAGAATCCTGTACAACCAACATGCTTCTAGCTATTTAATTTAACCCTCTTGTTATGTTGGGAAAAAAAAAGTTACCTCCATTATGTTATGGTTCAAAATGACTTCCACAGTTTAAATACACACAAAAACAGCAAAGAACAGCTTAAAACAGTAAAGTTGTATTATGGCTTGTCTGAGACAAACCATAAGAAGAAATATTTGCATATTTCTATGACCCTAAATGAGGAAAGTAAAAAAAAATCAATGAGAAAAAGAGAGATTAAGCAGTATTTCAGACATCTCATATGTGGAAATGGGTCAAATTGACCTATAACATAATAGGAGGGTTAAAATACCTTTCTTCAAATAGAAACTGATTATCCTCCGGGCCCCTCTCTCTTCTTTTTTCTGCCATTTTATCTTTAAATCCTGATTTATCATTTCCTTGTCAAGTGGCAACTCATCAAGGAGCATTCTACTCAATCACACAAACCACTGACAGTGACTAAATCATTTTTGGAGGAGGGTTATTGGTTAATATTATTTCATCAATATTACATGATTTTCTAGCTTTGCTTGAATTCTGTTTCAAATAGTATGACTATTCAGTCATAGCAAGGACTACTGGAATTTTGTGGCCCCTCCCCAAGGGCTGTGCCCCTATAACTGTCACCAGCATTCACCCTATTAGTGTTCCTGTTATGTGGTATAAAAGTAAACCAGTATACAGTAAAAATCTGTAAATAATGGTGTGTTTCATAGTTTACCCTTAGTGCATCTGCTCTTCTATTCCCCACTGATCTCAATGTAAATATGCCCTATAGGGAGAGTCAGCAAATGAGTATCTGTAATTCATTAAGCTGCTGTAGGACAACGAAATGTTCAAGCTCCCAAAACTATGTATCATCTACAATATAAATACAATTTAAAGCACCACAAGAATGAGTCCTTTATGAAATTCAAGTTCAGATATCTTTTTAATGTACAGGTTAATTTCCTGGCCTATTTGAAGCACATCTGAGGACATAACTTGAAAAAAGCGTTAAAATCCTCTGTGACTGTTAAAGATTATTTTTTACATGTTGATGTATTTATTAAGCTTTTACAATATGCAAGCCTCACATTTTAGAGTAACCCCTACACTTATATGTTGCAGGAGTAAAGTGCTGGTGACTTTACGCTTTTCTGTTTTTCCGTAGACTTAAGAATACTAATGAGACTTGTATAGCATGATGATATTAATGTCTTCCTGCACTAATGTGTTGCTGAGGGAGTGCTAATATAAACAAAATCACTCTTACAGGAGCCCTCACTTCAGGGCGATAGGACAACACCAGAGGAATGAATGTTTGCAGTGTCATTAGTCTGAATCCCATCATGTTAATGGAGTCTTTGTGCTCTCATCACCTGGTGTATATGTGTGTGTGTGCTGCAGATGCTGTTTACAGCCTGCTGGCCATATTTACACAAACTGGTAGCCTTAAGCAAGCCTTTGGCCTGCTCACTGGAGAACCAGCGCCCTTCTCCTCCACAGCTATTATTAGTGTAACCCTCACATGCATAATTCATCAAAATGCAAACAGGTTTAATCTTTAGCACTAAATTCTCCTACCCTCTCCTATCTCCAATATTGGCTGCCATGGTCATACAAAATATGGGTCATACACAAATGTGTGCATACAGTAAACAATATTGGATCAATATTTAGTGACACCTATTTCAGTCTTCATTATGTATCAAATTGAACTTGTACTGAACATCTGAATTTTCCCCCTGTAATCATACAATCTATATGCACAGAATATGAGTGAGAAGTTGAAAAAAGTTTGACTTTGCTGTGAGATGGAGTTGCTAACAGGAATGTAGAACACTTTCTCACTTCTGTTTGTGGCTTGATGGAAATGTCTGGTTTGTGTTCCCACACACACACACACACACACACACACACACACACACACACACACACATGGCTGCAGCTATTTGCACTTGGGACCTCTGAGAATCATCTCAGTACCCTGGACAGCAGCCCTATTAAACCTAAGAATGACAAATATGTGTGGCAGCCTGGGAAAACCATTCACATGGTCAAATTTCTACTGTATATAGTTCTGAAATTTACAGACTTTCTAGAACTGAAATATGTTTTTCTTTTGCACGTATCTCAGTCAGACATTCTAGCAAGATAAAGTCTGCTTCCAAAGTGAAAAGGAAGAAAACTGCATTTAAACATTACATTCAAATTTCACTAAAAGACACCAACACACTAACTGTCTAAAAAGCAACCACTATTTATTCATTTCATTGGCTTTTAATTTAATATGCAAAAAAAAGATATACAAATTATAATACTGTGTTTTATATGTTAAACACTTTTATTATAGAATCCTACTTTACCAAGAATTATAAGTTTATGATGGGAAATGTGTAATCACTGTGATCATCAGCATGATCCTTCAGTCTCTCTGGTCTTATCACCTGAGGTAATAAGGTGTTTGACGACACAAGTGCACTTTGACAGCTGGTTTAATGTCCTCCAGCACAACTATCCAACAACTTACTGTGTGAGGTGCAACTGTATTAACACCATGTTTGTTCAACTGGCATCTTACCCAACATGTTCTTTGCAAAAATTATATCCTAGGCAAGACGTAAAAGCAAATAAAACATTTCCATGTCATTTTGCTGAGATATATTGGTCAAATTTTGGCCTAACATTTCATTAGTTTCCAAGAATTCTGCCTCAGTTTTTCCAGACAGCCATGTGTGTCCAAACAAATGTGACTCTTGAGTGTTAGTGTGTGCTGTGTCTGTGTTCATTTTGGGCTTGAAAAAGGATACAAAATAGATTGTGTGCAGAATATTTCTTCACACACACACACACACACACACACACATATATATATATATATATACCTAAACCTACACACTGTTTGTTATTCACCTCCACTTCACTCTTCTCTTCTGAATTTGGTGCAACAACAACAAAAATTTACACCCAGCTTATCAAACACAGCTCATGGTAACTCTTTTTCTCTGTGTATTCTCTAAACACCAGGCTTTCATTCCTTTCTCCTGCGGGGCAAACTCCCAAGGAGGAAGAAGAGATGAGGAGGTCATGACCGGGACTCTTGGTCAGGATGGCTGATGGCGTCACCTCACCCAAATGCCTCTCTCTGCATACATATCACCCCTCTGGTGCACATCCATCTGTATGGAAATGCAGAAGCCTCCACAGCTGGAATCCCACAAAAGCGCTGTCCTTTACTAATAGTTATTATCTTAGCGGACTGCTCCTCCGATAGACCCTGCAAAACAAGCACTTCGCATCTTTATGGTAATACCCCGCTATAGTATGGAAAATGCCCCGGGCGAAGCACGAGCCCAGACGCCGGTTTTCATTACTATAATTCCCATTATCACTGGCTGATGCTCATCTGGTGATTGGCACTATTGGCTGACACACTGAGCTGATGGAGCTTTCTTCTCAACGTTATTCTCTCACTCCGTCATATGAACACCATTGTACTGTTTTAAATAAACGCAAGGAGTCTCTATCTTAAGCTAAGATTTGTGTTCTTGTAAGTTTGCGCTTTAGAAAGAAGTATTATTTACAAGGGACACTCCGGTGAAGCATGGCTATATTTTACTATATTTTGAGCTGAACTGTGAGGCTTTATGTGAAATTTTATAGAACATAAGAGAAATATTATAAGTATGTTTCTGAATTGAGAAACATAGTAGTATAGTATTTAGATCCTGATGTAGAGAGACGGTCGAAGACACTGTGTGTGTGTGTGTGTGTGTGTATGTGTGTGTGTGTGTGTAATTGTTGCTGGAGAATGATTGACAGCTGTGGTTGTATGCAGCAAGCCTCCTCCTTCCTCAGCCTGCCCTCACTGTCACATTGCCTTTTAGCACTTTTGTTCCCGGCATGCCTCATGAGAGCAGAAGCCTACAGTGGCAGATGAGCCCCTGCCTGTGACAAAAGGGTCCCTGTGCCCTCCATAATCAAACGCAGCAACAGCACCCCCTCTCATTTTGCACTTCTCTCTTACTCTGATGACATTAGAACACACACTACACCAACCTTTTTTACTATGGTGACCTTATTCCTGCTCTTCTGTCTCATGCAGGCACACACATTGGGTATAAATGTGTGCTTTGCAGCAGTGTAAGTGGTGCGCATGTGTGTGTGTGTCTATGTGTGTGAGACCCAGGGGCAGGCTTTTAGGAGGCAGATAAACGTCAGGCCAGGAGAGGAGTGATGCCTTGTTTACACATTAGCAGGTTGGAGAATCTCCTGCTTTAACTCGGCACACTTGTTCTTCACAGCCCTCAGGAGGACCCACTAATATCCCCTGTACCGCTGTTTCCTTCTAGCTTTACGCACAAACACACACATTCAAGGGTCCTGTGTGTAAAGAGCCCTGTTTGAGACCTCCATCTGGTTAGATGAAGTTCTGGAGCCCTTAGTCTCTCGTCTGACCTTGAGTGAGTGTGTGCTATCTGAAGAACTGACTACTGTGCCACTCAATGACACCATTAGTTAAAAAGAGACATCATTCCCAAAATGATAGATCCAGTGCTGCAGACCTGAAATTGCCCATCGCCAGCAGACAGAGTGGTCAGAGTTTTACTTTCATGGGAATAAGACTATTAGTATGTAAATCTGTAAAGTCCTCATTATTACACTGACCTTCTTAGCTAACATGCTCATTCTGCCAATCAGTTCTGTCCCCTTTTTTCCCCCCATTTGTTATATTCACTTGTGCCTCACATACAGTAGCATTTAACAGAATCTCTCACATTCAATATGAGACACTGGTTTTACAGTTGAACATGAATAAACATGAAGGTGTTTGATTCCAAATGCAGAGTTTTATTTGAGATTTCCCCATAATCATCTTTAGAACCTTTAGCCAGGGTCTGGAATCAGTAAGGTCAACAAAGGCATATCGATATGAGGAATACAGGAAACCAGGCAAGAATAAAGAAGATCTAGGACATTAAGAAGAAAACCAGGGCTGGAGGAAATTAAACAATTTGGCAGGAAATAAGGCGTGGGTTAACAATAACTGGATGTAAAGGCCTAATGGGAGACCAAACAGGTCATACAACAGGTGTGTTAGGTTTAAGGGTGGACGTTTAGGTAAGTGTTTATATCTCTCTCAGCATCAGTTCCAGACTGTAGATTTTGGTGCAGTAGGACAACATTAATAATGACATAGCTTCAAACAAAATGAGCTGCCATTATACTTGACTCACGCTATAGGCTGCTATCTAGAGAATTTGTAGAATAACCTGTAAGGGAGGTCAGAGTAAAAAAAACTTAGACTTACAGACTCACCATTGTTCAACTGTGTTTGATACAACAGGTGCACACAGAAGCACTGATATCATTAACTGTCTTTTTACAGGTTTGAGCAGAATTTCCACCCCAACAACACAACGTCAAATACCACACACACAAGCAAAAAAAAGCCTTCAGCCTTTGCATGTGAAACAAGAGTTGTGTCTCAAATGACGTACTATGCACTATGTACTCTACCGTCTAGTGTATTAATTTTAAAAATCGTCTCAAATGAACACCAGAGATTTTTTACTAACAGGAAGTATAATCCATTTCCCAGTCAATGGCATGTAATGCAACGCCGCTAGCTTTAGCAGAATACCCAGAGTCAACAAAGCTTTATTTCTTTATTTTACCGTTTATGCCCAATATGACCTTTTCCCCTCTTCCGGTATGTAAACAAAGCTATGACTGTTGAGTGCATGAAGTGTCCAACATTCCACACTTTTTTTGTTGTTGTTGTTGAATAAGGTCATCCGGGTATGTGAAGTGCACTTCTTCTTGTTGGAATTTTCAGAGTGAGCACACTACTCACACTATTTATACTACAAAATTGCATCGAATAGTGCATAAGTATGTGATTTGGAACACACCTAAGGTCACTGTGGTGCGCACACATTTTTGATGTACAAACATTATCCACGTCATAATAGTCCCCCTTTCCCTCTCCCAAGCTTACATTTTACATTTACATTTTACAATAGAAATAGCTCTGTACATCATAGACGCACTGTCTGCTTTTATACTTTGCCCTTGGTTGCAGAAATTATTACATTCTGGATATTTGCTGTAAAACAAGATCATGGTGGCCATGGGGTATTTTGAAACTAGCCCAATTTGGCTTTAAAACATGGCCCTGGCAACATTGTCATTAACTGTATTGCCCACTGCTCATCCAGTGAACATGTTCATGAAGTGAGTATGGGGCAGTGTTCTTCCTGTCCTTTATTAGCGCTTGTTGCAGTCCCCAAGTTTGACCACTAGGTGCAATAATAACTCTACGAAGATAAATGGGTCAGTGTGTGCTAGTCCATGGCTGCTTGCCATCGAGAAAGGCGAGCAAATCAACAGAACATTTTCTTATAGCTGTCAAATAGGAAGATTTTTTATTTTTTAATTTTTTTAATTTTTTAATTTTTTTAATGATTGGTCACTTAAAAGCAGTATTTGGTATTCCCATAGAATAAAAATAAAATGTATGCAATTGTGAAAGAGAACTTTATAATGATTAACATTTGTTGAATGGCTGCTATAAATGCTCTCTCTCTCTCTCTCTCTCTCTCTCTCTGTCATAGACACACACACTGCAACTTCCTAACATCATCTAATGAGGTGATGACCAACCACTTGTTATAATTGCTTCAAACTACTTTTAATTTCAAGCTTATTAATCATATGTAGAGTTATTTAAAAATGCATGAATTAATATTGAATTAAAAAGCTGATCAAAGCCTCAAAACAATTAAAGTGTAAGGTGAGATTTCCCCAGGGCTGGCAGTTTTATTTTAATGGAGTGTTCAGGTGATTATCACACTTTAATATGCAGCCTGTGATTAATGTAGGGCCACTAAATGGATTTTTCTTTCCCTCTTTCTTGCAAAAGGTTAGCATGAGCCACACAATGACCTCCCAACTTTGTGTCTGAATAGCTTTTCTCCTCCCCATTCAAGCATCAGGTGCTGTTAGAAACTGCCCTCAACAGTGGTGCCAAGAATGGAACCTGGTATGATTTCTATAATGTTAATGTCTGTGTTTAATTCTTATTAGCACCATTATTTCTGGGCAAAGTCCTCCCTTAAGGTTTGGTCTTGGATAGAAAACACTGTGTTGAACTGGTTTAAATAGGCAACATTTGTCCACATGTCAGCAGGTGTAACTATTCATGACCTTCTCAAATAAATTACATGAATTTAGGCTTAAGCTAAAGATATGAATCTGTTCAAATGTTACTAATGTAAAATTCTGTAAAATATTATTTTTATGATTAAGAGCAAAAAATAAAATGCTTAAAAAGATGACACTACTATTTTTATATTAGGATCCCCCCCCCCCCCGCTCCGAAAAAAAAGGGTTATTATTTTATTTTTTTTACATACTTACACACAATTTTACAATTAACCAAAATTTTATGGAAAGATCTATTACCTGTTATTGCATCCACCATATAGAGCTCCATTCGACCCACAACTCCATGACCCCTTGTCAATAGAACCAAGAATCTGTGTTATGTGACTTAATTTTCTGACTTGACATGTAGAATTAGCCTCACTGCCACTCACAAAACCAGGCCAGGCTTTCCAGTGACTCTCCTCTGACACACTGTTAAACAATTTGGTGTTCTTCCAAACCACAGTCGGAGACAGTGTTCAGCACCACTATCCCAGTGTTGTGTAGTTAGAGCCACAACCCTCACCCTTTCATTCCTACTGACTGTGGCAGTTGGAGTTTGAGGAAAACCCAGTGAAGTGTGTGCAGCTTGTTGACAATCTTACATTAAAAAGCAATATCTCGTCCAGCACTATTGTTAATTGTGAGATTAATAATTGTAGTAGCAGCAGTTTGTGTTTATAGGTATATGTTTATAAGTTTGTTATTTATGGAAGCAGTTGTATTTTTTTTTTTTTTTATCGAACCAATGTACTTGTAATCTGGCAGCAATAATATGCTCGGTTAATTTAGATTAGTTGTATATGTTCCCGTGAGACAGTTCAGCTCCTACTTAAGCCACAAGATGAGGATGAGAAATTCAGTGGTTAAAATGTAAATGTTGTTTGGTTAAAAAGGAAAACAACAAACAAAAGCTGTATGGTACAAACTACAGCATCAGAATTTGGGAGCTTCTGTACAAGGTACACTTATAAAAAAAAAAAATACAGTATACTTAGTTTGTCCATTGATTCGTCTATTCTGCTATTTTGGATCAGAGGTGAGTTCCGTCATTGGTGGTGAAACGCGCACCTGATTGGCTGATCTCCATTTACCGTCCCATTTCCCCATTTCTACTACAGATGTTGTACTTCCCTAGCTGTCGCCTTTGACCAGTGTGAACAGGGTTAGTGCACAAGGGCACACACTGAGAGCAGCCCTACGAGCTAGGCTATTACCAACACATCTTTATCAATGACAAGTAATTAAATTGTCACCGTTTATTGTTCCGGCCACGCTGGTTCTTTTGCAGCAATCTTTCCTTAATAAAGAGCCTAATCGAAACGCTATTTTCAAGTGAAACAAAAGAACCTACGAGAGGCGGACCTAGGGGCGAGCGGGGAAATCAATAAGCAAGCTTGGTGGGCGGCTAAAGAAATGTAGTCTATTGGGTTCATGGTGTTAGGGTCCTGCCACGACAATTTGTTTCCAACAGCTGCGTTAGTTTTAGGCCTGTAGGCGTTTAAGATTCATGTTAATCCTTAGACTTCTGACTATGTTTATCAGTTCTGTTAAACAAATGCATTGACGATATTTTTTTTAAACTCCTGATTTTCAGTGTAGGATAAGCAGACTGAAATTCAAAGCAACATCTCTTTCCTCAAAGCGCCTATGTGAACGTTCTGAAAACAAACCTATAGAATGACTTATTATTATTATTATTATTATTATTATTATTATTATTATTAACAACAACAACAACAACAACAATAATAATAATAATAATAATAATAATAATAATAATAATAATAATAATAATAATAATAATGTTTTTAAAACCAGTGTGTTAATATTTGCCTGTGATTTAACTTTCAGCCGGAACTACATACACAGCTGTTGTAAATTAATCATCACTTTCTGACCAATCAGATTCGAGAATTCATCAGCGCCGTGTTATAAAGGTAACCTGAGTAAACTAGGTAACACATAGAGACTTCTCTCTCTCGCTCGCTCTCGCTCGCTCTTTTTAAAAAATCCCACAAATTTAAAACAAAGGCGAGTAAAGAATTTTTTAAGTTTCAATTTAAGTCCTTTTTGTGAATATTATTGTTGGTGTTGTTGTTGTTGTTGTTGTTATTATTATTATTGTTGTTGTTGTTGTTGTTGTTAATATTATTGTTATTATTATTATTACTATTATTATTATTATTATTATTATGTGCTATAATAATAGCCTATGGAATAAAAATGTAGTACAGTCCTCAGTCAGTGCAATTAACCACTCCATGCTTGGCTATATTATCTTGTTTTCATTGTGGAACATACTTTTTCGGTGGTGTCCATCAGCAGGACTCATTAATGTCCCCACCTGAGAGATCTCACTCACCCAGGGCTGTGGGATGGATGTGTCTACCACCCAACTTTTGTTACCCATGAGGCAAGGCTCTATGCATTACCCACTTATACAGGCTATACATAAATACCTGTACAATTTAGAAAATTTCTGAAATGTAAAATAATAATAATGTTAAGCTGAAAAAACACGCAAAATTGCTTACCGATAGACACGACAGTAACGTAGCTATAATGGGAAAAGAAATTTGAAGCAGTCAAAAGCCTTGCCGTTTCTCCTAAATAATTTAAAGAAGGCAGGTCTTATAGGTTACAAAATATTTCTGCATTATAATATAGCTACGTTAAGTGGATTTTAACCAGACTCAAACTACTGAGTATTTCCATGTACAACCTAAATCTGCGAAATATAAATGTAAAAGTAGTAGTTATAATAATCTCTTAAATCCAAAAAGGAAATTAGAGGAAAGATTGTTTTGAAGGTTCTACTTTTCTCGTCATTGATTAAACGTTAATGCTAATACACACCAGCAAAATATTGTATGCTGCACGCATTTGTGGGTTTTATTAATTGTATGGATCATGGATAGCCTTATTCATGTTTTTGCCAGGTTCTTTTTAATTGCTCAGAAATCACATGCTTGCTACTGGCTAATACCTTGGCCTTAGTAAAACAATAATGTGTGGTTTGAAATACATTGTAATTCTGATCTGGATCTGTGGGCTGTGCTCTTGTTTTAGGGCAAACTTTATGACGGGGTGTAAACAAACAGGTTCAGAAAGGGAAGTGTCAGTTTCCCGTGATCCTGCGCGCAATCGGGTCTTGACGTGTGTGTCACAAATAAAGGATATCAATGTGCCATTCACCTAACTCCTGAATAATTCAAAAGAAGTGAATAATTACAGTCCAAGATGGTAATTATTGTTGGCGAAGAAGAAAGTCTGTTGTTTGTGAAAGTCAATAGCATGCCACTGGGTCGGATTACTCCCTCTGCCATCATCAATATTGCAGAAAGCAATAGAGAAAGAGGGGCAGCAAGAAGCGCGTCACACACCAACTGAAACTTAGTTACTTTTTTCAGAGGTGTTTTTATACACTGAGGTTTTAACACAGCGCATTCATTCATCTAGCTGTGTCTTTTTTTTTTTTCAAACACAGCCAATTCTCTATTGTTTCTCTACATCATTTCTGACTAACTCTACAAAATGTCGTGCTTGTAAAATGAATGCAATCCTCATAAGGTGTAAGTGGACAGCTGAAAGTTTGGTTATGTCCTGGGAAACGGACCATATGTGTGTAAAGGAGAGAGCCCCCACACTGCACCGCTCCAAATCGCTTCTGGAGACACTCACCGTTTACCAAGTCCCGCGGCGCACATCATTTCAATAACAATGTTTTATTCTTAAACGAATGCAGATGGAAAGGCTCAAGGCGATGGTGTCATTCTTTTTCTTTTTATTTTATTTTATTTTTTTTAGCCTAACTCATTTATCATTTGTTCGCATTTAATTGAAACAGTAGATATTCTATTGATTAACGACGCATGGCAACGACAAATTACAATTATGAAAACGTTTTTAGACAAAAAAAATCTGTCGTTGATTATTTATTTATTTGTTTATTTATTTGCAATTTGGGAGCTATTTTAAAATTTAAACAGATCCCCCCCCCCATCCCCCCCCATCCCCCGTTGTGAGCTCTTTGTGAACTTTAGATGACAGTGAGCAATGGTACAAACACTGGCTACTGATACCCCTGTGCGTGGCTTTGTAGTGAGACACTGTTCATTGATCGCGCTATAAGTACTTATAAATAATGAATACGCCTGTAATACATATAGCTTACCACTTCACTGCTACGCTAAATCAAATATTTCACAGTCATGCATTTGCTAAAGTTAACATATTCACAAATTCCGCGTCCTGCATGATCTACTTAAAATTTTGTGAAATTGTGAGATATAAAGGTTCAAATGAAGCCATAATCTAGCAGCTGCTAAAGTAAAATCAAGAATTAAAAATAAGATATTATTTATGTCTGTTGACTGCAATCGATTACCTGTTGATCAACCCTTTTTAGGCACAAATGCGTTTCTCATTTAACAGTAAACAGGGTTTCTAAAAGCATCGTAAAGGTAGAGAGAGAGAGAGAGAGAGAGAGAGCGCGAGCGTGCGTGCTCGGTGTGATGCTCGCTCCACCATATGAAGATGACTTGCGGTGCTTTTGGAAATCTCAGTCCATATTATTAGGATGGGTCTCGGCTAAACTCTCCTAGTTTATCCAATCAAATAAGTGAACAAGGTAACATGCAGGCTTCTGTCAAATAGCCCACCGCTCACACATCCACGCGCGCACAAACACACGCGCGTCCCCTTACGCGTGATAGACTAAAAGATCACGTGGTGAACCTTAAAAACGTCTCGGGCCTCTATGACAGCAGCGTCCGTCGTTTCCATTGGTCCCGGAGGCGGACACTTAATGTAAATACGCCGGCGCTAAGTGGGAGTGCCTCGCCATTAGTTTAGCTGTCAGTTGATCTCCGGCGCGCGCGATCTACACTACTTTATGTGATAAAGGCGCGCGCCGGCACGCGGACACTGTGCGCGGACTGCAGCATGCAGAGCCACGCGCTCTAAACCCGCACAGAGCGACTCCACACAGCCGATCACATGCAGCCGGATTCCCAGACTCTAACCAAAACAAGAAGGAAACCACCGAAGAGAGTGACAAAAAAATTGTAAATAAATAAATAAACACATTTCTTAGAGGAGGTTGCTGGCGAGATCTCGACATACAAGACTCAGAGCTTCTTTTCTCTTCAAATAAGGTAAGCCTTAATCATAATCTTCATAATCACATAATTTTATTCTAGTTCGCGTCATATTTCCCCAATTTCCTCGTTAAGATCAATTGATTTATTTAGATGGTTTATTTCTTTTTCAATGCGGTTGTTTTATAGCCCAGTGATAGAAAGCCTAAATGCATTCACGTTGAAACTTGACAGGGAAATAAACGTCAAAGTTTTTTTTTGTTGTTTTTTTTGTTTTGTTTTTTTAAAGAGATATTTTACAGTCTGGATCCAAAAATTGCTGATTTTGAAAAGTATCTTATTGCTGCGAATTTTCGCCGAGCCCTAGCATAATATTAATAACAGCAATAAAACCAGCACAGAAGTTCTCATACTTTTGTGAAGCTCTTTTGCATGGCTCAGAGTATTTTCTAATCTTCCGTGTACTGACGCAGTTGCTCACCTTAGATCAAAATACATTATTCTCACAGTAGCTACATGCTAAAACTACCTTCCAATAGCCAATACAAAAACGACAAAACTATTTTCTTTTTTTATACATAAAAAAACTATAAGAGAACGAATGCAATTTTAATACAGCACAAAGAGTTCATTAAGACTAATTAAGAGGATAATCTCAGTATAAAGATCTTCACCCATATTCTTTTCATTTGAATTAATGAAGCCTAGAAAAGTGCTCATGTGCTGCTGATGAGCCTTGAATATCCCACATAAGTTAACTTGCATAGGTAACGAAAATGTCATAATGTTATGTGCTTAAAAAAAATGTTGCTGTATTTTACTGCAGTATTTTATTTTATCTTTATATTTGTCTATGTATGTATTTTATAATTAGAAGCCAAGTTTCGTCTACGTATTCACTTTTATGTTTTTGTGTCCGTGGCCCTTAAAACTACCCCATGCCTATTAGGCCTATTATTATTATTATTATTATTATTATTATTATTATTATTATTATTATTATTGTAGTAGTAGTAGTAGTAATCGTAATTGTTTCATTTTCATCGTTTGAACAGATATTTGATCTTGAGTCTGCTGTAGATTTAAGGCGGAATGTGTTTCCTCTGTTTTATATATATATATATATATATATAAAATTATTATTATTATTATTTTCTTTTTTTCTAGCTTAATTTTTTAAGCCTTTTATATTAGCCTTTTATGTTTCAAACCTTGCCCTTTTGTAACAAGTGTTTGGTGTCCGCAGATTTCCAGGAATGGAATCTATATCGAGCCAGCTATCAGCCGGAAGAGATTCCACTTGTTCACCAAACTCGAAGCAGGAGTTGCAGTCCTACACCGGCCCCACACTCAAACCCAACCAAGTCAGCGAGACCTCTCTGTACGGAATACCCATCGTCTCCTTGGTCATAGATGGCCAAGAACGACTGTGTCTGGCCCAGATTTCCAACACCCTCTTGAAGAACTATAGCTATAACGAAATCCACAACCGGCGCGTGGCTTTGGGCATCACCTGTGTGCAGTGCACCCCAGTTCAGCTGGAGATCCTGAGGCGCGCAGGCGCTATGCCCATCTCCTCACGGCGCTGCGGAATGATCACCAAGCGTGAAGCAGAGCGCCTCTGCAAATCATTCCTCGGCGAACACAACCCGCCCAAACTGCCCGAAAATTTCGCTTTTGACGTGTCACACGAGTGCGCGTGGGGCTGCCGTGGCAGCTTTATACCGGCCCGGTATAACAGCTCGAGAGCGAAATGCATAAAGTGCTCGTTCTGTAACATGTATTTTTCACCAAACAAATTCATATTTCATTCTCATCGCACGCCCGAGTCCAAATACACGCAACCCGACGCGGCAAACTTCAACTCGTGGAGACGGCACCTAAAGCTGACGGACAAAAACTCTTCGGAAGACGTGATCCACGCTTGGGAGGACGTGAAGGCCATGTTTAACGGAGGCAGCCGGAAGAGGACACTGCCTGGACATGGGTCTGAGAGTTCATCCCCACTGAAATCACAAGGCCCCGTGAGTCGAGCCCAGGGTAGTTCATCTGAGGTGCCCCATAAAACCCTTCGCTGTGAAGACGACAGAGCCACTATGCCCATACCGAGTGGCATCCGCAGTTACCCTGTGATCCCGGTACCTAGCAAGAGTTTTGGGATGCTGCAGAAGATTCCGCCACCCCTCTTCCCCCATCCATACGGCTTCCAGGCATTTGGACTGTGTCAAAAGAAAGACGACGGCGTGGTAGGGGATCAGAACAAAACTAACTTGCCTGGTGTATTCTGGCCAGGCGCGAAGGACAGCGCTTACCCTTCGTTTCCCATGTTTTGGCCAACGGCAAGTGGCCTGCCCATGGCTCCTTACCACCACGCGCCACCGAAACCGCCACCCGAGGTCCTTTGCGCACGGCAGCACGAGTTCGATGCGTCGGAGCCGATTGAGAGGAGCGCCAGCACGCCCAAAGACAACCTGATGGAGAACGAGCGTTGCTCCAGCACGCAGTCCAGCCGCAACGACGAGGACAAATCCGGTGATGAGACCAGACCCACGGAAAGCATGCCAAGAAAACCGAGCTATGTATCGGCCTTCAGGCCTGTCGTTAAAGACACAGAGAGTATAGCAAAGCTGTACGGCAACAGAGGCCCGTATTCGGGAACCAGGCCCGGTTACCTTTCACCTGACTTCCTGAGCGAAAGTTCGAGTTACCGGTCGGGCTCTCCGGACGTGGACGACAGCGCGGAGGACCCGGATGTGGACGTGGAGTCACACAAAGTACAGGAAGATGAAGAATGCCTTCAACTTTCAGTGGACGACCACCACAGCCCACCAGCTCTGTCTTCTCACGTGCAAGGCGATGGAGGGAAAGGTCAAGGAGAGGAAAACAGCCGCACGGTCGCAATGAGTGATCCACACACTACACACTCAAGTGAGACAGAGAAGCAGAACAAACCGCTGCTGGAGAGCAACAAACCCACAACGCGCTATGAAGTGAGTATCAGCCACTGCCTGATCCACAAGCATCTCAACACTTGACCACAAAACCCTCCAAAAATTCATTTGTGTCCGTCTGCACTTATGTAAACACTATAGCAGATCATTTGGCTTTTTTTTCTGCATGAAGCGTATACTAGTTCAAAGTTCATTCAAAAGTCGTTGTAAATGTAAATATTAGGCTAATTCTGTATATTTGACAGTGCAAGTCTATCCATGATACCTCAGCTTTACATTTATATTTAA
Organism: Ictalurus furcatus; assembly: GCF_023375685.1. Classification (NCBI taxonomy): domain Eukaryota; kingdom Metazoa; phylum Chordata; class Actinopteri; order Siluriformes; family Ictaluridae; genus Ictalurus; species Ictalurus furcatus. The sequence goes on from NC_071258.1 coordinate 13,515,963, forward strand.
CGCTTATTGTAATGTTAATACGAGGAGAATTGTAATTGCTTCTCAATTTGCAAATGAATTCTAGTCACTTTGGTGAGTTGTCATGATTATTGTTCTTCCATTGTGGATCTTTAATTTGCTCCAAATAGGCCTAGCGCTTATGCAGATTGGGTTTACCATTGTACATTTATTAAAATAGTCTGCTTTTTTTGCAGTCTCAAGAGGGACGCAAGAAAGAGTGAAATGGAAGATAATTGCCACTAATTGCCTGGTTAATTGTTACAGGTGTATACACATGAAAGGATGGCGCCCCTGTATCAGATGAGTGCGCCATGTTTCGGCTCGACAGCCACTTATCAGCGCGAGTCCAGCGGTAAGCTCCACTTTCAGCGTGGCTCATCTCGTCAACGCGTCCTGTACAGTCTCTCACGCTGTACTGAGCTATTTGAATCTACTTTTAACATTTATTTCCCTCAGTTAAAGATGCGCACGAGGAGGAGCCGTCATCCACAGTAGAGGAAATAACGGCACCGAAATCAGTGCACGAGCACAGCAGCGCTCCTGAAGGAGGCCCGAGGGAACCCGGAGGTGAGATTAAGGTTTCGGGTCCGCATGGAGGGGAAAATAACTGAATGTTAAACCATTAAATGTCAAAGATTAGTGTTGATATAATAATAATAATCATCATCATAATAATAAACATTCCAAATATGTTATTTTCTCTGTGTCCAGATATGCGCAGTGAAACAGGCAGAGTGTCACTGATTGAAAAAAACATCGAAACCATGGCGAAAGGTAGGCCTATAATAATAATAATAATAATAATAATAATAATAATTTTGTACGTGGTCCCTAATTGAAATGTGTTTTAAAATTTCATTATCTTTACTGACCCAGTGACCAGTCAGAATCAGGGACATATTTTATTTCATATATAAATTATAAATGTTATCTAGCCTACTAGCAACAACCTGATCATTGTACCAGACAATTTTTATGTTTAAAAAAAAATCCAGTGTATATAATAATATTGTACATTAGTGTGTGTGTGTGTGTGTGTGTGTGTGTGTGTGTGTGTGTGTGTACATTTGTGTTCAATTTTAGAAATTTGTAAACATGAATATTATGGCAAAATTTTACAGACTAAAAATTCAGGCACTATAGACAGGAATAGCTTGATTCATTCATGGAGCTTAATGGGCAAGTCTGAATATTGTACTAAAATGTATGGATAGCCTACTTATTTAACAATTTTTAAAACCTATTTTTAAAAATGCCATTTTATTAATTTTTCATATGAAGTTTGGTACTTATTTATTTTCCCATGGTCATTTCACTTCAAAGACTTTACAAACAGCTCTTAAATAAGTATCTTCAGATGATGAGTGCTGGTGAAATAGCTTTTAAACATTTTCCTTTAACAGAAGAGCTACAAAAACAGCTAGTGGAACAAGTGGAGCTGAGAAAGAAGCTGGAAAGGGAATTCCAAAGTCTGAAAGGTATTTTCCCACAGGCATATAATGTCATTTTTATGACGCAATGCTTTTCTCTTGCTTTTCCCTCCTTTTATAAGTCTCAGTTGTTTCTCCTCATGTTCAGACTGTTTCTGCTCTTTCAACAAGAGACACACTGTAGTACGATTAGATTTTTCTCTAATTATGAATTCCCATTTAGCCAACGATAATATTGTTCATTTCTGTAATATAATGATCACTTCCTATAGACAACTTTCAAGACCAAATGAAAAGGGAGCTGTCGTACCGAGAAGAGATGGTCCAGCAACTGCAGATTGTTCGAGGTGAGGTCCGAATTCCCAAAAAAATATTTTAATGCACAAAATTTCCCCCAAAATATTTAACTGCACATGCACAAAAGTGACAAAGACCTATTAATAAAACTGTATTAATACACAAAAATTATTAATTTCTTTCATTCTTCTTTTCCAGTTTTTGTCATGTAGGCTGGATTTTTTTTATACTGTAAACAACAACAGCTATTCAAATCCAAATCCAATGTTTTGCAAATAAAATCCAAGTTCATTTGGTCAAGTTTACTTAAATGTTTAATTGATTAATTGAATAATAATTGATTCATTACTTTTCCTTATTATATTTAATGTGTATTTACTACAGCACAAGGAATTGAGAGGAATTCAGATGTGTAATCTTAGGGGTGACTTTGTTCCTGATTATCATGTTTTGAATATCCTCCATTTTAGTGTTTAAATAAGAAGGCATTATGGTTTTTTTTTCTTTATTTATTTCAGTTTGTTTAGTATTACAGTGAGGAAGGTATCCAATATGAGGAAAATTCCTAGGTTATGAGTTCTTTTGCTGACCTGTCTCAGTATCAAAAGACTATAAATCTGACTAGCTGAATCTGGAGATGAGTAGATGAGGTAGGATAATTGGCCTTTCATATCTGAGTCATTCTTTGTCTCTCCTGCTCAGACACATTGTGCAGCGAGTTGGACCATGAAAGAAAGTCTCGTTATGCTATTCAACAGAAGTTAAAAGGTAATCAATGATTCTAGCAAGGTAAATAATAAAACCCAAGCTAGGCATACAGAAAATGTCCTGCTTAAGGAAGTGCTTTCGTACAGTTTCTCTACTGTTGCAGACATTTGAACTCGGATCACAGACTTATATTTAGCTTGGAACATTTTGCTTGCATCATATCACAAGATTTTATGAGGAGTGTATTGCTTTATGGTCTACATCCCCTTTGACCCTCTCTCCACTCTCCGTCTCTTACACACGTGCACACGCACACACATACACACGCACACACGCACACACACACACACACACACACACACTGATTGATCTTCATAGACCTTGTTGTTTTAAGCGATCCACACCCTTTTTTCCCAGAAGCTCACGACGCACTCCATCATTTCTCGTGTAAGATGCTGACCCCACGTCATTGCTCTGGGACCTGTACATTCAAGCCTCCTCTACTACCACCGTGATGCCTTCAGCTTGTCCTTCACAAATAAGACTGCCTGAGACAGAGACATTGATATACCAATAAAAACAACATTCACAACCAACAGAATTCCTCAGTTATTGGCCTGCGATGAGCAAATGTGTATGGTAGTATCCTAGTTCTCAAACTGTAATTATTACTAAATAAAAAAAGGCTTATTGTATGGACTGTATCATTTATATAAAATCTAGCTCAATAAGAAACTCTGACACGTTTCACTGAAAACAATATCATCTGTTAAGAAAAAAATTGTAATAGGTGGCTTTGTGCAATGCATATATTATGTAATATATTTTATTTATTGTGATACTCTTTCTGTTGGTGAAATGTTAGGGCACTTTCTTACGTTAGATCCTACACTAATTTATTAATGTATTTTTAACAGTTTTATTTAATCCATGTTGTTCATCAATGTTGTTTGTTCTCATGTGTAAACAATGTAAAATTGATGTAAAGCACTTTAAATAGACAGCACTGACGGCAAAACTGATGACTGAAATGTGTATTAAACTATCTTGTTAAACTATATTGTATAACTGTTGTCTTATTACTCACTGTGAGAATTGTAGCTAGCAATCTTGTAGCAAGAAATGTGTGCTACAGGGCATATTTCAATAGTATGAAAAGGCAAATGAAACATTTTAAGACATGGACATATACATAGAAGGCAAATTTTGATTGGACTACATTCACACACACACAGTTGCAATCAAAATTATTCAACCTCCATTGCAAATCAGGTTTATTGTCAAAATTTACTTTCAGCTGTTTGCAATGAACAAATCAAACAAAAGCAATTGAAATAGTTCAACACAATGAATGCTTCAAGTGGTTTCCACAAATTCAACTGAAAATGCAACTTATAATGACTTTTCCACTTTCAAAATTATTCAACCCCTTCATGCTTGGAATCATTGTCCTGTTGGAAGGTCCAATGACGCCCAAGCTTCAGCTTCCTCACAGATGGCATGATGTTTTCTCCTAGGATTTCCTGATACTTAAATGAATCCATCTTGCCTTCCACATGCTGCAGGTTTCCAGTGCCAGAGGATGCAAAGCAGCCCCAGAGCATCACCGAGCCACCACCATGCTTGACTGTGGACAGAGTGTTCTTTCCTCATTCTTCTTCCTCCAGACATACCGCTGATCCATCGTGCTGAAAAGTTCCAGTTTTGTTTCATCGCTCCACAGAACAAAATCCCAAAACTTCTGTGGCTTATTTATATGATTTTGAACTGACCTTTCTTGTGTTTTTGGGTCAGTAGTGATGTAAGTCTTGGAGTTCTGGCATGGAAATCTTCTGCGTTTAGTATATGCGCCTTACTGTGCTCACTGAAACCTCAGTGACTGTTGACACCAAGTCTCACTGCAGGTCTTCTGCGGTCACTCGAGGGTTTTTCACAACCTACCTTCTCAGAAGTCTGGTTGCAGTCATTGATAGCTCCTTTTTCTGCCCCGTCCAGGTATTTCATACATTTTCTACCCCTAGCCAGTTCAGGTATTTCATATGTTCCAGCTCAAGCACACCTGGTGCAACTAATGAAGCCCTTGATTAGTTGCATCAGGTGTGCTTGAGACAACACCTGTTTAGCATATTTGTGATGTTGTGAGGGATTCTATTCAGGGGGTTGAATAATTTGGAAACTGAAGGTCATTATAACCTGCATTTTTAGTTGAATTTGGGGAAACCACTTGAGGCATTCGTTGTGTTGAACTATTTCAATTGCTTTTGTTTGATTTGTTCATTGCAAACAGCTGAAAGTCTGTAAATTTTGACAATAAACCTGATTTGCAATGGGGGTTGAATAATTTTGATTGCAACTGTACACACATTTTCAGATATTAAAAATTATCGGGTAATAATACATATGGACAATAACCAGTTATGCTCCACAGCCCAAATCATGGGAAAATAATAGTGCTTTTCAATGAAAAAGTATTGCATATATGATGGTCAGATGACTGCATAAAAGCACTACAGCAGAAATCTAATGCATTGAAAGATTCCAGTGCACAATATCACACCCTCCTTCATACTCAGTAGGTTCATCTATTCTGAATTTATCAACATGCAAATACACTAGTGGTCTATATGATAATGCTGTGTCTATATATTGAGGATGTGCAAGGCACAACAGAATTAGTAGATACTAATTGTTATACACTCATTAAACTTACACTGAATGTACTTACATATTACTAAATATATTAGCTTCATATTACTAAATATACTAGCTTCAGTTCTCTTTCTTGCTATATCTGTGTTATTGCACAGGCAATGATCTAGGGACACATAACAGAAGACTAACATGCCTTCCACCCCTTAGTCTGTTTAACAGAGCAGTACAAAAGTAAATATAATTCTCAAGTGATCCTGATGTTCGTATGTAATTCAATTTATGTCTTTCTAACTTATCTGTGCATTTATCTGATTCGGAACAATCATTAATATTCATTTTATTAGCTAAACAAAGAGGATTAATTCGATCTTAAACCTTCAGCATATGAGTTTTCAACCTAGAAAATAGTGATGAAACGTTTGTAATACTTGGTCTTATAGCGCCATCTAATGGACACTCTTTTCCAAACTACATATAATAATACTCAATGCAATGAATGAGTGAAACTAACGCTAGACTAGTTATAGTAAGAAAAAGAGTCCAAATTAAGCTGCTTGGAGTAAGCGTTACAGAGCCATGGTTGTCAAAGTGACAACCCGATGTGTCTGTGATAAAAAGAAAAGGTTATATACAATTTTATATAAAATCTGGAAGTACTGTTAATATGATACAGTGTTTCAGATCTACATGTGAATAAAAAGCTCCAATGGCTTGAATAATTTAATATGCTATAAAATTAAATCTGTACTGTGATCATAAGGAGTTCCTTGGAAATTATTTTACTCTGGAAGGGAAATCTGGCTGCAAAAAAGATTGAGAACCCCTGCTCTAAATACTATTTACAATACATTTCAAACTACACAGTTTCCAGGGTTGGCTCAAATAAGAGTTAAACAGTGAATACTTGCCATAATAATAGTTACACACAAATATAACAAAAATATACATATGATGTACCTTTATTTTTATTTTTTAGCTTTGTGATGTCAGTTCATTACAGACCATGGCATGGATGTTCCTTTCAGTTAAGCATACAGGACTTTGATTTGTTATAAGCTGAAAGGGTACTCATGAAATGAAAAAACAAACAAACAAACAAACAAAAAAAAATCGAACAAGACAAGCATGTTTCCACTGTTTTGACTGAATCCAGTTTTTGGGTTCAAAGCAATGTTGAACCACAAGATTGTGTGAAAAACTGAGTAATGAGACTTATTTATTTATTTATTTATTTATTTATAAACCCATTAGCCTATATTAGACTTACATGCATTCGTTCTATACTTCCTATAATAAAATGAATAATAAATATTGTAAATGCTGAGTAATATTGTGTTGCATATAACAGTTGCCAATGCAGTTTTCAGCTCTTTTTCATACCCTGTAGAACCTTTTAGCAATGAAGTTAGCTCTATCATTTAAAAGACACAATATCTAGAGGGCTATTGCAGCAACTGGCAAGAAAGTAGTGCGTCTTGTTTGCAAGTGATTTCCAAAATCAGATGAGTGTGATAAGGCTGAAAGTGCATGTCACTACTAGAATGATTTTAAGTTTTAATATAATTACAAACTACCTGAAATCCCTGCTGAATAATCCAGCTCAGTCTGGCAGTTACCAGCTAGTAGACTAGTAATAGCCCAGATGAAAAACAAAACAAACAAACAAACAAACAAAAAACTATAGACACCATCACAGAAATTCTAATCATTTCCACTACAAATACATTACAATCACAAACCATCAGCTACCCATTAAAATCATTAGCATTAATAGTCCTTAATGATATCCACTATACATAACATGCCACCAATAGAAGGACAGAAGACAACAAATTACCAGCAGACACCCACAGGTACCATTACAGTTTCCATTAAAAACAATACAATTCCTATTATAACCATTAAAACCATTACAAATGTTATTGTTTTTTTCCCCACCATGGAGTTGGGAAGTTATTACTGACAGAATTGATTAATAATCGTTTGTGAGGTTTCTAATCGCTTTACTATTATATTATTTTCTTAATATTATATTATCTACAATGTAGTATTAGTAGTGGTCATGTCATACTCCAGACTCCTTCATTTCAGCATTCATAGCAGCTTGAACGTTGGCAGCAACTAGCTGTTTCTTCAACAGGGATTATGGTGTTTTTCATTTGGTGTTTCTCTTATTACGTTCTTCGCATCCTCTATTTAATTGGGTGTTTCTCGTATTACTGCACTCCGTTAAATGATCCAGTCTCGTTAGTTCGGCTGCACAGATCTGGCCTATCTGAATACTGATGGTTCGTTTGAAAAACTGGGCGCTAATTTTGAATCGGAGGAACGTTATTAGAAACGCGGCTCGCTCACGTGCCGAGGGCCTACCGCGCATGCGCCAGAGAAACAAGATGGCGGAGAGTGCGGAATTGAAGGTAAAGCGTAGCCAAAAATTTTCTATTGATATCATCTCTAATTGAGGTATTCTTGACTGCTTAGTAGTGTTTGGGTGTATTTTGTTTATATGAGGCGGTGTGCCAAATGTGTCTTAAGCGGTCTAGCTACATCGGCGGCTTTGATGCAGGATGGAGGTACGTTGTTATTGTTGTGATGTTCAGACTTGGTTTTGTCAACTGGGCTGGCTGAAAGCTAACGGAGCTAGTTAGTCCTGTCTGAGCTAGCTAGCTAACAGCTTCCTCTTCAGCTTGCATTAGCGAAACTGGTTGATGGTTAGTTACTTGAATGCTGAAACTCAGCTGAAACATTGCTATACACTTGGCATGTGTTGTAGATTTATCATAAATAATTTTATTGTATATATTGGTCCGCGACGCTGCAGTATCGTTATTGAAACAGTGTGTGGTAATAAGCAGCAGGCTGTAGCTAGCTTAGCTGGTTTAGCTTGGTTACTCGCGCCGCCTGTGTGCGTAGGCTCTGTGGGTCTGCGAGCCGGCTAGCCACTTGTACATTATTAGCTATGTCTGTAGCTCGAAAGGATGGATTAAAGCTAACCACTGGGCTAAAATGTTAAAATATTACAAATTTAGAGAAAACACAAACGCTGAATGTTTTTCCCCCCTTCATGAGTGAACTAGAATACGCGAATGACACTGGACGCGTATTAATGTGGTTCCTGCTGTGATGGATCTAATGCTAATGAAGTGGGCAGCTAGCATTAGCTATCTGGGCTAGCAGCTGTATGTGAAAGTGCTGTGAAAACAAATACTCGCATATATAATGTTTAAACATGTATCTACCTCAAAACAAATCTGTGTTTTTGAACGATGGGATTAAATGTGTTGTGGAAATACGCGTTATTTGCGCCTGTGGTTTGCGGTTAGATTTGAGCTCAGCTTGCTTGGAATATTTTGGTTAAGAAATACTTGAGGGGTTTGGTCTGAACAATTTTATTTTATATCAAAATTTTGAAGGATATTGTACCATGCTTGAAGCGTTTAATTAGCTATAATAACTTTAAAAAAAAAAATCTGTGAGAATAATTTAACCTTCAGTTGGACATGTTGAGCTGCTTATGGTGTGATAGTAAAGGTGATGTGAAGTGCTTGAAAGCATCACATTGAAAGATTATTACTCTAATGCATTATCATTATATACATCGTGAGTTTTACAGTGAAATTTAATTGTTCAATGTTCGATGAATACCAGTGCAACATACTTTTGAAGTATGTTACATTGGACGTAATTGAGAAGTTATTGCTTTATTATCTTTACTCACCCACATGTTGCACACTCTAAATGTCATTAATGCATTATCAGACTCGTGTTTTATTTCTCTTTTTGGACTTTTAATTAGATCTGAAAATTATATCTAATTAGAAAATTCCATCTGCCTGAGATTTTTCAGATCAGTTTTAAAGTGCTGGGGAGGAGGGGATTGTCTGACTGGATGAGAGTATAGGCATTGGTTTAAAGGTGACTTCATATTAAATTCTTATGTGTTTTCTAGAGATATTATATTCATATTCAGGATTGATCTAAAAGTTTCAATTTCACATGGAAGATTGAGAAACTATTTTGATCTCAGTGGTACTGACCTGTTACAAAATATTTACCCTTTTGTCCTGTTAGTTTCAGTTGTTTATAGTAAAGTTTTTCTTTTTTTATTTAAATAAATAAAAAACAAATCCAGATTGCCTTTAGCCATAGACACACATCTGTTGGTGACATAATGTACATTTCTTCAGTAAGAGAATGAGAGACCTCAGGATTGTGACTTTATGAGCAGGGACACAGGAAGTATGGAGCAGTACGATTAAAAGTTCAAATTACAGTGTAGTTTAAAGTGAACAGTACACGATGTCCAGCATGATGGCTTATTTTATTGTTCTTAAATAGGACACAAGTGTTTTTACAGGACTCTGTATTCTGTAGCAGAATATTGCTGTAAAAGCACCGCTCCAAACAAACCATATCCGGTTACACAATCAATAAGTGACTTGTTGTGTATTTTCCGACCGAGCTGCTTTTCATGTTTATTTTGTTTTTATACCCTGAGTGGCCATAACATTGAAGCCCACTGAGAGATGAAGTGAATAACATTGATGATGTTACACTGGCATCTGTCAAGGGGTGGGGTATATTAGACAGCAAGTGAACAGTCAGTTCTTGAAGTTGATGTGTTGGACACAGAAAAAAACGGGGAGTGATTTTGACAAGGGCCAGATCGTGACGGCAAGACGACTGGGACAGAGCATTTCCAAAACAGCAGGTCTTGTATGCAGTGGTGAGTACCTACCAAAAGTACTCCAAGGAAGGACAATCAGTGAAGCGATGCCCAAGGCTCTTTGATGCGTGTGGGGAGTAAAGGCTAGCCCGTCTGGTCCGATCCCACAGAAGAGCTACAAATCGCTGAAAATGTTCATGCTGGCTATAGCCACAGACCGGTCAGAGCACCCATGCTGACCCCGTCCATCGCCGAAAGCACCTACAATGGGCATGTGAGCATTAGAACTGGCCATAGAGCAATGGAAGAAGGTGGCCTGGCCTGACGAATTACGTTTACTTTTACATCATGTGGATGGCCGGGTGCGTGTGCGTCGCTTACTTGGGGAAGAGATGGCAATATGATGCACTATGGGAAGAAGGCAAGTCAGAGGAAGCAGTGTGATGCTCTGGGCAGTGCTCTGCTGGGAAACCTCGGGTCCCGGAATTCACGTGGATGTTACTATCGCCACTTTTCCACTACATGGCACGGCTTGACTAGACTTGACTCGCTTTACTTTTCTGAGCTTGCTTTTCCACTGCAGTTTAGTGCACTTGCCTTCACTTAGGAATATTGTTGTATTATCGAAGCCCTGTACAAATACATGCTCAGGCCGTATTCCAAATGCCTTTCCTATTCACTGAACATGGACCCTATTAAGGATGTAAAATAACAGCATTCTAGACCCTGTGTAGTGCTCGATATGACTAAGTTAGATTCAGCCATGACAGGAGTGACTTCGATAAACACCTGTTTGGAAATCAGTAACACGCGAGATGTAAAAATCTAAGACAAACCTTTGTTGTAATTTTATCTGTAATGAGAGAAATGATACATAGATTTCAATTAATAGAATATTACCATACACAAAGTATGTATTAAATGACACATTTATTCAGGCACAATACAGAACCACTCTGTAATGAGAATTCCCTTCGCCCTCAGTGCATGGCTCACATTTAGTATCGGCTCGGCTCGCTTGGAACCTCGACCGAGGTGGTACTAAAAAAAATACCAGGTACTATCCTCAGTGGGAAGTTCCCAAAAAGCAAGCAGAGTCGAGTTGAGTCGTGGAAAAGTGCCATTAGGTACCACCTACCTAAACATTGTTGCAGACCAAGTACACCCCTTCATGGCAGCATTATCCCTAATGGCAGTGGCCTCTTACAGCAGGATAATATGCCCTGCCACACTGCAGAAATTGTTCATGAATGGTTTGAGGAACTTGACAGTTCAAGAGTGTTGAACTGTTCAGGTGTTGACTTGGTCTCCAAATTCCCCAGATCTCAATCCGATGGAGCATCTGTGGGATGTGTTGGACAGACAAATCCGAACCATGGAGGTGCCAGATACCACATCATACCTTCAAAGGTCTTGTGGAGTCCATGCCTTTACGGGTCAGAGCTGTTTTGGTGGCACAAGGAGGGCCTTCACAATGCTAGGCAGGTGCTTTTAATGTCATGGCTGATTGGTATACAGGTGCATCTCAAAAAATTTGAATATGATAGAAAAGTTCATTTTATTCTAATATTTTGAGGTACTGGATTTTTGCTTTCCATGAGTTGTAAGCTGTAATAATCAAGACTTAAACAAAAAAAAAATCACTTTGTTTAATGAATCTAGAATATATGAAAGTACCACTTTTTGGATTCAATTACGGGAAAAAAATGAACTTTTCCATGATATAAAATTTTTTTTTGGAGATGCACCTGTAGATCTCAGCATGTTCTAATAATGAGCAAAGAGTAGGGCTGCACGATCATGGCCAAAATGATAATCCTCATTATTTATCACGATTATCAATTGATTTTAGTGACAACATATTTTTATTGTACTTTCACATTTATTAAGTTTTCTCTTGCCACAATATAACACACAAGTAGGCATGAGAAAACTTGAGCTGGTCAATTATGACAGAATTTAGGAACATAGTGTGAACCATGACAAATAAATTTACCTTCTGATAAACTAAATTTAATATTTTCAGTTAATTTTACAGACTGTATGCAAAAAAACAACCGTTAACCTGTTCCACCTTGTAAACCGATACAATAAACATCAATGTTCAGTGTTTGAAGTCTGCTCCTCTTAAATATATTAAAGCTACACTGTTAGCCATTTTCCGCTGTCATGGTTCTGGGCTGGAGTCAGTTCTCGATCCGCGCTGTGTATATTGTGTATATATCTGAATAATCTCATATAGGATGTGATTGGGCGAGTTCATTTACCCATCAGGTGGGAAGTGCTTTAGTTTAATGGTGTTCATTAGGGATGCACCGATCAGGATTTTTACAGCCGAAACCGATCCAGATACCAATCTTTTTTGTTTAAGCTTTAATCAGGAGGTCTGTCATAAACAGTTAAATGTAAGATCTTTGCTCATGGTAACTGTTAATTGAGTTAAAATAATAGCAGATACTGTTGAGATACTGTTGGTTAATTGATAAATAAACAAGCATAAAATATTTATTTTTAAATATCTTTAACAATAAATAGTCCTAATTTCAAAAGTAGACTAACACCAAAATAATCCATATTAGGAAAAAGGTTATTAGCTTTCTAAGGAAATGGCTTACTAAGCTTAATGGCAAATTGATATTAAATGAAACCCATAGTAATTAAACATTTTCATTTTTCATTTTATTTATATTTAATGAAGTTATTATAATAGCAGTTTTTTTTATATTAAATGATTTATTTATAACTAAGCACATTTTATGTCTTTGCATTTTAGTAGTTTTATTTTTGTTTATCAGTTTTAGATCGGTTCCCCAGTACAGTGTTGGCATGTCTGCTGATAATATTGTGTTTTGGAGGGATTAAATCAAAGCATGGAAACTGGAGTTGACTTTTCTAGTGATATCTGGCAACCGTGAGTTTAAATGAAGTGAATTAGAGTTAGTGAAGGAGAGCAGCAGTGTACTGTATGTTAACAGACTGAACAGTTGCTACTCTTGTTTATGATTGGTGAGGAATTATTTAATAAATAAGTTTGAATTAACCCCACCTTGTAGCGTTAGCATTATTATTAATTTACTCCGCTTGAAGTCACTGTGTCTACACGAGCAGGTGCAAGTTTGGGAATTTTGCGGGATCGATAAAAGATGGTGGTTTGTGAGATCGGGAAGTTGAGAGAAGCAGATGATGTACAGTGTTACTCTTGTCATCATAATGGCTTCTTTGCAGTATTTCCACACTTGTTCGGTTGACCGAGGTGAAAGGCTATGTGAAAGTAACTGTTGTGCGGTGTAGATGCATTTTGGAGTTGTAGTTTTTATCCCGATTGTATTATACAACTTCGAACAGGTCACTCGCACCGGTGCGAATAAACATTTATTCACAGTCGCACAAAATACTTTTCAGTCACAAATCCGAGTTAAATGGTTGCACTGTAGAGCCCTGAGTTTATCTGCAAAGTTTTTACCTGTTCGGCGTGATGAGGTTTAATGTCCAACAACCTCTGTAGTGCCATTTAACAACATGTTAGTGTCATGAATTCCCCTCGTGCAAAGTACTGGAGCTCGAAGCAAAACTGGCAGCTCGAGCGCAAAAATGCTAACCCTATTTCGGGGTTTTGGCACTACAAAATGACGTCATCCCTGCGCCGCTCTATGGTGATTGGCTGTAAGTGTAGGAAGCGCTTGATTTGATCTGTGGCAGAGTTTTCTATTAGCGGAGGATGAACTTTAAACATTAATATCGCAGTCGATCACGTTCATTTAATCATGGGCAGTCAAAATCGTAATTGCAATCGATATTCGATTAATTGTGCAGCCCTAGCACAGAGTATTTACAAGTGATTAATCGCACTAAAAGTGCAGTAGCAGCAATATGGATGGTCAAGTCTAGATTCAGTGCAGCAGTGTAGTGTGCAGACTACAGTCATTAGTGTTTCCCTCCAATTCAAATACATTTTAACAATGTTTTTCTCTCTGTAATACTTTGTTACATAAATTTGATCACTGACTAATGAAGGAACTTCAGAGGTGAGAGTAAACAATCAGATACTGCAATAAAAAATTGTGTATTTGATCATTTTTCTGTTTTTTTTTTTTTTTTGCAGTGTTTTGGCTCTATCCCCTCACGGTCTTTATGGATAATATTTTAATGTTGTTTTCTTACATATAAGTAGGGCTGCAACTACCGATTTAATTTCATAATCGATTTATTTTAACCATTATTAAAACCATTTATTTAAACCATTATTTTATTGATTAATTGTATGGGGGGGGACTTTTTTAGTAACCCCCCCCCCTTTTTTTATGTTTATAAAATCCACAAATTAGTGTTACAAATACAAACCTGCCCCAAAAACGTAGTTCGAAGTCCAGATTTACTCCCGTAATTTCTCTGTCAGAGTGTACACTATCGGCATGTTCCCGCCCAAAGACAGCCATGAAGAAAGAAGGCGAGTCTTCAGAGAATTCAGGCGCCAAGTCGTGGAAACGCTGTGTGTTTCAGTGCGAAAGCAAAAACCCTTTGTTCAGCCTTACGAAAACGGACAAAATTAGGAATCGGTGGTTACTGTATTTATAACGCTGTTACTGAGCAGTACAACTCGAACGTTTGCTTTTACGGAGGACCGCTTCCTGAACCTGGGCGAGTACAAGGCAGGCTACACACAAAGGCTACTCCTGAAAAGCAGGGCGATTCCCACTTTGCTCGGACAATCTCGCGCTTCTGAATCAGAACCTGTAAGTTTGTTTAATTATTTTATAAAGTATCTGCTATTGACTGTTCAAATGCGGCGTTTTGTGTTGTGGCCCAGTTGTAGACCTCCGCTAACGTGCTAGCTAAAGTTTGCTAAGTTGCCTCAGTTTTATTTAGTGTGTGTTTGTATGTTGGTGGTCTGACAGAGATGTTGATTGTAGCTGCTGTTGTTGTTGTTCAATATGTACTTGTCTAATGTTAGCTAGATCGAACATGCACTGATCAACTTTATTTCATATTAAAGAACTCAAAACATTCTCCATGTACCTTAACAGGAAGTGAGGGCGCTCGCAAGTCACCGGCACATGAGATTTGGGTCTTGTCCCAGGGCTTCCTGGGTGTCGGATAATTGGAGTGTTGGAGTGTTCCCACGCCTGCGCAAATCAGTCCAGATTAATATTTTGACTGGCTCATCTCCTGTTTTATTGGGGAGAAAAAGACCCCTCTTGGCATATTTTTGTGTAACATTTGTGGCATGCCTTAATATAAAGTCTGGCAATGTAATATCGTCATAAAACAGTTATCACCAAATAATCTAATGGTCATATTATAATAGTCACTGAATATCACGGCAGTGTATTATTGTGTAGAGACGATTAAATTGTTATATTGCACAAGCCCAGTACTGACAAAATACTTTATTGACAAACTTATTCTTTTAAGAATTACTACTGGTATACCAGATCAGCCATCATACGGCTCACTACTAGAAGACAGTTTGATGTTGCTTTTGGTGATGATTATAAATTCTCATCACATAGTGACTGAATGCAATGTAGTACAATCGAAAATGGAGTAAATTGTAACCCTAACACCCCTTTATTATACAGCTTCATTCAGGATGCTGTTTTAACCTCATCCATGTGAATAATCTTCATGAAACATCATATTCCAAAGTATTGTCTATGCATCAACTGGATGAATTCCTTATTATTCACCATTACTGCAGAGCAACACACATGCTCATCAGATAAGATAAACTTTATTGATCCCGCACTGGGGAAATTCCCCTGATGAGGGCTGCAACCATTAACTGTCTGAGTAACCGATAATGTCCATTGAGAAAAATGATCAACGGTTTGCCAATTAAGGTTCATTCACACATGCTGCGACTTGTAGTGATGAAGTGATCAGAAACCAGTCACTTACAGCGAGAACAGGTGACTTCCGGTGACATGAGCAACAGCGACGAAGTCTAGAAAAGTTTAACTTTAGGCAAATGTGGAGCGACGTGGTGCAGCGACAACCAATGGGAGTGAAGACAGGAGAGTGCACATTACCTGTAGACTCCTGTGCTTGCTAGAAGAAGGAGCGAGGATCTGAGGCTGATCTGTGTGGCTCCAGCGCCTGGAAACGAGCAGTGCCATACCGGACACACCCAGGAATCATGGAGGCCACAGCTGAGATAAATTGACGCTTGCACTTTTGCTGCACATAGATGGCACACACTGCATCTCCTTCATCTCATAGGCTAAGATGTGTGTGTGTATATATACACTGTAGGCTTGCTGCTGTAGTCGGTGTTCCCGGTGATGCACAGTGTTCGGCCGCACACCGATTACATCACCACTGTCATTTTGCTTTTTTATTGTAATAAAAATCTTTTAGTTCAGTTAGAGAACGGATGCTACAATTAAAAACCAAATACGTCTGCTCAATTCAGCATGACCCGAATGAGTCAGAGTCGCAGCACGGATCAGCACGAGTCCGGTTTCATTTATCATGTAACGAGAGTGAGGCGAGCTGACTGTTTTGTTGTTGTTGTGTTTTTCATTAAGAATAATAATGATCCCACCATTCAAGCAATTGCTGCCCCTGAATTTCCGCAAGAGTGACATGCGCATGGGCATTCATGAGCAAAGCGAAGGGAAAAGAGGAAAAAGTGCCAATGACATCCCGGTGATACCGGTATTACCCGTGATGTAACACATCGATTAACCCTGTCACATCCCTAATATAGTGGTGCATTTTATATACAAACCCTCACCTACTGGCGACTTCATAGTACAGCGACTGTCAACATCACTTTGTGTGAACATACCTTAAGAGTAATGTAAATGCTGATACTTCAGTCCCTGTCATTTGAAGAAATGCAAGTAGTACATTTGGTGAAACTGCAAAACATTTTAAAATGCAGCATTTGGACTTTTAACGTGGCATGTCATGCTTTAAAAACAACAAATCAAAAAGCGTTCATTAGTCACACATCTTAGTTTTTCCAAGTTGAAAGGCAAATTTCAGCAAATTAAAAAGCACAAAGTTCAAGGTATTTTTTCTTGTTTTTTGTAGGACATCTTGAGCTGTGAGCAAGTTCCTGTGTATAATTTGTCACAATCTCCATTCTGAGAAACCAAAGTTCTCTTATGCAAATATAAGCATACATATGCTCCGCCCAGAAGAAACACTTTGTACAACACATAGGAAAAGCCTTCCTGATTTATACTGGCTAGTACAGGGTTTTGTGGACTTCAATTTTGAAAGCATTTGCATATTTAATACCTGTAAAACCATTGACCAAATTATTCTGTCACTCTGAGAACATCTTGCATTAGAAAAGCAATAATCGATATTTGGGTTTAAAAAAAATATACATCCTCCTCCTCCTCCTCCCCCCTTCCCCCTTGACTTCAGGTCAAGTATGCATGTTGTGCCGGCTTGTTTTCTTGTAGAAAGGAAACTAACTTATGAACAATAACATCCCCTTAGAGGTGCTTGCTCCTGTGTAATTGTTTGTCATGCTGTTTCAGTATGTCAGAATGTTGTGACTCACAGTAACCACAAAAAAAACCCCATGCCGAATAAAGAAGTTTTAAATCAGGAACTGAATGTGTAAAGTCTGTAAACAGGTCCTATGTGTTCAAAATTTAGTGTGATCTGGGTTTCTGCATGAATAGATTTTAAATTATGATGTTCAAAATTCAGCATAGTAAACATCAACTAATGCAGCATTTACCGTATCATATGAATCATTAATTGGAAATAAATGGAAGGAGAAGGTGAACTGCCTATATTTAGTAGTCTAACTAGTGTAACCCGTTATTGGCAGTGAACTAATCTGGATGATTTGTATAGCTGCTGTTCGGTCCATTTGACGGATGTCTTTATCCATCCATTTCAGTTAGCACACGTTGTTTTGGGGTTTTCTTGTTTAAATGGCCCGTGCCACTACGTATCAATGGGGCTGGGGTCAGGACTCTTGATTTTGCTGAGCTGCGATAATGTCTTTTGAGTTTTAGGTCACAGGCGCCAGGTGGTAATCTGCAGTAGGGTTTTCGATAAAATCTGGAGTTCACTTGCCATTTAATGGTTGCAAGTCAACAAGGCAACAATGCAGCACTACACCAGTTGTGCCAACAATCTATGGTGTAGCCATAGCATTTACAACTTTTGATCTGTTTTTAAAGCAATTACAAATTAAGCGTTCAGACCAAACATGAATAAAGTTCACCTGGAGGAAAAGCTCATTCACTTGAAGGCAATGAACACAGGACATGAAACACATTTGTTTCAGGTAGTGATTACTTTCACTTCATGACAACTTTATGTAGGGGAGTCAGTAGAAAACAAGGAGGTGGGTCTGTGGTCTCTGGTTGGTAAAAGCGTGTGATGTCTTTCCTTAAACTGTAAGCCTGAGAAACTGCATCTAGTTAGAAGTTTTATTGTTTGTTTTTTTTCCCACCCACAAGCCAGCTCTCCCTTATCATATAATGACTACCAACCAGGGAGGGTGAAGGCTAATATGTGCTTCCTACGAGACACATGAAGCTAGCCCATGCACCTTTAGAAACTGCTAATTCTGTGTCACAGGGCATTAAACATGCTTGCAGGAAAGAGCTGTTTGCCCCATTCTGCATACATGAGCTCACAGACAGACACGGTGGTTTAATGTTGCTGTGACTGACAAGAGAGAGAGCGTGTGCCATCCCTCCCATCCAGGTCGCACAGCCAGTTTTGCTTTATAGACAGCTGCGGCATCATCTGGATGTGAACTCATAATCTGTTGACGACAGACCGAAGGCTTTTTTTCGATTGCACCACTCAGGAGCTTTGTGTGTTTCCATTTTATATGCACTTATTTTAGTTAGTTTGTGTGGTAATGATGGGTCTTTTTATTTTTTTTTAAAAAACAGTGATTCTATACATTGTAATGAAATGCTCTGGAGTAGCAGTTGAGTGCACACAAACTCCAATCTTAATTTATTTTGATGCTTTCCATGAGTGTAGTGCCTCTAGAAATACATGCAGACACGTACACCATGCAATTAGGGCTACATAAAAACCCAAAACAGTTGGGGATATTTATTATCAGTTAAAGTACGGTCACGCATACAGTGCCTTGCAGTGGCAAAGCGACGAGAGACCATTCATTTTCAATGAGAGCTGGTGACTCCACACATGCATTACAGCACAGACAAATTCTATTTCCTTCAGCTTGTAAGAGAGTTGGGGCCAGTGCGCAGGGTCAGCCATGATACAGCACCTCTGGAGCAGCAGTGGCAGCTTGTCGGTGCTGGGGCTTGAACCCCAACCTTCTGAGCACTAGAGATGTAACGGTATGAAAAGTTCATATCACGATTATCTTGACCAAAACTCTCACTAGCTGCGGTTACATGGACAACAATAATCCACTCTTAACCTGATTAAGACCATACTCTAATTAAGAAACTACCATGTAAACAGCAATTTTTACTTACCTTAATCTAATTAAGGTCATACTCGAATTAAGCTAATCTAATTAAGACAGGTGGAGTACTCCTGTTTTAGTCGCATTATGGACGTGTATTACAGACATGTAAACACCTTAATCACATTATGAACGTCGTGTGAGTTTTCACCGCATTTTGCGACAGGACACGATCACACACGGGAGTTTTACGTTTTACGGCGAGCAAGAGAGTTCGGCTGCGTCCCAAACCGCATACTTTCCTTCTATAGGCCTGTAGTGGGGAAAAATACATGCATCTCGGCTACTATATCGACGGTAAGTACCCGGTTTGAGACGCAGCCCACGGCTTCAAGCAGTTGTCTATTAGCACGTACAGCATGACAAATAATTAACTGCACTTAAAGCGTTCGTAAAATAAATAAAAACACCCAAAACTGTATACAGTACCGTAACGAAGACGAACTGTATGTTGATACGTGAAATTCTGGAGGAACGTCGGACGACTTGGCGCGGTGACATAATGACGCGGGTTGTGAATCTAATTATGTTCTAAAACATGTAAAACGGGAACATGACAGGAGTATTCTAAAAGCGACTCATGTAAACACCTTAATCAGAGTAAGGCCAATAATTAGATTACTGCTGTTCATGTAAACGTAGTCACTGTTATCAGTATTATCACAGTATTGTTAAAATGTGCTGAAAATGTACAAAAAGCACTGATGCACACCCTGAAACCATTTTGTATTTGAAAATCAGCAAATAAAATTAGCAGCATAAACATGATAAAGATGGCACTATGTAGCCATGGGAGGTAAAAGTTTCCCCAGTGCAGGTTTTCCCCAGCATCACCGGGTTTGCCTGCTGCATGCCCACTCTGTAAACAAGGGAATAGCGAATGCAATAATGTTGTTGTTGTTGTTGTTGTTGTTGTTGTTGTTGTTATTAGCAACTCTCGCACACATTTTAAGTAATCAAAAATATGTTGGTTGGTTGACTAAATTACATCACATGTTATCACATGGCTCTCTGAAATTCTTGGTTCTGGTTAATCCGTGGTCTGATATTCCTGTTTATGACCGTCGTCAATAGCAACACAGTATAACACAATGCTCATCCTGAAACTCCGGCTTCTTTCATGTCTCACGCTCTCTCCTGTCATACAAACACGACTGGTGCCATCGTGCGTCTGTTATAGTTATCGATTGTATTAAATGAAATCGGAAGACTTCAGTATTTGTATTGGATGATTTGTTTTGTAGACTGCAATGGATTCTAAAATAATAAAGAACAGGTAAAATTTTAAAACATTCATCTCAAATCACTATTAGTGTATTTAGTGGTATGAATGTACATTATCCTTTAAATGTCGCACTTATTTGTTACTGTCTTGTTTGAACTTATTCGTTTGTCTTGGCTCAAAGCCATGCACTTGCTAGGAACTTTTACTTTGCGGAAGCTTGCGTTTATTACAAGTGAGAGAAGAAATTATTTCAACCCAATTTAATATTTTGTGACCAACTATTTACTTTCCCTCATACTTTTCCCTAACTTGTGCATAACTTACCTTGCATTCACTATAAAGTGGTGGACGGCTGTCACGAAGATGATTCAGCAGATTGGACGTGTTGCCCCCATTCGCAGGGTTACCATCTTCTATTAAGTTTCCCTCAGCATTTTTATAGAATGCGAAATATGACCACGCTTCGGATTTGGTCCTCTTGGAAGGTTGAGTGCCGTCACAGCCTTCCGCCATGTTTTCACGCTCAAAATAATGTTGCCCGTTGCGCCTGCGTCGGACTCAGGCTGGGTGTGTGTGGACAGCATTTACCATGAGTTTTACAAATCACTATAATCGTGCATGGTTTTAATGATAATTAAATGTGACATGGTAATACTAACCGTCGGGGATATTTATCATGAAACCGATGACCGTTTCATCCCTACTGAGCAGTAACCCAGAGCCTTAACAGTTGAGCCACCACTGCCTCTTCCCCAATGACCAACAGTGACTGTTGTTGACTAGATGTGGGCATGTCCAGCGACAAGACGAAGTTGAGAAAAGTTTAACTTTAGGCAAATGAGGCAAAGACGATGCCTCATTGTTAATCTTAACAAGCCAAAATGAAACCGTCTGAATGCAACACGCCTTGTTAAACTATGAAATTACTGCACATGTGTTCCAACTATACTAAAAAATATCGAGCTCCTAAAATGAAATGTAAAATGAGGCCATAACATCAACTGTTCAATATATTTGACTCCCCCAAGCAGAAACATTCTGTGCTTTTCGTTTCGGATGTTCATGCATCATTGATGTGCTGCTATGAAAGGCATGTCTGCGTTGCGCATGCTGCGTTGTCATGCTTG